>NW_022991154.1:4803967-5095753 GCF_902827175.1 Gymnodraco acuticeps | reverse complement strand
CGGGGGCCCGTTAATACCGGGGCTCGGTACCCATCCCTAGTTTTAATTATTACATCATCAATATTACATTTCAAACAACCAAGTACTTGGTATCTCACAAAGAGCAAGTGGCTAGTGCTGCTAAGAACGTATACCTGGTGATGGTGGTGGCTCTTCGCTGCAGGATCTGGTCGATGTCCTCCTAGCAGAAGCGATTGCCTTCGTCGTTCTCGTCCATGATGGCGGCGTAGGCTCCTTTCCTCAGCAGGTCCTCGATCTCCTTCTTGGAGAACTGCTGGACCGGCTAAAGGCGACGCAGAGAGACATTTACACAAGTGGATTTAGAAAACTCTTTTCGAAAATAAACTAATCGTACTGCAACAGCGACTGACCCAAAAATGACTTGGCATCTAGAAATCCATCCATCCATCTTCTCCCGCTTATTCGTGGTCGGGTCGCGGGGGTAGCAGTTCCAGCAGAGAGCCCCAAACTTTCTTTTCCCTGGCGACATCAACCAGCTCTGACTGGGGGATCCCAAGGCGCTCCCAGGCCAGCGAAGAGATATAATCCCTCCACCTGGTCCTAGGTCTACCCCTTGGTCTCTTCCCAGCTGGATGTGCCTGGAACACCTCCCTAGGGAGGCGCCCAGGTGGCATCCTAACTAGGTGCCCGAACCACCTCAACTGGCTCCTTTCGACGCGAAGGAGGAGCGGTTCAACTCCGAGTCCCTCCCTGATGACCGAACTTCTCACCTTATCCCTAAGGGAGACACCAGCCACCCTGCGGAGAAAACCCATCTCGGCCGCTTGTATCCGCAATCTCGTTCTTTCGGTCATGACCCATCCTTCATGACCATAGGTGAGGGTAGAAATATGACAGATTTTCTTTTACTCACCCCCTTGTTGTTGCCTTCTTTGTTCCCACTCATGCTCTATAGCAGTGGTTCTCAACTGGTGGGTCGCGACCCAAAAGTGGGTCGCGGACCCGTTAGGAGTGGGTCGCGGATGTGTGAGTGAAAAAAAAAAAAAATTGAATTGAATTTTTTTTTTGGGGGAAAAAGTCAAACTTTTATTTTGAAGGCCCGATTTTCTTACGCTGTGCTGTGCATGCAGTCGGCGTTGGACAGGAAGTACCGGAGACCATAAACGGCTTTGAAAACTTCTGTCACGTAGTGATCATCCTCTCAATAAAATATCTTTGCTGATGTTTTTTCGAGTCTTCTGGCCAATCAGAATCAAGATTGTTGCCGGAAGTCCCCACGGAGAATAACTTTGCTGTAGAACTCTTCTTTATACATCCATGGGTACAACTTCAGATAGAAATGAACACATAGAAATATGAGCCCCGGTCTGATGATTGACAGGTCACAGAACAATTGGAGCTATCTACCCTTACCCACAATTTGAAGTAAGTCACACAGACTATCTCCTCTTTACTCTTCTCGCAGCAAGATGTCAGATAAAGTGAAAAACAAACAATGGCATACAATATTAACATGTCGGGTAGTAATACATCTATTTATTTTCTTCTCAGAGTGTACCAGAATGCATAGTTTATGTTAGTATTTCTAAAAATCTCCTGGGGGAGAATCCCCCCAGACCCCCCTGCTTGGGTTCGGTTTTCAGCATGTGTGCCTTTTTATATAGTTCAGCTTTGATTCCATCATCTCATTAAACCTTTTTTAAAAGCATACTTTAGTTCTGTGAAGGGATATAAGGGATATATGCACTGTACTTCACTTACATTAATATTGTATGCTGAAAAGCGTATATATTACAGCACGTTTTTTGTTGAATAGATTTGAGTGCTTCAAAATGTTGGGTCGCGCGATGTATTGACCAAGTAAAAAGTGGGTCCCGAGGCCTGACCAGTTGAAACCCACTGCTCTATAGGACAGCACGGTCCAGCCCGAGCTTCAGACTAGCTTTATCCAGCATTTCCCTCGCATAGGAGTTCCTAGTGATCAGACGGTACACCGTTCACCGCCTTAGACTGGCCAATACGATGACACCGAGCTTGAAAAACCTTTTTAAATGCATGTTGTCTAAATGGAGATCGGCTAAGCTAACTCCGTATATGCTCCGATCGTCCACACTCACAACGGCCTATACAGACATAAATAAACCAGCGACTGTATTCGCCACCATGACACAGACAGTCTATGGTTTATAATTGTTTAACTTTTGTCTAGTTTCTGAACAGATATGAGGAGCTGTGAGCTTGACTGCTAACAGCTGATGTTGTTTTTCTGCGGTTCTCATCGAAGATGACGTCGCAGCTCCGCCTACACTGCGTTACTGCCCCAGCTACTAAACTAATGGACATTTATTTTTTATTTAACCAGATAAAAGCATTGAGATACAATCTCATTTCAATGCTGACCTGGCCAAGAAGGCAGCAACGTTACACATAACAAACATAAAAAATACAGAGAACATAACTAAGAAAACAAAAAAATGAAATGCGCCATAAAGTAAGCCAGTCCTAACAAGGCCTAACGAGGCCTAGCCATACCGAGCGAGGCCGAGTAGTGGAAATGCGCCATAAGAGGCCGACTACAAAAGGTAGACTTATGGCGCGTTTCCACTGCAGCGGGGTAGCCCCGTTTAAGCGTCCCTAAGCGTCCTCGCTCATGCCTCGGGCTGCCTCGCTGGCCGTCCGAGGCCGTGGCGCATTTCCATTACAGTTTAGGACCTGGGGTAGCAACGCAGTGTAGGCGGGGCGATCGGCTTCACATTTCGAGTTGTTCCGTCGAGCTCCCGCTGGATTTTATCATCCCCAATGAGATGTAGGAACGTCGTCACCTCCTCGGTCGACCACGGTGTGCTTTTCTTTTACGTTGCCATTTTTGTAGCTCCTCCGTTTACAAAAATGCTGTTTATAAAAATGCTGCACGCTTGCTTCTAGATATATGCGACGCTAGGATGAACTCGCGCACAATCTTGTGACGATTCTCTCTGACCAATCAGCAGTCGAGAGTGTTGACGTCACTAGTTCAGCCCTGGCCTGATAGAACCACGATTTTATGGGGCCGGTAAAAGAGGGAAAAGTACCCGCTAGCCGGTGCTACGCTATATGGAAAGGCCACCAAAAACTGGCCTGGCCGCTTGAGGACGATTAAGGACGCTTAAACGGGGGTACCCGCTGCAGTGGAAATGCGCCATTAATGGATGATTAATGAATCTTGATGACATCAATGAGCAGTCCCAATAGATGCTGTTGTATAAAAATAAATAGAATAGGTCAGAATTGCTTCTATTTTGTGTTGGATGATTTGTTTTATTGATTGCTGATGGATGTTAAGATATGTTTTACAATTATAACAAAAAGATTATTGTAATCAAAAAGTTTACAAATCGTAGTTTTAATAAAATGACTAGCAATATAGGATTTATTCAACAGCGGTAAAGCATTAAGTTGCTAAATTAACGTATACTGAACTGGAAAACAACTTATCACTATTTAGGAAAAGGACCTGATCAGAAGGCAGGGCTCGACATTAAGGGCTGCCCGATGGCCCTATCTATATCTATATATATCTAGTATTTAGCTCGGGCAATGAAGCCTCACCTGCTGGTTGCCCGATCGGGCAATCTATTATGCCAGTATCATGCAGCTCGGGGATCAGTAATGAGTGACCCGACAGTAAAACTAAACATATCTATAACTACAGTAGTTCAGGTAGTTTGAGAGGTAATTAAAATAGCTACGTGTGATATTCTAACCTGAAGTGTGTGTTTTGTCCGCTCACCGCTGCATGTGATTATGCAGAGCTGCGTGTCGACTAGTCAGCAGCAGCAGCTGATCTCTCTCCCGTCAGATTAGACTTCACTCGCGTTTATGTCCATATCGATCAGATCCAGCTAATGATATGACTACCTGCTTATTAAAAGACACCTAAACAATAAGTGTCGCTATGCAACTGGGTGAGGCCACAAAGTATAGCGCAGCATTATGCATTTGTTTACATGCCCACCGGAACCCCGAGGCATTACCAACAGATCAACGCACAATCAACCCACACAGGACATCTCTTTCTCCACATTAAGTGTTAGACATTAGAATTGACTCTTCTTGTCTGTCACATAAGTGGTGCAACTGAAGCGGTATTGCTCTAAAGGGAAATTATTTTGACCGAAGAGATTTAGATTTGCCGGCTAACGGGAACTCTGACGTCCCATTTTGTGTGCTTCGCGGATGCGCTCGGCTCCTCTCGACTGCTGCTCGGGTCTGCTCAGTCAGCTTCCGGATGAGGAGGCATTCGTTCGACCAACTTACAGTAGATAACATTACAAACATTTTTAACAGGGGCCATAATAGTGTGTAATAATGTGATAATGTTTGTTTTCGCAGTTATAGCCTCAACAGAGCAGGCAAAAATAATTGCAGACTCTTCACACCCTGGACACTTCCTGTTTGCTCTTCTGCCCTCCGGTAGACGCTATATTCAATCAAGGACAAACCGACTGAAAAACAGTTTCTACCCCAGAGCCATACGAGAACTGAACACCGTCAAACGCTGAACTGAACAATTACAACTGCACTACTTTTTAATAGTTGTATTAACTTATTAACTGATCGACATCAGAGATGCAAAATATCATCCCTGTGTTTTTTATATTGTAAACTGTATTTAAATAATGTGCGGGCATGTATGCATGTTGGTATGGATGTGTGAGCATATGTTTATGTGTGTATATATGTTTATATTTATTCGTTTTATGTGGAAATGCACTGCGAGGATTGCTTTTTTTAAATTTCGTTGTACCTGGTGCGATGACAATAAAGGAATTATATTCTATTATAACTGAATGTAATGTTTTCTACGTTTTTACATCTGGGAAGGCATTTGCCTTCATCAGATGGAAAGTGTCTTGACCAACAACTTAAGTATTTCTTATATGCAGGGCGTGCAAGCGAGCAAACACAAACAAGAACAAACAAGTGAAATTAAGAATAAAATTGAACAATATAATATTGTGGTGGTTCATCTTATAATTCAGTCTAGAGAATGCACCAGACAGCATCTAAGACCAGCAAAAATCTAAATGTTCTAGAATCTAGGGGGAGGCCCCCCAAACCCTTCGTGCGTCATTTAGTCCGCGAGCATTTTTCAGGGCCATCTCCCAAAATCCTTAATGTCATGCACTGGAAGGGTTGACTAGTACAGCAACCATTGGTAGCCTAGATGTTACACCTGAAAGAAAGATAAGGAAACAAGAGAAGACAGGAGGACAAACATCCTCTTAAAAGTCTCATGTCATGGCCATTTCTACTGATCATAATTCCATTGTTGAGGTCTACTAAAATAGATTTATATTGTGCAATTTTCCAAACTCACATTGGTTTCCTCATACAGCATCTCTGTAAAGTATGTGTATTCACTGTCCTAAACGGCTTGTTGGAGCTCCTGCCCCCCCCTCCCTGTGAGCCCAGTGTGCTCTGATTGGTCGGGACGTTGAGAGGCTCGTTGCTGCGATCTGCTGCGAGGAGCGGAAGCCTGTCTGCGCGGAGTTCCCTTGGAGGGGGGAGGGAACTGCGCGCAGCAGTTCCCTACCAGCAGCGGGATCAATCCAAAAATTAAATTAAAATCTAAAAGCGTGTGGCAGTAGCCGCAGAGGGGAGGATAGGTGAATGTATTTGTTAAAGTTGGTTTGATTACACCATTCCGACAACGCCACCTTGGGAGTTTCACCCAAGGAAATATTAACACTTCTTTCAGTTATAGAGAGGACACATAGGTTCGAATACTAATGGGGCAGGAGACGCGGTTTCAAGTTATCAAAAATATACAATTTTATTTGGCACAAGTCACTAGTTAAAATGCAGTTAAAAACAGTCGCACAGGGCTGTAGCACAAAGGGGAAAAATGAATTGGGGGCTGAGGCTTACCAGTGGGGGGATAGGGTCGACGAGTGAGTGGAAGGATCCCCAAACAAACCAAACTTAAATCACCCCAGTCATACGTGCAGGAAATCAAATCCCGGGGGAGCACATCACACACAAAAGAAGAGAGGAAAACCACCACCTTGGACACCAGCACCACCACCGTCAGCTCTCAGTAACTAAGTAGGGAAACAAAGAGGGAAACGCAGTTAATGGGGGCTAAATACGTAAATCAAAGTAATCAACAAACACAATATCAAATATGTTCTCATAAGCAGATGATAACTTGTGTAAACATTTAAGAATAAAACAAATCAAAAGAGAAAAGGTTCAGTTAAACAAAATAAACAACTAGAATAAAATAAACAAACTAATTTAAATCAAGTTGGCCAAAGTAAGGACAAGTTATAGAGGGAGTTAGCCCCAGAGTTCAGTGACTTCC
The DNA here is from genome assembly GCF_902827175.1 of Gymnodraco acuticeps. Taxonomy (NCBI): domain Eukaryota; kingdom Metazoa; phylum Chordata; class Actinopteri; order Perciformes; family Bathydraconidae; genus Gymnodraco; species Gymnodraco acuticeps. Next base: position 5,089,446 of record NW_022991154.1, on the reverse strand, counting down.
ACACTTTGAGTGTCGGCCCAAGCAAGGCAGCAGGAAGGCGTGCAGTTAAAGCAGCACTTTAACTGGTGAGCGAGCCTCCGCAGTAGGCTACTATGTTTTGCTTATTGACTAGTTTGTTGTATTGTGTACAAACTAGTGATTTAAATCTTTAAAGCTACAGCACCCTCCTTGTAACGACCCACCCTGTCCCACAAGGTCTAATACTGTCTCTGTGCTTAAACTTCTTCAGTGACGATCCTGGCCATACTGTGGAGTGGAGCATGTGGTTTGCTGGGCACTTTTTGCATGCAGATATGGGTGATTTGCAGTGAGTGTTGATTGGATACAGCTACACGTGGTGATATTGTGGTTTTGGGGAAACCCTCAGCAGTTGGCCAGAAGTCTCTTGTGAGCATGTCACCACCAGGGGGCACCCTATAAAAGGTTTCTAGCTGGCTGTCTCTTGTTTGTTGGTACACAGACCCGCCCCACTTGCGTGTATGCTTCCGCCACCGGTAGGTATGTTGCAGTAGTATGGAAGATGTTGTGTAATTGCATGCGTGTCCACCTACACTCCTGAATCAGCCAACATACATGTCTTTGATTTCATAGCAAAGGTTTGTCTGGAAAACCTGTGATTCTCATGGTTTCTTGCTTTTTAAGGGTCAATGTTCTTTCTTAGAACCAAGGAGAAGCCCCTCAATGCAGTGCGCAATGCCTCAATGAGGGTTAGGGTTAGAACCTCTCCTACTAAATTAAAATAAAATAGTATATGACGTAATTTAAATTAAATACAGGGTTTTAATTTAAAGCAGTTTTATTCTGAAAAAACCGGAAGTTCACATTAACTATTAACTTAACACTTTTATTCAGAAAATTCTTCATTTCCGGTTAGCATTAGCATGTGGCTAACGTTTTGAAAACCGTGAATTGAAGGTAAAATGACATGTGATGTTGTACACTAAACACACTGGGATTAACACTCATTTATTGACGCTGAAATAACGTTTATCAGGGAATGTTTAAAAAACCAAAGACATCAGAATTATATATATATTAATAATATAAGATAATACGTAACTTTTGTGGCTGGGTAAGTACACAACACGGGAGTCGGGACGTCACGTGCCTCAAAGGTTGAGCTCCCGCCCACGTTGCCAACATAGTTGGCAGGCAAATCAATACTTAGGCAACAAATAGCCTGTAGGCATGGTAAAATACAGCTAAAACCTAAGATCAAGAAAAGGAAAGGCAAAACGGTAGCAAACTAATCCTAAAATAAATGGAGAAAGGAGATTAGAAATGGTATAAAGATGTATATGAATGTCCTTCAATGTACATACAATTAATCTCCTACCTCTGATGCAAACGCACCCACTCAAATATCACCTCACTGGACACCTCCGCAACTGTGATTCTTTACACAGTCTCTGCTGGGGCTGTCAAGAAGCCTGGCGTTTACAGGCCACATGTTAACAATTTAGTGGTACACTGAATGTTACAAGTCCTAACAGCAGCTTCACATACCTCGTATAGGGGGAATACACGCCCATCAGCCAGACAACGATGACTGGAACTAGAACACTCGTAATAGTCACAGCTGATTTGGGTGAGGTGTGAGTGGGCATTTAAAGTGTGGCGGGAGATGCTGAACTACGTACAGCTGCGGCGTTTTCCTTGGAAAGGCCAGCTGACTAAAGAAGGGGGGTGTCTTAAAGGGGCAGTGGCGAACCAGCCACGTGAAGAAATGATCTGACAGCTAATCCAGTAGCGCCGGCTACATAGGCTATACAATTTAAAGTATGAGAGCACTCTCATAATAACGTAACACAATCAGAGACTGGATATATCCCCCCCCCCCTCTCTGGTCGCTGAAATGGGGAATTGAAATTACGGGCCAAAAGTTGTATTTACAAGTAGGCTATTAAAAGTAAGCAGAGGACACCAAACCAACTGAGACCCGTCTGTCCGCCGCAACTACACTGTAAAAAAATATTTTGGATTTTAGTTCCTTTAACTCATTTATGTGAGTCAGGTCACCTACATTTGACCAAAAAGTTGAGACAACTAGAAACGTCAAGTTTTAATCCATTCAACTTGTCTGTGAAATTAAAATAGTACACTCAATTCAGAATGATTAGTTTGCTCAGCTTTTGCACATGCGCAGAATACTGCCCCTGCAAAATTGCGTGTGTCAACCCGTGCATCCAGCATCCTCCCTCATGGAACGAATTCAAAACTAAGCCTGCGCGGTGCGGTTGAAATTGTGAATAATTACAAAAGGTGAGTTAATAATTTATTTTTTCCGAGTTTAATGTTTAAATGTACCTATATGTATGTATGTATAACGTTTATTAGAGGCAAAACCTAACTAGCCACGGTGGCCGTGTTTCTCCTCTTCGTTAGTGTAGCTAGCTAACGTTAGCTAGCAAGTGAATTCAGTCGTTGCAAGAGCCAAAATGTGCATGGGGGTTTCAGAATGGTTTAGTTTCCTGGGATATATTCAAGATTCAACATCTGTATTGGCCATGTACATGCTTCACACATACTCGGAATTTGTATAGGGCAGTGGTTCTCAAACTTTTTCACCTTGCCTGCTACTTTCAAAATGACCAACGGTTAACTGGGGGGGGGGGGGGTTGCGGGGGTGCTATGGCGTTTACTAGGGATGCTCCGATCAAACAAAAACAACAAATTATTACATTCAGACTAACTACTTATAGTAGATGAAGTACATCATTCAAAAGAAGTTTAGATTCACTTTGGATAATAACACGGGAGAAACGGAGGCTCTATTTCCCTCTTTCTCCTGACAGCCAGTCAGTTTCAGACTCATGCAGCTCGCTAATCCGGTAATGAGTGACCCGACAGTGAAGAATAAACATATTTATAACTAGTTTAGCTTGTTCCAGAGGTAGATAAAATAGTTAAGTGTGTAACTTGGAAGGGTGTGTGTGTGTTGCTCCGCTCAACGGTCCCTCACAACGGGAGGACCTGCGGCGGTGATTATGTAGAGCTGCGTGTCTCCGTCACCTCTGTCTTTCTGCTTCACACACGTTGCATAGAGCTATTTTATTGTCTTATCAGGACACCTTGAACTGCCACAACGGTGAAGCCATTTTGGTGAGCTTGTTTTGCCGCGAGCAGAGAAAAGTCTCATGTACCCCTGCATAGGCTTCTCTCCCCATGACAATGATTTTTAACCATTATTACCATTATCCAGGGGGTATATAAACACTCCTGTGCCCGGCCTGGAGCATCCCTGACTGGGTCCTATTTAATGACACGTCCCCCCCCCATTTAAAAGTGCCTTTCCCCCTATGAATCACTGTTATCACACCCAAGCCCAGCACCTGGGCTGCTGCAGGCAGGGGACCTGCTGGAAGTCCCAGGGCTTTTGGTAATTGAGACACCCCAACCAACTAACATTACAGTAACATGGTCACATCTCCTCAACCCCAATTCAGCTAGCAATAGGGGAAAACACAGGCAATTAATTTCAGTGCTTTTATTTTTTTGTGTGCACTAATGTTAAACCACCTTGACTTTTTTTCTTTTTTTCACAGGAAGTGTAAAGGGAGAGGACCATTCCATTGTAGAACTAGGTAATCCTATGAAGTGGAAATGTAAGTTCTGCACGTTTTCTTCAGCTAACCAGCGTAGTATAATAAGGCACTATAAGTTGAAACACGGACATTATGGTAGGTATTGTCCTTTGCCTTGCATCTACAGTGACTGTGTGTGCTCTTTCAAGACACAAGTAGCCCTCAAGAATCATTTACTGAAGCATGAAACAGTGACTCTGAGACCTCAAGATACTGTTGCTCGTGGATCTCAAAATAATATTGTGACTTATCGACTACATTGTGAATTATGTGATTTCTCTGAGCCCTGTACACTTAAAGAATACTTTGTTCATTTTGGAGTTCATTTGAAAAACAAGGAAACTGAAGTGCCCTTTTCAGCAATGTCTATTTCATTCTAATGTGTATTCCACCTTTAGAGCACATAAAAGTAGATATCACTGCTCTTCCGAATTGAAAGATTTAAGGGCCGAGTTAATTTATGATTGTGATCCACCAGCTGCAATCAGTGGGGAATGTAATGTAACGGCACCAATAGACATTGATGTCTCACAAGAGGATGTCTCACATGATGAATTTGAACATGTTAGTGGAGAGTCAGTTAAGCTTAAACTTGCATCCTTATTCTTACGTATGCAGACACTCTTGCATGTCTCCAAGTCAGCTACACAAGAAATAGTTGATGAACTATATGAAATTGGTACTCTAGCTGGAGAGTGCACCAAGACATCTATTGAAAATGTATTAAGGCAGCACCTTAGCGTTGATAACAGAGGCTATACAGGGAACAAATCCTCTTGGTTTTCTTTCAAGGAGTGGCCCTTTTGGCACTGATCACAAAAGGTCAACTTTTTTCAAAGATAATTTCCCTGTCATTGAGCCAGTAGAATATGTCCTAGATGCAGACCGGAAAAAAACGTTTGTATATGTGCCCATATTGAGTGTGCTAACTGAGTTGCTAAACAGGAATGATATCCTTGACAAAGTGTTAGCTGAAGAATCTTGTTCAAAGTTGCAGTCTGGTCAATTTAAGTCATTTCGTGACGGCTTGTTTTTCAAAGAAAATCCTCTGCTCTCTGGAGATGAGTTATCAATTGCTGTTGGTTTGTATATAGATGATTTTGAGGTTTGTAACCCATTAGGCACCTCCAGAAAAAAACATAAAGTGTGTGCCTTGTATTGGGTAATTGCCAATCTACCGATCAAATATAGATCAGCTCTGTCATCTATTTACCTTGCCCTTTTCTGTAAGAGTGACGATTTAAAAACATTTGGGTACACTAAAATTCTAGATCCACTTTTGAAAGATCTACAGATACTTGAAAACCAAGGAGTTTTTATCCAGCGGTTGGGGGCAAATATTAAAGGGACAGTGCTTTTTGTCTCTGCAGATAACTTGGGAGCTCATTCTCTTGCTGGTTTTCAGGAGTCGTTTAATGTAGATAAGTTTTGTAGATTTTGTTTGGCAAGTCGTAAGGATATTCAGACTACTGAAATAAGAGGTGATTAATTTCCTCTCAGGACTAAATTGTCCTATGAAGCTTGTGTTTCGGAGCTCAAACAAAATGCAGATCTCACAAGTGTAAATGGTGTTAAAAGGGACTGTGTTTTAAACAGGTTGACCTATTTTCACACTGTAACAGGGTTCCCACCTGATGTTCTACATGACCTATTAGAGGGAATTGTGCCTGTTGAACTTAGCTTGTGTCTGAGCAAATTGATTCATGATAAATACTTCACACTTGCTGAATTGAACACTGCCATTCAGAGATTCCCATATTCATTCTCGGATAAGACTAACAAACCCCAGAGACTAAGTCAGACTTTCAGAGTTAATGGAACAATTGGGGGAAATGGACACGAGAACTGGACTCTATTAAGGCTACTGCCCTTGATAGTTGGTCAACTGGTTCCAGAAAATGACAAAACGTGGAGGGTACTTCTTGAACTAAAGGACATTGTAGAAATCTTATCCTCCTCTGTGTTTACAACTGAGTCGCTGTGCTATTTGGAGTATAAAATCTCAGTCCATAGGCAGTTGCTGCAGGATGCATTTCCTGATTTGAAGTTAAGACCAAAACATCATTTTGTCGAACATTATCCATACCTCATCCGATGCTTTGGACCTTTGCTTGACTGTTGGACGATCCGTTTCGAAGCCAAGCATAGTTTTTTCAAGAAAGCTGTCCGTGATGTAAACAATTTCAAGAATATTTTGCTCACATTGGCCAAGAGACACCAACTCATGCTGGCTTACTACCTGGACATGCCCAGCCTTTTTAAGCCCCCTGTGGAAGCTGGCAATGTATCTTTTGTGTCTCCAGACATTTTGGATAACTCTGTCAAACAAGCTATCAAGTTCAAGTATAAAGATGTTTCATCTGTGTCTCTTGCTACCAGTGTCTCTCTGCATGGCACAAAATACGCTGAGGGGATGTTTTTATCTATTGGTACCACAAGTGGGCTCCCTGATTTTGGGAAGATTCTCAAAGTACTGATTGTTGGAGACAAGGCCTCATTCATTATTGAGCCTTTTTCAGCCTGGTACGTGGAGCACCTGAGATGCTACGAACTTACCAAGAAACCTTCCACAGACCTCCTAGTTGCAGAGCCAGAAGAATTGAACAGTTACTCCCCACTGTCCCCCTACCTTCTGCAAGGAAGACTCCTGATCTCACCTAAGGTGTTCCTAATACATTGAGGTATTAACCCTGTTATTCCCTATTCGTATTTCCCTATTCTCCTTCCCCGTCTACCTGCCAGCCTGTCTGTCCTGGATTCCTGCTTGCCTGTCTGTCTCCCAGATTTCCTACCTGTCGTCGTTGTTCCCCTCGTACCATCGTTATCTGTCGGTTTATTCTGTCAGTGCTTTGACTGTAAAAATTTTTTTCCAGTAAAGCCTGTTTGTTCACCAAAACTTGCCATTGTCTCTGTCTGCGTTTGGGTCCTGCTTAACCCGACCGTAACACACATGCCTGAGTTACCTAATGTTCATATTCTCTTTTCTCCCAGCTCTCTCCTCTATTGAACAGCCAGCATGTTGCTTCACGTCATCCTTGCAGATGACAACATACAGAGAGTTCGAATTGAAAGTCTTCCGGAGACAGTTGATGAACTGAAGACCATACTGAAGAACCACCTCACCCTGGAGGGTGAGATGGTCATCCAGTTTCAAGATCCTGAATTCAACAATGAGTTCTGCAACTTGACGGACATATCGGAGCTACCCAGAGAAAGGCTTAAACTGAAGATCATTATGTCAGACTACACATTGGACACAGGGAGTTTGGACACTTCCAGTGGGTCATCAGGAGAGACGTCTGGTCGTTCAAAACACTGGCCTGATCCATTCACCATACCCAGCTTTTCCTATGACATTGAGTTGAAGCTCAGGCGAAGAAATGAAGCTTATGAAAAGGATGGTTCCTTGTTCGCTCCCACCAATGATGTCAAGACTGACATTCTTGACAAGGTTGGGCGAGCCATGTACGACTTCAATGCATATCCAACTCCAAAACAAGTTCAAGATGTTGCCAAAGCCCTGGTTGAAAAACATCCATGCTTAAAAGAGCCAGGATCCACACAGGGATGGTACTGCTGGAAGTTTAGCCTCAGTTTTAAGATGGGAAACCTGCGTCAGAAGTATCGTATTGCTGGATGTCCTGAGCTTACAATCAACCGCAAGAGGTCAGCAGGTCAGGAAACCAGAAAGATGAAGAAAGCAAAGCGGGCCGAGATCAATTTCCTCCCAGATTTTCCGCAAGGTAGAACTCCCAACAGCCTTGAAGAGGAGAGAATAACTCTGCAAGATGAGGTAAAGAAGAAGAAGCCGGACTGTAATCTGATAGATTCACTGATGGGCAGGTCCTTTGCGCTGCGGAGACAGGAAATTGTTGAGAAGGAGCCACTTGTGGCGGAGGTTGAAAGCAGATGGCCAGCATTGTTTTCAGAAAGACAAGTGAGTATAAAGCTTTCACATGTACACCCCCTCTTTATAATTGAAGAATAATTTTTAAAGAATTGTTTATTTGTCATACAGCTTTGACACATCAACACATGCGTGCAGTGGGAGGCGACACATCAACACAAAACACAAATACACATGCACAATGAAATGTGTTCTCTGCTTTTCACCCATCTGTGCTGTCCTTCGTCCAAGGGCAGCCAGGAGCAGTGGGTGTCTGCAGGGGCCGCTCCCTGTCCAATCTTGGGTCAGGGACGAACAGGAGAGCAATCTATTCTTCTGAATGTTTTAATATTGGGGTTCTGTTTTGGTCCTTACAGATTGCTGCTGAGTTCACGCGTCTTGTGGCTGCTGACCTCCCCAAGTCCTTCCTTTCTGGACTCGACCGGCATTTGCCAAGACTGCTCGAGTTGTACAAAGCACGAGAGAGACGCGACACAAAGATTCACAGTCTGCTGGAGTCTCTGGATTCTGAAGTAAGTGAAGAAGTTGCTGTTGGATTGCTGTTAGATTGCTGCTAGACCGCCCCGTTAATACAGTGATGTCTTTACATGCCGGAGACCAAACTCTTTTATTTTTTATCTTGGTGAACATTTTAGTTTTTGAAAGACTAAGCTAATAAATATGGATTGAAGCAGAATATTTCGTTTGATAAAAACATGTTGTCTATGATGAAAATTATTACATCTATCTTTTTTACAATAAATGTTGACTTTTGGACTTTACAATGCCATAAAAACACATCCAAGCAACACATTAATGTAACAGATCACATGTAATATAGTCAGATCTATCGTGCTCTAGGTGGGCAGTGATATATAAGCCTATTCATTTAGCATTCACACAGTCGGTGATATTTTGCCAGCTGTCCTTTCTGCATTTGTCCGTTTAAACTGTGTTGCTTTTAGCCGGTTTATGATTTTAACTTCTTGGTTCTTACGATCCGCGAGCACCATGCTGTGATTGGTCAGTAGGCGGCGCTTTTGTACGAGTTGATCTGATATCACGAACATAACCTGCTCCGGAGCAGGTTAGGCGTTCAGCATAAGTTACCGCGTTGATCTATCCCAGTAAGAAGTGAACCACCTTCGTAGTACAGAAAACCCAGGGTTAAACCTGAAGTGACCTCGCTAACCTCAAATCCTGCTTCGTAGTACAGGCCCCTGGTCTTTCTAGTTTATTTTCTTGATGCCTGTTTTGATGTTTTTGCAGAACTCCAACCAGAACAGAAGGTCTGCAGCACTTCTTGGACTGCCATATTTCATGAAGGAGGATCCCTCCAACTTCATCAAGTTCTGCGAGGTACGTTTCAAACTTAATAAGAGATGAGTTCCTTAGTGTTAATGTAGCACCCACCTTGACAGGCCATGTTCTTGCAGATGAATTTCATCTGTTGCCATCAGGGCGTAGATATGCTCTACCTGCTCTTAAGACTAATCGCTTTTCAAAATCATTCATCCCCTCTGCACTCAAACTTATACATTCTTGGTAGGTTTTTTAACTTGACTATTTATTTATTTATTGTGATGCTATGGAACTACTTATTGTGTAAATTGGAATGATCCACATCTCTGCCCCCGGGTGTATCTATCTGTGTGTTTTCTTCCTGTATGTTCCTCCCTGTACATAACATAAGCTGCTCACAACCAATTGCCCCTCGCGGGATTAATAAAGTTGTTGATTGATTGATTAGTTATTCAATGTTTTCTGATATAATTCAGGCCACTGACTCAGAGGAGGCGGCAGCTGTAAACGGAGTGGATGTTGGCGTACTGATCGTCACAGAAGAACGGGAGCCGGCAGCCCTACCAAGGAATATTGCGGATGTTGCTGTGATCCTGGAGGGGCGCATTGTTTTGCGCAAGCTGCGAGATTTACCAACCGGCTTTGCTGTGCTGATGGGCATACTTTACAGCCTCAACATTGATTACCCTAAGGGACTGAAATATACCTTTGAGGTCATTCAGAAGGTAATCATGGACATTGGTGGAGGCACCTGCTCTGCTCGGGCTCATGGACTGCGAAACAAATTGCTTCAGGGCACAATATAGAGATGTGGTTCCCTTCCCTGTCTGGGTTCCACCTTAAGGTTATTTAATGTGGTTATTTGATGTGCTGCACAACTCCAAGGCAGCCAGCAAGACTTGTTCTGTTCCAGCTAAACTGCATTACAATTGTTTAACTATTTCCTTTTAAACAGGGTGCTGGATTTTCCCTCTGTTGTTAATTTTGGAATGATATGTTAGCTTGTTATTTTATGAAACGATAATATGTCTGTCAAGTATAGAGTGCCGCAGTGACGCGTCCTAAAACCCGGAAGTAAGCTGCACATGGGTTCCTTCGACAAAAAACAAATGCAATTTCTCCATAGGATTTTGGAAAATAGCTCGAAATAAGGTCTGTGGTTGAAACACGTTTAAGAGACAGATCACGTTTTGTTCATTCGGATAATCTCCACATGTCTACCCTACTTTTATAATTTTCTAATCATAAATATAATCGATAGATTTATGATTGATAGATTTATGATTAGAAAATTATGAAAGTAGGGTAGACATGTGGAGATTATCCGGATGAACAAAACGTGATCTGTCTCTTAAATGGGTCTCAACCCTGTGGTTGAGACCCATTTAAGAGACAGATCACGTTTTGTTCACCTTATTTCCAGCTATTTTCCAAAATCCTATGGAGAAATTGCATTGCGTTTTTGACGAAGGAACCGGAAGGAGTTTACATCCGGGTTTTAGGAAGTGTACTGTGGCACTCTATACATGTTTATACACTATACAGATTCGGTTAAAGGCACAACTTTTCATGTTTTTAAGTTTGGTTTGTTTGCAGTTGGATAGATGTTTCAAAGAAAGGCGTTGCCTTTAAACTTATATTACTCGAGGCATAGTTTGTTGTTCTATTAATAATGTGCTGCTGATGTTCCGCCTTGAGCTACTGCACTTTCAACGAAGTTACATTATGAATAAATGTATGTTTTTGATTGTTAATTGTTTCAGAAATTCACTTCACCAGTTTGAAAATGTTGGATTCGGTAGCCAGAGCAATTGTTAATTCAAAAAAGTTGTCTGAATTTAAGATTGCTAGACCAGACAACTTTCTATGTTCCCTGAACATAAAGTCAAGTTTAAACAACTTTAATAACTTTGTTGGTACTGCTAAAACGAATAAGTTGATGAGAATTAGGGTAGTCAGTTCATTCAGTGTTTTATTGACTACACAGTTTGTCAATTGAACTAATTATTCTAAGTTTAAGACACTTAAGGGTGAGTTGAGAGAATTTGAGAAAAGTTGTTGATGCAACAAAAATATTTGTTCATTTGACAAAAAAAAAGAAGTTCACCGAATGGTTTACTTGTTTTATTTAGAGTCCTGTGAACTTGGTTTTTTAAGTTGGAGAAACGTAATTGTAAGTTGAATTTACTTGATATACTTTCCTGGCTGAACTTAATTGTAAGTTGAATTTACTTGAGATACTTTCCTGGCTGAACTTAATTGTAAGTTGAATTTACTTGAGATACTTTCCTGGCTGAACTTAATTGTAAGTTGAATTTACTTGAGATACTTTCCTGGCTGAACTTAATTGTAAGTTGAATTTACTTGAGATACTTCCTGGCTGAACTTAATTGTAAGTTGAATTTACTTGAGATACTTTCCTGGCTGAACTTAATTGTAAGTTGAATTTACTTGAGATACTTTCCTGGCTGAACTTAATTGTAAGTTGAATTTACTTGAGATACTTTCCTGGCTGAACTTAATTGAGAGTTGAATTTACTTGAGATACTTTCCTGGCTGAACTTAATTGTAAGTTGAATTTACTTGATATACTTTCCTGGCTGAACTTAATTGTAAGTTGAATTTACTTGAGATACTTTCCTGGCTGAACTTAATTGTAAGTTGAATTTACTTGAGATACTTTCCTGGCTGAACTTAATTGAGAGTTGAATTTACTTGAGATACTTTCCTGGCTGAACTTAATTGAGAGTTGAATTTACTTGATATACTTTCCTGGCTGAACTTAATTGTAAGTTGAATTTACTTGATATCCTTTCCTGGCTGAACTTAATTGTAAGTTGAATTTACTTGATATACTTTCCTGGCTGAACTTAATTGTAAGTTGAATTTACTTGAGATACTTTCCTGGCTGAACTTAATTGAGAGTTGAATTTACTTGAGATACTTTCCTGGCTGAACTTAATTGTAAGTTGAATTTACTTGAGATACTTTCCTGGCTGAACTTAATTGTAAGTTGAATTTACTTGAGATACTTTCCTGGCTGAACTTAATTGTAAGTTGAATTTACTTGATATACTTTCCTGGCTGAACTTAATTGTAAGTTGAATTTACTTGATATACTTTCCTGGCTGAACTTAATTGTAAGTTGAATTTACTTGATATACTTTCCTGGCTGAACTTAATTGTAAGTTGAATTTACTTGAGATACTTTCCTGGCTGAACTTAATTGTAAGTTGAATTTACTTGAGATACTTTCCTGGCTGAACTTAATTGTAAGTTGAATTTACTTGATATACTTTCCTGGCTGAACTTAATTGTAAGTCGAATTTACTTGAGATACTTTCCTGGCTGAACTTAATTGTAAGTTGAATTTACTTGATATACTTTCCTGGCTGAACTTAATTGTAAGTTGAATTTACTTGATATACTTTCCTGGCTGAACTTAATTGTAAGTTGAATTTACTTGATATACTTTCCTGGCTGAACTTAATTGTAAGTTGAATTTACTTGATATACTTTCCTGGCTGAACTTAATTGTAAGTTGAATTTACTTGATATACTTTCCTGGCTGAACTTAATTGTAAGTTGAATTTACTTGATATACTTTCCTGGCTGAACTTAATTGTAAGTTGAATTTACTTGATATACTTTCCTGGCTGAACTTAATTGTAAGTTGAATTTACTTGATATCCTTTCCTGGCTGAACTTAATTGTAAGTTGAATTTACTTGATATACTTTCCTGGCTGAACTTAATTGTAAGTTGAATTTACTTGATATACTTTCCTGGCTGAACTTAATTGTAAGTTGAATTTACTTGAGATACTTTCCTGGCTGAACTTAATTGTAAGTTGAATTTACTTGAGATACTTTCCTGGCTGAACTTAATTGTAAGTTGAATTTACTTGAGATACTTTCCTGGCTGAACTTAATTGTAAGTTGAATTTACTTGAGATACTTTCCTGGCCCTAATCAAAATTTTAAGGCAACAGGGTTACAAATTATTTTAAGTTGAGTCAACTTGTATTTTTTTACAGTGTACCCACTGTAACACACACACACACACACACACACACACACACACACACACACACACACACACACACACACACACACACACACACACACACACACACACACACACAGCTCCTAAAGCATAATCAGGATACAGCCGTTGTGTATTTTATTATGTGAAGCACTAAATGGTCTTAGAAAAATATTAACTCTTTGTTTGTAGTTATCTACTAAACTAAAGCAAATAAAGAGTAGGCCTGTTATACTGAGTGATATATATGCACTGCTCTGCTTTCTGCACGGACCTCACAGCTGTTCTTACTGGAAACATCGCATCGCGATGAAAGCAGTTTCTAAAATAATATCCAGGGGATGCATGCAGAGCTGTCATTGGCTGAGATAAGTCCGGTGTCGGTTGTCACTACCCGACCTGCAGCTCTGCCCGATCTGCAGTGCGCATGTGCGAGATGGTCCGCCATATTGGACAACTCCGGACGGCATCCCAAGTAGGACAACATTGACACAGTGGCTTTTGGCAAAACTCAAAAGGAAAACTCGAGAGAGATGAGTTATTGTTATTACAACGTGACTTCACTATTATTTAACAACTCTTTTTATTGGGTTCTTTTATTTGGGGTTAAGTACATTGTCAGAATAAGTGAGAAATGGATTTAACTTCTGTTAGACAGCTATATACCATACATTTTTGCACACATTCACAGTAAATATGTGTTCAGTATGATAGCTGTCTAACAGAAGTTAAATTCATTTCTCACTTATTCTGACAATGTACTTAACCCCAAATAAAAGAACCCAATAAAAAGAGTTGTTAAATAATAGTGAAGTCACGTTGTAATAACAATAACTCATCTCTCTTGAGTTTTCCTTTTGAGTTTTGCCAAAAGCCACTGTGTCAATGTTGTCCTACTTGGGTTGCCGTCCGGAGTTGTCCAATATGGCGGACCATCTCGCACATGCGCTAGGGGTGGGCGATACCACAAAATCTGGATTCGATCCGATACCAAGTATTTCAGGGCCAGTATCGCCGATACCGATATCGATACCGATACTTTTTTTAATGAAAAGCGTCTTATGTACTTTCATATAGGGGAGAGCTGCATGACATGATTTTTTAGCTGAAATCATCATTAATAGACTAAATCTGAGTTCATTTTCATGAATAAAGACAGGACAGTTTTTATAGACAAATACACGTTTTACTTTTGCAAATTTAAAGTGCAAACATGAAAAATAACAATACAAAGTGGCCAAAGTAGCGAACTGTCTTCTTGCACACATCACAGTTCGCTAAGTTTTAATTGCCAGTTGTGAAATTGCTCCACACAACGCTGCTCTTTCTCTCAGCCATCATGCGCGTGTGTGTGTTGCACTCGCGAGTCTTTGGCTGCTGCTGTCCTGCCCTGCTGGCTGCTGTCAGTCAGCTTGATAATCGGCGTTCAGGTAGGGAACCTCGAGGAGAAGAGGACAGCAGTGGAGAGAGAAGAAAAGAGCATATACTTGTGTTCGTCTGCACATAGTTTTTTGAAGAAATTGACGAGTAGAGGAGACGAGAAAAAAAGTATAACAGTATCGATCCTATTGGCTCTAGTATCGATATTTTGAAACGTAACGTAATATCGGAAGTATCGATATTTTGGGATCGATCCGCCCACCCAACATGCAGATCGGGCAGAGCTGCAGATCGGGTAGTGACGACAGCTGTCACTACCCGATCCGTCCCCCTGCCCGATCGGTACTGCGCATGTGCGAGATGGTCCGCCATATTGGACAACTCCGGACGGCAACCCAAGATGGACATTTGACACAGTGGCTTTTAACAAAGCACACAAATAAAACTCAAGAGAGAGATGAGTTATTGTTATTACAACGTGACTTCACTATTATTTAACAACTCTTTTTATTGTGTTAAGTACATTGTCAGATGAGTGAGAAATGAATTTAACTTCTGTTAGACAGCTATCATACTGAATAAATATTTACTGTGAATGTATGCAAAAATGTATGGCATATGGCTGTCTAACAGAAGTTACATTAATATCTCACTTATTCTGACAATGTACTTAACCCCAAATAAAAGAACCCAATAAAAGAGTTGTTAAATAATAGTGAAGTCACATTGTAATAACAATAACTCATCTCTCTCTCGAGTTTTATTTTTGAGCTTTGCTAAAAGCCACTGTGTCAAGTGTCCATCTTGGGTTGCCGTCCGGAGTTGTCCAATATGGCGGACCATCTCGCACATGCGCAGTACCGATCGGGCAGGGTGACGGATCGGGTAGTGACACCGGCCGTGCGTCACTCTTCCACCGTTCCCGGAAATGCATCCGCGGAGGAGCCGTGGAGAAACCATCAGTGTATCCCATGGATGTATAATAAGAACTGGATACAGCGTGGGAGGGGGGGCCTCATTCATTCCTATGAGAGTTGCTCATTAGCACATGATGACAAAATGGCCCAACTTTTGAGAGAGTGAAACGTCACAGATTACCCGGCATGCCTGAGAAGTACCCGTATGTGCACTCATAGAGCATGCGCAACTTTAACCACGCCGCCCAAAAGGCTCGTTCACATTAAGCACGTGAATTTGCGTACACGTAACAGCACCGCGCGTTCATCACAGAATGGAACTGGATTTATATTAACGAGGCGGCAGTTAGCAGCTAGCGGCTAGCTAGTAAATTATGCTAAGTTACACATCAATCGTTATGTACTTTTATATTACGCTGACATCAGGATCTAGTGATATCCAAGCAACAGAGTTTCATTTAGCATGATAATTGTGTGGGTTGTACATGAAACCACTTGGTAATATATAAAAATGTATATGTTGAAGCCTGTTATGATCAATTGTGAGTTAAAACTTTATCTAAAAAGTAAAGCTGACGATGGATTACTGTGGTGGAGTTAAAATAACAATAGCCTATTTCTTTTTGAAATGTGATGGAGTAAAAGGATAGTAACTGTGATTATTCATGTAAAGTAGCCCATAACTAAAACAATTGCAAGTGCAATAAGAAGCTACAGGAACGTTAATCTACGTCGGTAATATTAACTTTATTTAATACAAGATTTACGGTACAAGATTTACATCATACAGCCCATGTAGTATAATATTTTACAAATGATGAATTACAGCAAACATGTGCAATATATCCATTATTACTAGGGATGCACGATATTGGTTTTTTGAAACCGGTACCGATACCGATAACTTCCTGCTTCTCAAGACCGATACCGATAACCGATAATAATATAATATATATATATATTAGGGGTGTAACGGTTCACAAACATTTCGGTTCGGTACGTACCTCGGTTTTTAGGTCACGGTTCGGTACGTTTTCGGTACAGCAGAAAAAATTATCACAAAACATAAAATATGTTTTGGGTTTTTTTTATTATTTTAAAACTGTGAATAATGTATTCACTCAAATAAATAAATACAACCAGGGTTTCCCACACATAGACTATACTTGGGCGGGCCGCCCAGGTATATTAACGGCCGCCCAAGTATATTTCGCGACCCATTTAGTTTTTTTTTTTTTTTTTTATAAATCTTTTTTTTAATGTTTTTTTTTTTTTATTCGTCCGTGACCACGACGCCATCTGCGATCGATTAACTTGTAGACAATGATCCCTCGCTCCCTTGCTCTGATCTCGCCTCCTTCTGGCCTGTTAAGTGGCCTGCCTCACACAGGGTGACTGGCTGTCCACATGATGTGGCCTGCCGACATGGCCACTGTCATACAGATCATAAATCAAAGCCCTTGATTGGTCTCTGTGTGTCATTCAAGCTCGGGATAACCTCAGCTCAGGTGAGGTAAAGGACTCTCTGAGTGTTTAGATAGTTAACTTAGTCTAAGTTCTCAGTGGGTCTCAAACGGTGTGGTCACCATTTATGTAAACACATATTTCCATTTGAGAGGGTAGTGATTGGTCTAATGCAGGGGTACTCAAATACAAATCTTAAAGGTCCAAAATAAATGTTTCAATAAGACAAAGGTCCGTTTATTACGGTCATTCAAACTTTTAAACAATTGCAACAAGATTCTTAACACGAGGTTGCAAAAACAAAAATAATCTGTATGCAGCAGTTTTCATTGTTGTTGTGTCTGTGCTTGACCCCTCAGAGTCGCAGTGTAAGAGCTGCACAGTTATGAATAAAGGCAGCTGCACCCATTTTCATTCAGCATTCCCATTATTGCTTTAGAAATGTATTCCCCCTTGTGTGTCCACTGAGGTTCGTCAGGCCCAACACATCTTCAACAAACTCCCCCTTTGCCTCATCATAAAAACTCACAAACACCAGCAACTGAGCATTGTCAGTGGACTCACCCACAGCTAAGGAAATGCACTGACTTAAAACTGTTTTTTGGGGGCAGACCCCCTCAAAGAAAAAAATATATTTACACACGTAAGGTCATCATCTTAATAGTTGTGTATGCTCATCCGTGAGCAGAGCATCAAGTTGACATGTCTATTACAGCTGAATGCGGCGATTACCAACGCCTCACAAACGTATTAAGATCAACAGCTTTAGTGCGTTTTGATTCAATGCTGAGTACAGTCAAACTGACAGGCTCTTCTCTGTCAGTGTAGACCGCAAATACCTCATTCCTTCAGTGCTTGGGTCCGAATGCTTCTCGTTTTGCGCCGTCCAGTTCAAAATGAAATCGCCGCCAATCGTATATCCACGCTCGCGCCAGGACCGGGGGAGGGGTTACATGACGTGCATCTTGTGCTGCATTCACTTGCACTCGGACATTAGAGACTTTCTCTCATAAATGTCCGATGAGCCACAACTTTTCTTTCAAAACAAAGCTGCCAACTGGGGTGGCAGCTGGGGTGGCAAGGCCTATTTTTAGGGTGTCAGTTGCCACCCCGGTAGGTGAAACTAGGCTACTAGCTACAGTACAGATGGAACTAGATGAGCTGTTAACTCTCGCTCTGAATTTTTTTTTTTTAATTCTCGCTCTGACTTAGACAGGTTGAAAGAGACACACACATTTTTCCCACCCACATTCCGCGAAGACCCGCCCTACTGTGCCTCTGATTCGCAGATTGTTTGGGGGGAAAAAACGCTGACTGGATGCTGAATGTGATTGGACCAAAGCGTTGACACACACAGGTGGAACACAGTGGAACAGTCAGACATGCAGAGCGCTGTTTGCAGTGGACATAGCGGAGCATTTTGACTCGTTGCGAATAAGTTGTGGCGATGTCTCACATATAATACAGAGAGATAATACATATGAAAAGTATAATTTGCTCGGAGTCCGGAGACAGTGGTGGTTCGGTCCGGATCCGGACCAGGGTCCGTAGTTTGAGGATGCCTGGTCTAATGGATAGTGAGGTGGGCTGAAGATCGGAAGGCTGTGAGTTCAAATCCCGCCAGGAACACCACCACTAGTGTGCCCTTGAGTAAGGCACTTAGCCCTTAGTTACTCCAGGGAGAATGTCCCTGTAATCGGTCATTATAAGTCGCTTTGGATAAAAGCGTCAGCTAAATGAAATGTAATGTGATTAGTAAAATATGCATGAATAAATAAATAAAAAGTTAACTAGGTGAAAAAAGGTAAGATACACTTTTAAAACTTGTTGAGAGAAAACTAGTCTTTGCTGCTGCCTCAAAGAGGAGCAGGGGGAGAGGATGGAGACAGGAGAGCACAGACACACTCACAACTATAAATGAACCAAAAATAAATTAACAAGTTTCAGTGTTTTTTTCATATTGGAAATGGTATGTTGTTGGTTATGGCCTTGATTTTATGATTATTGAAATGTATACAGTTCTGTTTAATATAGGTGTTTCCATAGATCTAGTCTCTTTATTTTCCCCTCAAAATGCACCAGATTTATGCATTTAACTCCAAAATAAAAAATAAAATCTTACCGGGGGGGGCATGCCCCTGGACCCCCCTAGAGGATTTGAGGTCGACCCCCACTAAAAATCACATGGATAGGTTCCTAAATACATTAATAAATACATTTATTTTTTTAAATAGTAACCCATTTCCATATGTTCATGTGTGGGTAGTAGATTTAAACTATAGGGCTATCATTATGGACCCTGCATGTACCTGTACCTGTTCGCTCTGCCATCGCGTGAAGGGTCTGCTAACAAGCGACCAACAGAAAGGTTAATGTTGTTGCACGTCACCTCAACCCCCCCCCGCTACCACCACCCCCCAAAGTATATTTCAGATCTGTGGGAAACACTGGCAGTTAATGGACCAGCACCAGAGGCATTCCCATACACACAGGCGTTGGAGCTGTTCTTCATGAAATCCCAGAAGGATGAAGTGCTCTGACAAACAGTGCCATCTTTGCGCAAAATGATTATACCGGAGTCAAAAAAAAAAAAAGTTTTAACAACATTATTTATTGACTTTTTTTTTTTTTCGCGCACCCCCCCCCTCCTTGCCACCACCCGCCCAAGTATATTTCATATCTGTGGGAAACACTGACAACATTTAATAAAATAAACATTAAGGTGCAGCATTTCGATGAACTGAAATAATCTGTATTTGAACTGTACTGTACTAGTACTCACAAAACATAAACTATTAGTTTTGGGTTTTTAATTATTATTAAACTGTGAATATTCACTCAAATAAATACAAAATATAATAAAATAAACATTAAGATGCAGCATTTCGATGAAAAATGAAATAATCTGTATTTGAACTGTACTGTACTAGTACCTAAGTAGCCAGCTTGACATTAGGACTTGCTTGTCATTGTATTTTCATGTTTTTTTAAAGAACAATTAACTTGTCCACATTGCTTGCCGAAAGGGTAGATCTGCTGGCACTAACAATGTCTCCTGCTGTGGAGAACACCCTCTCGCTAGGGACAGAGGTAGTTGGCGTTTATAATAGCTTTGGCTCGGTCTGAACTTTTTGCGAGTGGTGGAAGCTTAAATGTTAGTGGGAGTTGGGTTTGCACTTCAGTCTTTTTTCTTTTGGTACCGGTGATATTCACATTCAGGTGATGCCTTTTCAAATAAGTGTGCAAGTTTGATGTATTGCCAGCCGCGTAACCAATTTTAGTTGAAAAATGCCAACAAACAGCTTTGGTTCGGTCCACCTGTCTTTGTCCGTCATCCTTGTACGTAACTGCGAAATCAAAATGTTCCCAAACCGGAGACTTCAATGATGCTGGAGGATTTTCGAGCTCTATCTGCGTTCGCCATTTCGACAGTTCCTCAAATTACTGACTAAATTGAACGCATCCCTCTGACCAGCTCTCATAGTATGGCTCTCGTCCAATGAAATGACTTGGTCGCTCTATGACGTATTGAACCCAATGTGAGCAAATAGAGTGGCGAAGTCACGCCCATCTACTTCCGACCCATGGGAACCTTATTTCGGAAAAATAATGTATTGTAGTCAATGGAGAGAGAAAACGTATCTTTCGATCCCGTTTGAATTGTGCCATGAATTACACATACGTATGATGTTTGTCAATCTTAAAAAATAATTTCCATGTCAAAAAAGTCAGTTTGTCGTAAAACTGTTGAAATATAAGACTATGAAAAATAGGCAACTAGAAAGACTACAAATCCCAGAGTCGCCTAAGTGATGTCACAATTGTTTTCCTTCACTAAGAGATAGCTAAGATCAAAATAAGATAACTTTAACAAGATGCCTGTGTGCTTAGTACCAGGTTGTTATCATACCAGCAATGGGTCTTGCTCGTTCTTTCGCTTCCCGTCTGATGAAAGGACCAGGAGCTGGATCAAGTTAGCTACCTAGCTAGTAGCTAGCACGTTAGTTAGCATTACAGCCTTGTCAGTTTTATTAGCCTTAATATGAAGTAACATTTAGTAACCCCAAATGTTAAACAGTAAGAGTAGTAGTCATATTTCGTGAACCCTTTGAAGAGTAGGCTACTGTCACCGGTGTGATCATTCTATAATACACAATTTAAGCCCGGGGGAGAAATGCTAACGCAAGCATCGGCGATCGCCGATCTTTTCTACTTTATGCTATCTGCACAAATGGTTGACATTAAACATTAAAAAGACCAGGCAGTTCAGAGAGAATCAAAAGAAGGCAGGCATGCAGATTTGCATGACATTCTTCTGGACATGTTTCATTGTGGTGATAGTGAGGGTAGTCAATCGTTTTGTTGACAAGACAGTATCTTGTTGACGTGTGTTGTTTTGCGAGACCAGAGATGTAGTTCATTGAGCGTTTCACACAAACAAATGTGTTATTTCACAGTTTTACGAGACATTTTTTTTTTTACTTGCAAAATTATCTTTTTAAATTGACAAACATATGTGTAATTCGTGGCACAATTCAAACGGAATTGAAAGATAATCTTTCTCTCTCCATTGACTTCAATACATAATTTTTTCGAAATAAGGTCCCATGGAGCTCCCCCAGAAGGGGAGGGACTTTGCCATTCTATTACTCTGAATGCTGCGACGCAGCACCTGAGATTACTTCCAAAAAGTTGTTCACGTTCTCAATTTTTTACGTTTAACGTTATATTCGTTCTGTACACTTCGGTACACATGTGTACCGAACCGGAGGGCCCGTACCGAATAATTTCGGTACGGGTACGTGTACCGTTACACCCCTAATATATATAGGCCTATATATTAAATGTACCTGTAGTTTTTCCACACCTGGTGGTAAAAAAAAGACTAGTAGTGAGCAAATGACATGAGCATTACTACTATGAACAAAACTAACTCTGGGGTCATCTCTGGCAAACTTCTTGCCTTTTTCAAAAGCCTCGTCGATAGGTAAAAGCCCCGGTGCATTTGCAGCTGGCTTTGGATTCGCCGCTAGTTTAGCAGCGCAAGCGTCTTCGTACGCTTTTAACACACCATCGTGGCGATGGCGATGTTTCAGGTAACTAATCAGGTTGGAAGTATTATAGCTCGTTGCCTTTTTCCCTCCTTGTGGAACTTCTGCATTGCATTTGTTAATACAAATAGCAAGCAAACTATCTAACTCTGAAACTTTGAAATAGTCCCATACTACCGACGACATGTTTGTTTACTGTCCTGGCTTCACGGCCGCACACCATTTACGTCACAGCCAGGCATGAGTTAGGGAGCGCTGGATTTGTGAAAAACTCCCCTCTTCCTAAACCACTAATACCACAGTACTGGCAAAACGGGAGGATCCGAGGGAAAAAACAAGCGCCCCTCATCCAAATCCACCCACACCGCAGTCATTTTTTCTTTTTTTTACCCAAAAAATATATTGTATATTATCAGGGCTATTAATACTTTTATCGGGTTTATCGGGATGACGTCATAATTCCTAATATCGGACCGATAATTATCAGCCCGATAATTATCGTGCACCACTAATTATTACAGCTCTGTGGGATGGCAGTAAGGCGATATGGTCCGTTGTTATTGTGCATCCATGGGTAAAGATAAACACATGTAGTACTGAACCATGGACGCAACGCGTCTCAAACAAGCCTACTGTCACTACCATGGATGTATCATAAGAACTGGATACAGCGTGGGAGGCGGGGCCTCATTCATTCCTATGAGAGTTGCTCATTGGCGCATGATGATAAAATGGCCCAACTTTTGAGAGAGCGAAACGTCACAGATTACCCGGCATGCCTGAGAAGTACCCGTATGTGCGCTCATAGCGCATGCGCAACTTTAACCAAAATGCTCGTTCACATCAAGCACGTCAATTTGCGTACACGTAACAACACTGCGCCTTCATGACAGCATGGTAATGGATTGTTGTTATCATGGATTTGATATTAACGAGGCGGCAGTTAGCAGTTAGCGGCTAGCTAGTAATGATGCTAATGTACACATCAATCGTTATGTTAGATCCTATTACGTTGTAACAGGATCTAGTGATATCCAAGCAACAGAGCTTAATTTAGCATGAAATAATTATTGCACTGTATATATATATATTATACACACACAGTGCAATAAGTTTCTTAGTGCAATAAGAAGCTACAGGGACGTTAATCTAACGTCGGTAATATTAACTTTATTTAATACAACATTTACGGTACAAGATTTAATCATACAGCCCATGAAGTATACTATTTTACAAATAATGAATTACAGGAAACATGTGCAATATATCCATTATTACAGCTCCGTGGGCTGGCAGTAAGGCGATATGGGTCCGTTGTTATTGTGCATCCATGGGTAAAGATAAACGCATGTGGCATGTAGTGCTGAACCATAGACTGTATGCCATAGACCAGGGGTGCCCAACCAATCGATCGCGATCGAGATTCCCAGTCGATCGCGAGATGTGTCTAAAAATAGAACAACAATATTCTGTTTTATCGTTAATGTCCTGTAACATAATCTTCCTGTGCCAGAATAATGCACTTGAATGCATCAAAGCTTTGTGATTGGCCGGCGTGACCCCATGTGTCGGGGCGTGGATGGTGAGCAGTGGGCAGTGCACTAGTTTGCTAACGTTGTCCGTGTCAACAGGAGTGACAGTCCGCACACACACAAGACCGCAATTATGGCAGAAGCAAAACATATTGTAACGTTCCCAAGATGAGTCGGAGACAGGCTTGTAGTTATTAGGCTTTAATAACTAGTATTTGAAGACAGATGATAACAGGTCAAGTACACTTCGTGGGTTCTACCGCACACTCCCTCCCTAACTTCTACACATACCCATATATATAGCACTGTCTACGTCACAACTCCCCGCCCTCCCCCGTCCGCTCCACCAACCACAGGCCCGCACCTCAGCCACCAACACGGTGCAGCTCTATGATTGGCAGAGAGATGGGGGATGCCTAAGTGACACCCTGAGTAGCCTATCAGGATCGCTACAATATATAATTTTCACTCCGAGTGGGAGGATGATTATTTTTGTATCTATTCCAATTCAAAGTCCATCTGTCTCATCTGCAATGCGAGCGTGGCTTTATCGAAGAAGGGTCATTTAGGAGCGGCATTACAAAACAGTGCACAAACGCTACGAGACAGAATTCCCTCCTAATTCTGCCCTACGCTCCCAAAAGGGGAGGGGCCTGAAAGGACAGCTAAATGCACAGCAGTCCATTTCCACCAGGCCAACAACAAGAGCAAGGCTGCTACCATAGCATCTTATCGTGTCAGTCACGTTCTTGCGAAACACAAGTCTTTCAAAGACGGCGAAGTTGTGAAAGAAGCATTCCTGGAGGCTGCCGATGCGTAATAAAAATAACAGTAGCATTTCAACAGGTTTTTGATATGATAAAAACTCAAGTTAGATACCGTTATTAATCAGCTGTAAGTTTGAGTTTGTTTGAACTTATTCATTATAATTATTGTACAAAATGGTATAAGAATGCAAACTTAAATTGATTATAGTCTATTATCAATTCAGGTTAAGAAACTAGTTGCTTGCATCCTATTTTAAAAAGGCATTTATTTTTAAAATCTACTAAAATGCAACAAAAAAAGGGTTTGATTCTATTAATTTTGTCTTTTTTATTGCACCTTGGCAGCAGATTCCTGTGTAGCTTCAGATCTGAGTTGTCTTATTAGTAAGCCTAATTTATACTTTTGTAGCAACACTATTTGTATATAATGGCAAAGAAAGGGTTCAGAGTATTTTCTTTTTCCCAGTGTCATATGTGGCAGCACTGTTCAATGTTTCTTGAAAACATCACCCACTGTAGTATGTGACGTGTGAATAAACTCCAACTCTGTATCAACAACACTGTTGTGTAACTTCAGTTAAATACTTGTATGTGTGTAGATTAGAAAGAGGTAAGATAAAGGATCTGCAGTATTTTATGAAGTATTAATCGTACAAAGGGCAGTTTTATACAAGTAGAAGTGTGTATTTACCTGGTAGTAGGCTGTCAGTAATGGCTACGCCTCTCTATTTGGACTGGTAGATCTCGGCAGACTGGCAACTTTAAAAGTAGCTCTCGGTTCAAAAAAGGTTGGGCACCCCTGCCATAGACTGTATATATAAAGTGCTGAACACGTAACTTGAACGTGCAGGGGGGCGCGGTCCCGTGGGTTAGATGCGCGTTCATAATGCAGAGGGAAATAACTCTCAGAATAACGTTATTAGCAAATTTTTACAACTTGAGGAACGAATGTTTTTAATAAGGGCTATACAAGTGTTCATACTGGATAGTTTATTTAGTTTAAAAAAAATGATCCAACGATTTACAGACCACTCTTTCCCCATGTAAGTCAATGGGGAAAAGTGTTTCCGGGCCCAGCAACCTAAAGGAAGTGTAGTACCGCCATTTGACCAGCACGAATATTCTCATCAGACTCCGGCACACTTCCTGGGGGGTTGGTGTATCCTCGGTTAAAGCTCCTCCAGAGAGCCTCCTCGACGCTCGATCCTCGGTGTGCATTTAGAGAAATTAGATGAAATTCATTTCCGGGTCACTACCGGAGGACCGAGGAGTCGAGGAGGGGACATTTGAGTATTGAGATGTAGTGGTGTAGTGGGGATTTTTTTACTGGGGGGACGCTATTTTAATTAGGTAATCCCAAACAATGTCACACAAGTGCGCACGCGCGCAGTGCACTCACAAAACGGGCAGACAGGTCCACAGAAACTACCGGTATGATTAGTCCTACTTTAGTTACTGTACTGCAAAAAGCAGACGGCGCTGCACTCAACACACACACAGACTCAAAACCATGGACACACAAGTTACATAAACAATTTATAGGCCTAAATTGCATAAACTACAGTCTCTCTCTCTCTCTCTCTCTCTCTCTCTCTCTCTCTCTCTCTCTCTCTCTCTCTCTCTCTCTCTCTCTCTCTCTCTCTCTCTCTCTCTCTCCTCTCTCTCTCTCTCTCTATCTCTCTCTCTCTCTCTCTCTCTCTCAACAAACAAACACAATTCCAAAAGTTGTCCTGAAATTAACTTATTAAATAAACGAAACGAAAAATATAGCCTACTTATGCAAACAACATTGAATCTGGACTTGACATTATTCTGATTAGGCCTAACCTACATTGCAAATAAGCAGACAGCGCTGCTTTTCACACACACACACCTTGCGTTTTGAAGACTGATAAATCCGACATGGATGAACAAACTTTGCAGCCCAGTTTCCCAGCTTTGCAATCTATCCACGGGTATGCCTCTTGTTTCCTCCGCCACATCTCCTCCGTCCACACCTCTGGGAAAGGTGAGTTTGAGCTAGCCAGGGGAACGTTGCTAGCGCAGCTAACGTTAACGTTAGTGCTAGCATTATCCACGTCTTTAGGCGGCTCTTGATGATGTAGTGCTAGTAGCAGCTTCACTTGTAGCTTCGGTGCTGCTAGCCTCTTTCTTCTTGTGAATTATATTCTTTTTAGAAAAGAAATCGAGTAAAAAATGTTTGCCTGCCATTATAGAGCTTTTTCGTTAGCGTTCTTGAGGGAAAGAGCTGCCGCAAAATCGGCTGGCGCCGTGGGTGTGTCACTGACACACCCCCAGCTCGCCGCGGGGTCACGAGCGTGATGACGAATCATAATTCTTTAAGGAAATCGTTTTTATTTCGTATTATAATTACTGTGAAATGTATTGTGTTTTTGTCATTATTACAACAAATACACTCTTGCAACTGATAACACTGGCAATGATTTTATATTTATTAGACTATTAAAAAAAAGACCATGCTCCAAATAAGTGGGGGTACGGCGTACCCCCGCGTCCAATGCCCACTACACCACTGGAGAAGCCTCTATAGTTGCTGTCACTACCATGGATGTATAATAAGAACAGCTATCATACTGAATACATATTTACTGTGAATGTATGCAAAAATGTATGGCATATAGCTGTCTAATAGAAGTTAAATCCATTTCTCACTTATTCTGACAATGTACTTAACCCCAAATAAAAGAACCCAATAAAAGTGAAGTCACATTGTAATAACAATAACTCATCTCTCTCGAGTTTTATTTTTCAGCTTTGCCAAAAGCCACTGTATCAAGTGTCCTACTTGGGTTGCCGTCTGGAGTTGTCCAATATGGCGGACCATCTCGCACATGCGCAGTACAGATCGGGCAGGGGGACGGATCGGGTAGTGACCAAGCCCCCAGGAAGTGCGCCGGAGTCTGATGAGAATATTCGTGCTGGTCAAACGGCGGTACTACACTTCCTTTAGGTTGCTGGGCCCGGAAACACTTTTTCCCATTGACTTACATGGGGAAAGAGTGGTCTGTAACTCGTTGGATAATTTTTTTTTAACTAAATAAACTACCCAATATTAACGTTTGTATAGCCCTTATTAAAAACATTCTCAAGTTCCTCAAGTTGTAAAAATGTGCTAATAACGTTATTCTGAGAGTTATTTCCCTCTGCATTATGAACGCGCATCTAACCCACGGGACCGCGCCGCCCGGCACGTTCATGTTACGTGTCCCGACCAATCAGAGCACACTGTGCTCACAGGGAGGGTGGGGCTGGAGCTATTGGAGCTACCGGAGCCATATAATAGAAGAGTTACGACAACGGAAGTCCAAAAACGGTTATCGTCACGTGGTTCATGTAGAAGAGGATCGTTCCCCGGAAGTTCATGGCGGGCAATGTGAATGCATTGATAACAGGAGATAGAACTAGGATTTTTGGTAATTATTAGTGAATAAAGGTTTTGATTTGCAATATTTATGCAACAAATCCATATGTGTATGTATTTACATCAATATGTTTTAAAAAATAAAATAGAATTTGCTAATATTAAGTGATAATATTAGGATTAGTGTGAACAAGGAGTTTACATGTTAGGCTAACAGTGCCTTGGTTAAAGAGCCTGTTGCTGTTTATTTATAGCTTTGAATTCTTTAAAACCAATATTATCTTCTTAAACTTGTATGGTAGTCAGGAGCATCACTTTCTAATGTTTATTGATATATTTAGAGAGAGGGGATCTAAAGTAATGCTTTAAAATTCAGATTAGATTAATGTCTACCATTTTCTTAAATTCATGGTAGTTTCAGTAACCATGGTAATTGAGGACACAAATTATCTAAATGACTAATGTCATCTTTATGGCTTTCAGAAAGGACAGGAGACCGACAGGTGACTATCAAAGGACTAGCAGCAGCAGCATGATGATGATGATGTTAAATGTGTTGCTTTAGGAACATCCATTGCAAATACATGGAATTCAATAAACATTGAATAGCATATCATGCAGTTTGTCTGTGCCTTTTCCTCCGTGTTGTCCTGGTTTGCTGTGCTGCCTCCTAGTCGCCACCATGGTTTGCTGTGCTGCCTGGGATGCTCCAATCGCTCAGAGAAAGGAGTACGAATGTACAGCTTCCCCACTGACACAGAGCGGAGGAAGCAGGAGCAATTTCACGACCAACAGCAAAAAAATATGTGATTTATATACAAACACTGCATTTGCACTTTTTCACAAAACGAAAACCACACCATTGGGAAAGCTTAATGTTTTGTTTAATACAAAAAACAGGGAAAGGCTTGAAAAACACTGAGAGTTGAGACTCAGGGTGCAGGGTGAGGGTCTCAGTGCAGGTATTCAGGCTCCATTGAATCCCCCTCTGGTTCTTGTGCTGAAAGAGGGAGTGACAGACAGGAGAAAGGGTTATACACACCTATATAGCACACCTATTGGATGGGGAATTGCCTTGGGGAGATAAGGTGTGGTCTTTGTTCCCAACTGAAGTTATAGAACTTTATTATTTGTGAGTTTAACAAAGTATGACAAATGGCATCAGTAACAGATGTGATATGAATTTCTATAAAGTTGTCTCACATTCTTGGTCATATTTTATATACAGTATGTAATGAGTATAACATGTCCAGTAAGTATAAAGTGTTTCCCAATACTGTGTATTCAACCACTATGGAATATGTATGTGGGCAGACACAACTGAGTTGTTCTGTGTGTGAAGTAACCTCAAGTCACTCCGCAGGCACATTTTGATGCAGACCAGTTTGTCAAGACAAAAAAGGGCAAGACTAGGCTGAGAGCAGAGGCTATACCCTCCATCTTCGTGCATCGCCCTGTGGTCAAAAAGAGAAGGGCCCCTGCACCACGATTCACCCCGGGACCTGTATCTACAAAGCCCATAGCTCCTGATCACAGCGATAGTGTGAAAGGTGACACAGGTATAATAAGTATGAACTCTTAGTAACAAAAGTAATATTTCTTATTTTTAAGTGGTATAATATTTTAAATGTTCGAACATTTACAGTGCCATGTCTGCTACTTACATTAGTCTCAAAGATTGAGGGAAGAAGGGAACGGATCACTGCCCTCCACCTGCCAGAGGAGCGCAAACAACAAAACCAAGCAAGGTGTCCCGTCATGTACCTGGAAGTTTGGTTTGGCAAAATGGAGTAAGAGAGGGACTTGAAAAACCTTGGTGGCTCTCTACTCATGTTGTTACAGTTGTCTTGGTTACAGCTCTCACGTGTTTTTTTTGTTGCCATTTCCACATCTTTAGAAAATATGAAATAAAAAATGGAAGTGAAATCAACCTCTTCTCTGGAGAACAAACTTTGATTTCTCTGTCTTGTGAGTTTGCAGTCTTGCAGTTTTGCTCCTCCACCTGTAACATCACTGCCCCTCCACCTGCCATACAGTAGGTTACTAACAAGATTACTTATATAATACAGTGATAGAATACATGTTTAGTATGCTTACTTATATAAAACAGTAGTATTAAACTTACCTTGTGTTTTCACTCTCACTTAAGTCCCTCTCCCTTTGCCATCAATCCAAAATCAGCTGAGCTGCAACATTATACAGGCAGGTAATAATCAACATAATCACAAGGACACAATATGGCTCTGCTAAAAACACTCACTCTTACACGCACCAAAGTTATATTTATCTAATATTTAACTCCCTCCACCCCCGCATACAATCCCGTTTAGAAGCCCCTCTTCTCTAATTCAACAACGTTGGACCAAATGACATTAAGAGAACGGAATTTACAATTAAAAGGTTGTTCAACGTCTGTTGCTAACTTGCTTCGGTATCCTAGCTTGATCTGTTATCTGTAAACGTTCCCTAAATCTACTGATTTAGGGATAATCCACTGACATCCTTTAATACACATGTTAATTTGAATCAGATGTACTGATAATATCCGCAATATAAATCTTTAAACTTCTTCTTACCTTTAAAAGTCCGTCACGAACGGTTATTATGCTGCAACTCTACCGCTCTGCTAGCCTTGGCGCTAACTTCCGGGGAACGAATGAGAGGCTCCACGATCCGCCATTGCTGTAAACAAGTGGTCCATTGGAGTGAACGGAGATGTCATAACTCTTCTATACGGCCCTGGGAGCTACAACGAGCCGTTAAAGGCAGAGAGTGAAATTCAGTGAATACACGTAGTTTACAGAGATGCTGTATGAGAAACCAATGTGAGTTGCGTTTATCTTTACCCATGGATGCACAATAAGAACGGATCCATATCGTCTTACTGCCATCCCACGGAGCTGTAATAATGGATATATTGCACATGTTTGCTGTAATTCATTATCATACTACATGGGCTGTATGATTAAATCTTGTACCGTAAATGTTGTATTAAATAAAGTTAATATTACCGACATTATTAACGTCCCTGTAGCTTCGTATTGCACTAAGAAGCTTATTGCACTGTATATACATATATAGGCTACAGTGCAATAATTATTTCATGCTAAATGAAGCTCTGTTGGATATCACTAGATCCTGTTACAGCGTAATATAAGTACATAACGATTGATGTGTACATTAGCATCATTACTAGCTAGCCGCTAGCTGCTAACTGCCGCCTCGTTCATATCAAATCCATGATAACAACAATTCGGCCCATTCCCAAACCGCCCCCTACACCCTACCCCTAGACCCTACCCCTCCGTTTGCGCGTTCACGCGAAGGGTCCGCCATATTGAGGGCTGGTCCAAAGCAATCAGGGCGGAGGCGTAGTGGGTTATAAAAGCCTCCGACAGCGAGTTTGCATGGATGCAGGTGTCAGTACCAGATATGTTCGGCCTACCAGATATGTTCGGGTGTATTTCCGTCGCATCCGTCATCCGTCATATCCGTCATATACTCACCTCCCTCTGCTCCCAGCGCTATGCTGCCACACACCGGCCGTCTGCGGAACTGCAGCCGGAGGAACTCGGTACAGCTTGTTATGTGTGAACGATCTAGATCCCTCCGCTTCCCCATAATTACCGCGACCATTTTAACTTTCATGACAGAAATGGAGAGCTTTTATGCTGAGATAAAGCAGTACGTGCTCAATGGTGGTTACCACAATCTCACCATCGCCGCTGAAAAGCATGATAAAAGGAAGGCGTTAATTCGGAGGGCATCCAAACAATACCTGATCAAAGGTAAGTAACAGAATAAGACCATGGTTAAGTCACGAACATACGTTTTTATTATGAGGTATAAACCCCCTGTACATGTGACATCATCACATCCCTTTACTTATAGGGATCAATAAAGTATATATCTATCTATCTATTTATCTAATGGTGTTTTTTGGTGCAAAAGTGATCATACCTCTAATGGTTTATCATATTGCAATTCCAACATTTTTCAGTAAATCGCAAGGACTCCACAGCTTGTTTCTCCTTTTTCTTTTTATACACACTTTACATTACTGTAGTTGTTACGTCTAAACCACATTTGCCACTGGATTTCTTGAACAGCTTTTAGTCATAATGTCATCTCTACACATGTCTAAATGATTGTTTTGTTGTTCCTGTTGTGCCAGCTGGAGATTTGTACTACACATACAAGGACAATGAGAGGATGGTTGTGTGCACCAAGGACCAAATTATCAATGTCCTGAAGGAGTGCCATGATAACCTGGGTTCCGGAGGTCATGCAGGGAGAAGGCGCACCACCGAGAAGGTTTTGGCAACGTACCACTGGTCCACTATGCGGGAGGACGTGAAGAAATGGGTGGGAGTTTTTGACTGACTGACTGATTATTGATCTACAGAAATGTGTTGTATGTGTACATTGAAACAGAGTGAGACAGTGTGGATCTCATTGGCCCACTTCCCTCCACTGCTAAGGGCAAAAGGTACTATCATGATGGGCTGAAGCATGTATAACCTCCTTTAAAGGTTCTAAACGTGAAGAATCTGGTTTAAAAAGAAAGGAAATCATTTACAGTGATTCTGTATGTATTTACAACATTCTGCATTTTATATTGCAGATACATTCTAACAGCGACTGATCTGTTCACGAAGTGGGTGGTAGCAAAAACGCTCTACCACAAAACAGCTGTTGAGGTCTCAAAAAAGATTGTAAATATTCTTCTCGATTTCGGTCTTGTCGAGAAGATCATTACCGACCAAGGACGGGAATTTGTCAATGAGGTACAATAATCTATCTAATACAGTGTATGTGTTATGTGTAACAATGTAATACGATTTTTCAGGTAATTTGGTAATTGGTGTACACTAAACCATCTGCAGGTCAACCGTGGTGTTTTTGATGCACTGGGTGTAAAACACTGCATCACTTCAGCGTACCATCACCAGTGCAATGGCCAAGATGAGCGTACAAACCAAAACATAAAAAAAGCACTTGCAAAGTACTGTGGAGAGGACCAGAATGACTGGGATTTACATCTGAGGGGCATTGTGGCGAGCATTAACACCTCAAAGCAGGTACAATGTTGTAACAAATGCAGATGGAAACAATACTCAACAGAGATACTAAAAGGAATTTTTATGCTTTCAGAGGTCAACCAAGTGCACGCCCTATTTTGCCCAGTTTGGGAGGCACCCTCGCATCCCGGGTGTTATAAATGCTACAGTCAATGACAGGGATGATACCTCTGTTTTGGTGCCTGCTGATGAGGCAGAACAGCAGCTTGAGGCAAAGGCTGCAACCATTGCAGATTTGCACTCGAAGGTGAGAATAAAATGGCAATATTTAAAACATAATAACTCCTAAAAAATGCAAGCGTATGTTAAGGACTGTAAATGATAACTGTTACATATCTTTCTCAGATTTACCAGAACATCCAAATAGCACAACAGAGACAGAACATCTCTTTTGAAAACGCAAGGGAAAGAATGTGAAATCTTTCCTGATTAACGTTGGAGATGAGGTCCTAAGAGCGAATAAGAGGAAGGAGGGCCGAAAAGGTGGAAAACTGGAGTGCAACTGGTTTGGCCCTTATGTGGTTTCCTCAATCACCAACAAGGGTGTGGCAACCCTGTTGAGCTCAACAGGAGCTCAGCTGAGACAGAGTGTGAATGTGTCTCAGCTGAAGCCCTTTATCAGGCCTATGTTGAGAGGTATTTTGATTATCAATACAAGGACACATTTTAGGTATACTTCATGTGTGGTACTTCAATAATACTGTTTATTTTGTGTCTATCTAATAACAGCTGAACCGAAGTTGGATTCGGAGGGGTCAGTTGCTGACCACCAGTATGCCCTCTCTGGTGCGAAATACGCAAAGGATCTACATCCGATTCAAGACAAGCTGGTAGATATATGTTTACTTCATGCACAGTGATGGAGGTGCATTGTTTTGATTTTAATTTTTCTATGTTTTCTATTGGCTTGAAGTATGTTTTGCAATCTGTTATTTGCAGCTCAGCTATGTGCTAGACCACAATAGGCCTGGAGCAGAGGTCATTGTGAAGGAGGGTGATGTGTGCCTGACCAGAGAGGACTTTTGGAGCCTGGGTCTTCCTCAGTGCATGGAGTCAAATGTAGGTATACTTGAGCTTTCCTCCCAACTTCATCTTGTCTCAAATAAATGGCACAGGTAACTTACTGTTGTTACTGTTTCAGATTGGAAACACGTGCCTGAAGATGGTACAAGAAGCCACCCAAAGACATGTACGGTTTTCAACAGACATCATTGGCCTGCTTTTTTCTTTTGAATAACACATATTTTCTAAATAGCTGTTTAGTGGTGAAACTCCAATCTCGTGAAGTGTGGTTGTCTCTTGTTGTTGAGCATACTTCTATGAAGATTTCATTTTTTTTGAAAAACTATCAATATAGGGCAAAGATATATACATCGTGGATATGTATGTGGTTCCTACCTGGAAGTCCAAAACAGCTGACGTGTTGGCCAGTTTTCCAGTAAGTTCCTGTTGCTTGAGACCTATGTTTCTTGAAATTGATATACAGCAACTTAAAATCCCTTGTTTAAAATACTAGGCTGACCAATTGGCCACCAAGGACATGGTTTTCATCCCTGCCTGGAGTCGGCAGCAAGGAAAGGCAGATCACTATTGCTTTGCGTGAGTCTGTTCCAAATGATCTCACCAGCATGTACAAAATGAACATAAGTTGTGCTGTGTGGTTTTCTTCTGGTGTTTGATTATGTCTAATTTCAGCTATTTTGTCAATGGTTGACAGGTGATCAAGCCAGCAAAGAGAGAGTTATATTTGCTCGACCCTCTTAAGCCAGATGGCTTTGGGGACAATTCCTACAAGGACATATTTAGGTTTTTGTAACATGATTACCCCCACCGTTCTGTGGCTTGTATGGGAGTTCTAAATAGTTTATAGTATTCTAATACTGCAGTAACCATTTTGTAGACCAGGGGTCTGAATCTGATCAAATTCATTTATAATATATCTCCATTTCCACAAAGTCTGGAGTGTCCTTAGTGGAACCAAAAGAAAAAGAGTCTGCAACAGGATGCTATGAATTATAATATTCATTTTGTTATAAGCCTTGTTCAAAGGTTGTTTTCAAGTTCAGCTTTGTTCAGCGGCTGGTAAACGTATTTTTGTTTGTTTTATTTTAGCCCCGTTCAGTGGCTTTCATAACTTTCCTCTTTTAAGGCATGCAATAGTTCAATGTAAGGAAATCCAAAAACATGAATTATATTGTGTATAGCGTTCCTTCACCAAATCAATTCCCATGTCTTATCATTTCTTTTGACAGTGACCTAGCGCACCGCATTGCTCCAGGTCAGTGGACAGTAAAGTTCGGCAGAGACGTCAAGGTACATTTCTCCACCATCTCATACACCTGCTTTCACATGTCTTTATTTTCCATTTGACCATGAACATCACTGTTATATTCCAAATTCTTACAGGGTTAGCCTCACCAAACCACGGGCAATGACTGTGGTGTCTTCATACTGATGGTAAATTCCTCCCTTGACACTTTTTTTTAAGGGGTTTTGTTAGTTTTTGAAACTCATAACTTAACAGATCTTTATCCTTTCACAGTATGCACTCAACTTCAGCACAGATGCTCCACTTTGGTTTACCGAGGTCAGTATTTATCCTCTGAGTTAGTATTTCAGGGGGAAGAGGGGGCTAACATTGAGTAGACAAATGATGAGGTTCCATTCATTTTCAACTTTATTATTGTTACATTTTCTTTTAGCGGGACATAGCACAGATCCGGAAATGGTGGTGCATTATGCTCATGGAACGGTACCAGATTGAAGGGTAAATCATACATTTTAAATGTTACTTTATAGACAACAGTTTCTTTGACACTGATTTACATTTTCATCCTGATATTATGTGATTTTATAGCCACGGACAGAGGTTTTCTTACTGGACCAATGAGGCCGAAGAGCTGCTCAAAGGGGCACTGGAGCCAGTGTACAGGGTCTCAAAGAAGCAAAAGACAGAACATGAGGTCAATAGGCACACTCCTGTTTGTGATAAAGAAATGTAACAATCCAGATTATTTAACACATGCATACATATCAATATTGATAATTGTATACACATGTAATTAAACAATCACATGACCCACACCTTATATTTTCCTTCAAAGGTCCAGTTTCAAAAGTCCCGACATGTGCTTCATATTGGAGGTAATATCTTTTCAGTGAAGCAGTAACTGTTTTTTGTTTAAAAACGACCTGTGATCACGGCAGAATTTCCAACTATTATGTCTCACTGCTTTTTTTAACTTTATTGATAGCTGTTTTTTACCTCAAGGAGAAGAATAACAAAACATAAGAAAAATGTGTGTGATATATTCAACATTAATATTAAAAATGTGTCTTTTTGCTACCTGAAGCCCAAAGAATCTTGGTATTTCGATTGTGCTGGCAACAGTCTAGTCAATGTGTTGTTAAATATGTTTGATCTAGTCTGACCAATACTTCACAGCTGCCAAACTGTCTTCTCTCGGACCTTCTGATGGAAGTGGTTCTCCAGGAAGGTGACAAAGCGTACTCATCACTCACTCTAGTGTGTACCACCTTCAGAGACACAATGTCCACTGTGTCTTTCAGAAGAGGGGCCCACTTTCGCTGGCTTGAGAGTAAGTGATTCAGTGAAGGTGCAGCAGTATACGACAGCTGTGGTGTCTATGCATATTTTTAATGGCTCTATTGAAATGCTTGTTTTACACAGGTGTTGCTACATGGAGTTTGTTCTCTGCTTCATACAAGCAGGATTTCAACGTCATGTACACCATTGACACCTGCCGTGGATGCTTGGAGCCTTACAAAAACTGCAAACCAGGTAGACTTCTTATTCTGGATAATAATGTTTATGTGTCATTACATATTTAGTGGTCCTAGTGTGATTCAATTACAATATTTTCTTTTTCTATTCATAGGATATGTTGGGAAAGGTAAAAGAGGAGAATTGCAGGGCATCTACTCTGATGACCAACATCCAGGCTATTGCAGTCCCTTCTGCAACCAGATATCATAGGTAAAGATTAACTCACACAAACAAATGTCAGAATAGACTAAATTGTCACTGCAATTAATGAAGATCATCATTTGATATCTTACCTTCAAGTTTGGTTTTCCCGGACGCTGCCCGTCGTGGACTTCGGGTCGTGGACTTCGGGTCGTGGCTGAACCTGTCTCTGCAGTCCTGCCTTGGGTCATGCTGCTTCCCTGATGGCTTCCTCATATATTCTGAACAATCTGTGCTGTTTTCCTATCCACATGTAAAAGGAACTAGAAGGATTTCTTGATACTAAGGGCTGTAGAGAAAAGTTTGGAGCTTTTTCCATTAACGTTGAAGTTCAAATTCTCAATAAACACTTGAATGCTGTGCTGTCTTTCTATTTACTTGAATGTGTGAATTCATTCAGTTGGGTAGGTAAGCTTGGGATGGATATATTAAATATATACATACAAAAAATTAGAGACTCTTTCCAATGAAAGTAGCTAGCCGCAATAGCTCCAAGATTGCTATATCTAGTTTGTAGGTCGCCAAGTTGGCATCATTGACAGTTCGTCTCTTAAAGCCTCTAAAGCTCTGCAACAAAAAAGGATCATTATGAATGTAAATACTATACATGGTAATGCAGCAGGGCATAGTGCGATGAGGCAGGCAGGCAGAACCAGATTTATTTCTAAATATTTGTCGATCAATATTAGGCTACACTAATATAAGGCTACTAGTATTATGATATTACTGCAATAATATTCCAGTGGTGGCTGCTTAAGGTTGTTTCTGGCTCGTTTGATCCAAACATTGTCCAAAGCTCAAAATGTATTGTAATAGATGTAAGAATTCTCAAAATGTACAATATGTTTTGATCCAACACAATATTCTGATTCAATCCATATATGTTAGGGGTTTTTTTTTTCACCAAAATAATAGACTGCCTTCTCTCCAGCTCACCGCACACAAAGGGGGGGGGGGGGGGGGGCATCTGTATTAACGGGTCAGTCTATAAGCACTCTAATAGCACCATAAATTACATTTAAATAACCACAAAAAGACAATTATTGTTTCCGATATTGATTTAACGAGATGCTGTTATAACATGGAAACGGCTTAATTAAAAAAAATAAGCTTCAAAAATGTTTTATGAAGCACACTGGGTACAGCCCTGTAATACATGTGTTCCGTGTGTATATAGTCTTACACAAGAAACACATAGCATGAACAGACTGCAACAAAACCAGTCTTACAAAACAGACTTCTGCTAAAACTGGTGCAGAAGCAAAGCATCTGCCTTAGATGAAGTTCACACAGAACTGTGGAAAGGGAGAACATCTGTACTTGCTTTCAACGACATGATCAGGCTTATATATTATAAAAGTGTTGGCTAAAGTAACGCAGAATATATATATTTTTTAATTGTAAATAATTAAGTACACACACATAACAAGCTGTACCGAGTTTCCTCCGGCTGCAGTTCCGCAGACGGCCGGTTGTGTGGCAGCATAGCGCTGGGAGCAGAGGGAGGTGAGTATATGACGGATATGACGGATGACGGATGCGACGGAAATACACCCGAACATATCTGGTAGGCCGAACATATCTGGTACTGACACAGGCTTGATAATCTCACTCCACAGGTGTGCAACCGTTTTTCGGGCATTGAGGAAACAACGTCATACAAATGTGAGTTCCATGTGGTTATTTTTTAAAACGATAAATAATACGTTGCCTTAACTAAAACATGCCTTTGTGAACATGTATTTATAAATCTACACGTGTTAATTTGATTTGCCAAGATTACATTAGATTTTTATTTTGAAGATGTACAAATCTAAATCGGAATCAAACTAACAACACACGTGTCAATTCATGTATCCATTCACTTACGAAATCGGTTTAAATTTAAGTGTGATTTGTAATTTCAGGGACTGTGGTAAAAACCAAGGCACTTATTGCATTAAGGATGGACAAGGACGACCTGTTTTGCAAAAAACGCAATGCTGCCAAAGAAGCATGGGAGTGAGTTATGCACTCAATTCATATTTTGTGCAATGAAAGTAATGAATGTGCACAGTGGGTCATTGCCTTAACACCAATATATATTGTTTAAATATTCTATGATAACAGGTCAATCATTAAGGAACTGGACCTTGGGCAACATGTGTCTCACAAACAGGCCTCCAAGAAATGGGAGAACCTAAAAAAGAAATACAAGGTAAATGGTGTATTGTTATTGTAAAACACGTTTGTTTTTGAAAAAGCTGAACAAAGATTTCTAACATGCATTTGTTTGCAATAGGAACTTAAAAGGCCAAGGACTGGAACAGGGACTGATCAGGGGGAAGAAACCCCTGCAACATGGCCCTTCTTCATGGCCATGGATGAGGCCATAGGTGCAAGGCCTTCAATTAGTCCTCCTGTCCTTGTTGCCTCAGCCTTGGCAAACCCCACAATCCTCTTCGATCCGGAGGCTGCTTCCTGCTCCTCTTCCTCCCCCCCCCCCCAAATGTGGCTGATGATCCAGACCCCTCACCACCCTCATCACTGTCTGAGGCTGGAACCACCCAGCAGCCCCCCCCCCAAAAAAGAAAAGGTGCTATGGGAGTGCTGGAGTGCCTAGAACGCGAGGCAGAAAAAGAGGACGAACGCCACAGACAAATAATGCAGCACTCAGAGAAATTTCTAACCCTGTTCGAAAAAATGGTCGACAAAATGTGATTTATTTGTTTCCCCCCACCATTGGCCATTTCTATGTTTGATTATTGATGTTACTTAAAAGACTTGTTTTTGTTCGCTTGTATTATTTATTTGGAAGACAATAAACCTAATTTAACGTACTGTCCTTCATGTCTTCAATATTCTATAGTAAATACAGGTAGACGGGTGATGAAGATGACATTGCGTTTGCTTGATTGTTAGATGGCTACATTGTTCTGTGTGGGTTTCATAATGTAGAAGGAAAAGTTTTGCACAAAGTAATGTTGTGCACGGAACTAAAGTGTTTTTTCCAAAGTCTGAAGATTAACCCTGAATATCAGCATTTTAAATAAAGATATGTCTGTGCGCTTCATTGGTATAAGGCATTAAAATATACATTACATTTACGGTCTTAATTGCTCATGTCAAACCATTTGCAGAGTTTCACTCAAAAACAAAAGTGATTGTATTAGAAGACCTGTGTTCATTTTCTGAACCTTTGCTCTGTGCTCGTGATTGAATGATCCAAGAGGTAAGGACATTTGTCTCCAATTTGGGATTATGCAGAAAGACAATTCAGGAAAACCAAATATGAAATCAACGGTGCACAGGTTTATTTTATTTCACCTCTTTTCTCTAAAGTGAGAAGTGGAGCTCACTAAAACAAACAAAATTAATCAGGTATGTGTGCACATCATTTCAAAAACACAAGTTAACAGACAACCACGTGTTTTCCCAAAAAAAAAACAAAGTTCATTCGATGTAATCGTGCTCTCTGGTGTGGTGCCATTTGGACAGGAGCAGAGAGTTGTGCAGCAATCCTGTTCCTTAGGTGGTGTCCAGGACTCTCCTGTCCACATGCTGCGGCAGGGGGAGGACTCTGGTCCCCATCTTCAGGGGGGAAGGCTTCAGCATCCTCAAGGACATCGTTCATGTCTATGCACAGAAATGCACAACATGCAATGATGTCAGGGGCAAAGCTTGGACTGACCTCCAGTGCTTTGAACACACACACACACACACACACACAATTCTGAGACCAAGTCAAATTAACCTTTCCTTTTTTATTCTATAAACTACTGACAACATTTCTCTGTGTTGGAATTCTACATACACTATACAGATATACACGTATAGCTTATAAGGAAAGAATAAATGAATGTATATCACAATATATCTAAATATCTATTTGTATTACACATACAAAGTTCATAGGCTACTATATAAGAAATAAAGTGAAGATAATTGTTGTATTAGCAATATTGAAATGTTTACCTGCCACTGGCACATCGCTAAAAATGCGCCTCAACCTTCTGCGCCTTCTGTTGGATCTTGCCATTGCACCCGCTAACAGGCGACGGATAGCAACGCAGGTCAATGCAGCCGACAGATGGAGATGTGAGTTGGACACCATGACGTCCGTTTCCGTTTCCTGCGAAGAGAGGGGAGGCCGTCCCAAAGCTTGCCGCTGTATTTTTACCCTTAACCCTTAATGGAGGGAACTTCATTCAGCTGTGAGTGTGCCTACAGACGGAGTTCACTCCGTCACTGAGGGGGAGGGTCGAGGGAGTGGTTTGGGATTGGGCCTTCATTACCATGCTGTCATGAACGCACGGTGCTGTTACGTGTACGCAAATTGACGTGCTTGATGTGAACGAGCATTTTGGTTAAAGTTGCGCATGCTCTATGAGTGCACATACGGGTACTTCTCAGGCATGCTGGGTAATCTGTGACGTTTCGCTCTCTCAAAAGTTGGGCCATTTTATCATCATGCGCTAATGAGCAGCTCTCATAGGAATGAATGAGGCCCCGCCTCCCACGCTGTATCCAGTTCTTATTATACATCCATGGTCTAGCTGCGGCCGCGGACACAACACTACACGCCCCCTACACGACACGCCCACCTGATACGACACTACGGTGGCTGAGAGACCGTACATGGCAGATCAGTTTTGAGAACCCCTTATCCCATTTTGATGGTTGACATCTCATTTGAACAGTAAAAGCCAGAATGACAGCAGGGGTGAATTTTATTTTATAATTTTGCAATAAGTCAAAGATATGTTTACTGTATATTATAAAAATACTTGTAGGCATACTGGAGATGGAAATGCTTTAGTCAGTGTTGTAGCTGAGATTCTTACCGTTCCAATGATGTATTAATAATAATTGGATACTTGGATTTATATAGCGCCTTTCATGTATGGGCTCAGAACAGTCTCATAATACACACATGTGCACAGAAGGATTCACACTTGTATTTCATGATCCGCAAAAGGATTCACACTTGTATTTCCGGATCCACACTTGTGTTTTTCAATGCACACACAAATGTATTCCGTTTCATATACATGTAAATAAAATCCAAATACAGTAATATATTAGTATACTAATATATTGCTAAAGTATACTTTGTCAGGCTTAATATTTATTCCCCCAAAGCTTTTTTCTTATTGAAAATAAGACCTTAACCTAAAGTATTCTTTAATGTTTAAATAAAGCCTTATTAGTTTGTCTGTCCGTGTCTCCTATTAATATCTAATAATAAAAATAATACATTTCAATAACGTGTTTTAACCACCAGGTGTCCCTTTCTATCAGCTGTGCACCGTTATGGTGTAAATATACTAATATACCGATTGGATTAAATATAAAAGTCAGCCGAATTAGTATTGATACTGCAAGGAGACTTATATTGTGAAGAGAAATTGAAGATGTTGTTTAATTGCTGATATATTTATGATCCACGTCACATATTCAGTTTCGGCGGCAGTTCCTCATGTTTATCTAGAAGTCTTCTCATCAGGGCTCGATAAAAATGTTTTCGTATTTCACATCAACAGGAAGTCCGGTTAACTAAAATGTCCGTGCGGAACAATACCCCAACCCATAGATCCGTGGGTGAATGTCAATCACCACATTACACTCAACCCTTCACATTTACATTAAAGTATTTCGTGAGGCCTTCTAAAATGTTTTTAAATATAATTAGGGTTGTAGTTGAAGAGTTTGTAAATTATTGCGTTGCCTGGCCATTAATACAGATACAGATGTCAGTATTCTGAGCCCCTATTCTCCCCATAACTGACGGCAACAAAAGTCCTACATTATTCAATTAAAATAAAGAAGTAAAAACAATAAGTGTGGCTTGATATTGAGTAAGAAAAAGGTTGATAAACGCTGTGAGAATGGATCTGCGGGTAGCATTCGCTCACGATCTCAAGTCGTCTACAACATAGCCTACGTCTTGAATTGAGTAGGATGAGGCAGGTGAAGTTCATTATTAGCTGAGACAGAAGTCAAATATGAACTATTATTGTAAGAGAGTAACTTTTACACATTTATTTTATCCTCAGAGAACTGTTTATGTAAAATGGGCCTCATCATTTTTTATTTAAAACATGTATTAGCTGCTATACAGTAGACATGTAAATATGTATAATATCATAACATCTCCCTACTGCAGAAATGATCTCTGTGCAGTGGTCTCAACCACTTGATGGCAGTATACTCCACCATATTGAAAGTTCAACCCTCATCAAAAAACTTGTCATGGAAAATCTAGCAGCTGCTGGGCTGTGTGACTTTTCACTATGGAGGGTTGCTTTGTGGAAATTAAAAAAATTAATTTAGTTGTACAGTCAAATAGCCTACGTTTTATTTTTTGATAGGTGGCTGCTGATGCTGTCTCTACGTCAACAATATCACGTTTTTTGGAGCCTAAATAAACCAGAGGGAGGCCACTTCATTAAAACCAACAGGATTCAGTCAGTCAATGCAGTTCTGATACTGATTCTGAATCGGGAGATTCCTTACAAAATCTGCTGTATTATTTGCTGCCAGATCTTACTTTTTTTTTTTGCCTCATACAACAAGAAAACATAATCATTTATACACATGTGAATTGATGTAGGCCTATTTGGATTTTTAGGCAGTTTAAATGTGAAAAATATCTTCTGGAAGCATGGATTTCTCCTTTGGTTTTCAATTGTAATACCATAGTTGTATCTCATTCCTTTGCTTTTAGGCTATGGTATTTAGAAAGTACTGTGCCCTAAACAAAGGTTTTGAAACCCATAGTGCACTTTAACACAAACAAATAACACTGAAGTTAAAGATATTAAACATTAAAACAATCTCTCTTGCATTAAAGACACAAATAGTGACTTCACAGAGCATTTTTTTTAAAACTTTGATTATGCCAGATTATTTCATAAGGAGCTACCCCTGCAAATCCTCCATCTGAATATGTGAGTCATGAGAAATGTTGCATTTAAGGCCTGACCAAAGCCA
The DNA here is from genome assembly GCF_902827175.1 of Gymnodraco acuticeps. Classification (NCBI taxonomy): domain Eukaryota; kingdom Metazoa; phylum Chordata; class Actinopteri; order Perciformes; family Bathydraconidae; genus Gymnodraco; species Gymnodraco acuticeps. The sequence continues at coordinate 5,046,097 of NW_022991154.1, read as the reverse complement.
TGTACCAAGAGAAAAAGCAGCAGCCGCCCCAGTCTGCTCTGTGTTTGTGTGACGAGGCAGCTCTCTCTAAAAATTGTTGCATTTCCAGAGACGCGGGTGCTGTCGTTCCATTTGTTTATATGGCGTCTTCAGATTTTTGCAGCCCTGGATGTCCACATAGGAAGGAGCGACCTCAGGATGCAACAACTCTCAGCTGTTTTACACAGGCTGGAGGGGACTGTCAAACATGCAATATGTCCCACATATTCAATCTAAGAATAATCACATTTTATAAGAAGGGGTGTCCCTCTTTTAGATGGAAATGTAGCTTTTAAAGCACGTTTATCTTTGAGCCACACACTTTATATAATCAATCTACATAAGTTTTTATGATGATCAGCCTCAGGGTTGCTTAGCCTTTTATATGAAAATATATGATAAGATGTACTTTATTGATCCCAATTTGGGAAATGTTTGTGTTGCATCAGTATAAAAGACAGATATTGCTTTGTGCTATGTGTTTTAATGTCTTCTTATCAACAGTGGTGGAAAGTGATAGTTGATATTCATAGTTCTAGATTAAATTACCCAACAGGATATACATTAAATCCACTTTGACCATATAAAACCTTGAAAATCCGTTAATAAATGAGTAAGCAATTCTCTGTAGTTTAACTGTTAATCTTATAAATACAATTTGCTTTAAATACTTACGATTGATTTTAAATGTGGGTCTTTTATTTGGAATGCAGATACAGTAAAGATGGATCAAACTTATTGAATATACTGGTATTTTGAGTTACATATATAAACAATCTGAATCTGAATACTTCTTCTGCCGCTTGCACATCCCCATTATCGTCAGTTGCACACCAAAATAGGAACTGTAGGAATAAGAGATATGTACATTTTAAATAATTCTGAATATGTACATTATCAATCTAGTGATAAAAGCTTATTTTTACTGAAAAATAAGCTTCAAAATAGCAATTTCTAAGGCAGTAATATGTGCAATGTTGCACATTATTTTAACATGCTTTGGGGACCTTGTTTTTAAATGTTAGTAATTTTAACGGATAATACTAATTCAAAACCTGAGAGGTGTGATAACTAATCTGATAATTAAGTTAGTTAAAATTCTAATACCATAATATAAAATACTGCATAACTTGTAAATATAAATAAAGGCCTGCATTATCGTTATTTAAGTACATAAGTATTCACAGCAATAAAGTACTCTTTTATGCAGAATTCCCTGCTATTTTTGATAGTATTATGATTTAATGATAGCTGCTCTACTATTTTGCTTTTGTCATGCTTAAAATATTATAAATGATCTCAGATTTGAAACATTATTATCCAAATTATCTTCACAAATAAACTGCATACAGCAGCAGAACATGGACATACTCTGTTGAAGTGCAAATATACAGCGAGAAAGCAATATGTAATATGGAATTAAAAGTTTGTGCCTTATGCAAGCTCAATTATAAGTTCCCTTAATGCAAAGTATAAACACCTCCTCTACATGAATGTTCATGGAAAGACAATGTAGCCTAAAATATATCAGCTTTATTGAAACCTTTTACAGGACAGAAAGTTGGCAAAGGGTTATACAATAAGTGCAAGGCTTGTTTGCAGTTAATGTTAGCCTAAAGCGTCGTGTGTGTACTCTAATAGAACATAGTTACATAGAATATAAAGTTTGCACGTGGTACAAGAGCAAACACATTAAAAAAGTTTCTGAAGCTTCTTTTGAAGAAGAAAGCGCTTGTCAGGGTTCATATTGGCAGAGTGGTTTATCATTTTATTTTTTTTATTTTTAAAGGCCACTGTGGGTTTCTTCATTCATTTCCTTCAATTGCATAGTTTTCTCAAGTCCAACCAAGAAAGCTACTTTGGCTGCACGCAAAGTGTGAGTGCGGACGCCATGCACGATACATCCTCCGTATGTCCAAAAAATAAGAACAAATGGAAAAAAAAAGTCCTCTTGCAGGAGAGCTTACATCACGCAGGGCTTGATGTCCTGACAGACGCTCTGGGGGTGGTGGTGGTGGTGATGGTGGTAATAGGATCCTCCAGCAGAAGGGTGGAAGGAGGAGATGCCGTTAAAGTTTAACACAAAATCTTTCCTGTCGCACACAGAGGAGTGGCTCTGATAGCGCGGGATCCCCACTGCAGGCAGAGAGGAGCAAGTTAATATACAGGTGAACACATTCATATTCATCATAAAGTCTTATGGAGCATCCTAAACCGAGTGCTGCATCAAATCACTGTGTGTGTGTGTGTGTGTGTGTGTGTGTGTGTGTGTGTGTGTGTGTGTGTGTGTGTGTGTGTGGCCAATGTGAAATATCTTCAAATATAAAATGTATAAACGGTAGAATAAACACAAATAACTTTATTGTGTGAGCTAACATAAAGTAAATTGAGGATGCACAAGGCCTTATTTTATAGTGAAATATTGTTTAAGCGATATTTATCCCTTCCTATAACAAGTTGGATAAACAGCTCTTAAAATTGGTTAATTCTTAACATTTTAGAAGAAATAACTTAATTTGTGATGATATATTTGGGGAGAATTTGCCTTAAAGCGCCTCACCAATACTTTCCAATACATATGTATTTGAAAAGGCACCTCGTTTTTTATTTAGCGATTTTAAAATAATCTATTTAGTGCTTTTGTTTTTTTATTTATAACAATGTACGAGTTTTTTTCCTCCCTGGAGAGCCCCTAACCTGCATGCTTATTTAATCTGACTCAGTGACCGTCATTTTGTGTAAGTGAGCCTCTATTTCCAGAAAGAGAAAAATAAATGGGAATGTCTGTGGCTTCAAGGTCATACGGACTCCAGATGTGACTGTGTTTTTCAGGGGAAGACAGCAGGCTTTATCCTCCGGGCCACAGCTCTCTGGCCGTTTCACAGACATCACACTGACATGCAGTGACCGAGCTGCTCTGCGCACTGCAACACATTTCTCCTCCTCAATTAGGACGCTGCGTACAGTTTAACAAGGCCTCCCGTCTCTTGTGGATACGCGCTGGGTGAAATCCTCCGCCGGTGTGGTCCGACCTGCTCAGTCTTTTTTTGGTTAACCTCTGGGACCCTTTCGGGCTCCAGCATGGCCTGCTCGCCTCGGTGAAATCCCCAGACTTTAGTAAAGCCTCGGTGTGTTGTGTTAAAGCCAATGAGTGTGAACTGGGGAGGGGAATTAAGAACGCGATCGCTAAATAGCTGTTTATCCTAATCTATTCATTAGGAAACATGCCCCGTGAACACTTGTACGATGTGAGTCAGAGAATCCCACACACTGTGGATTAAATAGACTTCAACATTTGCCATTAGAATATTAATGATTTATTGGCCTCAAATACATTTAGGAACTAAGGTTGTTATGGACCAATCATGGCCTTTTTGGTTTTCATTATTCTTTACATGTTCAATGCATCTTTATTAGTAAATAAAATAAGTGTAACAATCGTTAAATGTGTCGGCCACATATGTTGGAAGTAAACACTCATCCGAAAATACTTTAGCAGAAATTGCAATTTAACTAAATAAATCAAACTATTAGGAAGTGATTACATATTTATTTATATTGCACGAATATGTAAACTTCAATTAAATATTATTTTTCCTTTTAAATAAACACAAACTCCTTATATAAGTATGAGTAGGCCTAATATGTATAAAGGAACTTATTTATGAATGATGAGTTTTAACTTCTTGCAAGCATTTACATTTCTCACAGGCCTCTGTTGTCAGATTATCCGGACATTTTATTTTGTTAATGATCACCCCCAAACATATTATCTGCCGTATCCTTATTAGTCAGTGTGCTGTACCTGATATGTCGCTGCTGTGGCTGTCCCTGCCGTTCTGGTGAAGGTAGCTCTGCTCCAGGGAGTAAGGCGACATGCCGGAGTGTAAACCGGACGATGCGGGGCTGTTGGAGCTGAGAGGCTGCTGTTTGATGTAGGGAGACCCGCCGGAGGACGCCCAGTGTGCGGAGGAATTGGCGTACGGGGAGTGTCCGTCCAGCGCGCTGGCCATGGCCGGAGAGGAAGGCACGGGGCTGCTGCTGCTGTCCTGTCCGTACTCTCCGTTAGACGGCACGGGACAGCTCGCCATGTACGTGGATCCGGGGCTGGGGGACATGTGGGGTACGTGGTGGCCGCTGCTCAGCCCGTCGTACCCCCCGGCCATTGAATTGCTCATCATGTCCAAGTTGTAGCCGTTGCTGTGACAGGCGAGAGAGGCGGACGGAGCTTGAAAGTCAAAACTCTGCGGGAGGATGGAGGTTCCGAAGCCAATTCCGTTCATCATCCGATACATGGGCTTCAGAGCCTGACATTTTCTTCTGAAGCCTCGGGGTCTGCGTCGAAACGAGCCCTCCTCGAACATGAACTCGCTGCCTGGGTCGATGGTCCAGTAGTGGCCCTTCCCCGGCCTGCCCAGCCCTTTGGGCAGCTTGATGAAGCACTCGTTCAGGGACAGATTATGCCGCACCGAGTTCTTCCAGCCCTGATATGAGCCCCTGAAGAATGGGAAGCGAGCCTGCAGGAACTGGTAGATCTCACTGAGTGTCAGTCTCTTGGTGGGGGAGCTCTGTATTGCCATAACGATGAGAGCGATGTAGGAGTACGGCGGCTTCTCCGGTCGCCTTAAACCGGAGGTCGTCTTCTTTCCTTTAATGCTGGAAGAACTATCTGTGGCGGCTTGTGGGCTCAGCATGTCCGGGTGCAGGACTCCGGACGCCGGGCTGGATCTCAGAGGAGGCGGAGGGTCCAGCTGCTGCTGAGGGGTCTCGGTCGTCATGTCAGCTCTGACGTGCGACTGGCGTATAGTAGAGCGAGGGATGTTTGAAAAGAGGAAAATATAACGAAATCCAGCGGTCAGTGTCCCTGCGTGAGAGCGTTACACCGCCAGTGGTCCTGAGAATCCCAGAGCAAAATGGAGTGAAATCTGTCTCCAGTTACGCACGACTCTCCCCCGTTACGCACGGTGCTCCCTTGACGCATGCAGAACGCACGCACTGACAGAGAGAGGAAGAGGAAGGGAGAGTGGGGGGAGCTGGTTATCCACTGGAGACTCGCTGTCCAGGGCTCGGAGCTCCACTGGGTGTCACAGCGGCGCTAAGTGGTGCTGTGTGGCGCGCCGGGTGGCCATCGAGCGCCTGAATAATCCCTCAAGTGGAGGAAACACGAAAACCCTTCGATTTATTGCGCGCAACGGTCCAGCCAAACAAAGCTCGACCACCTATCAGTTCATAAATCTTTTGTCCCTCTTCAAGAGCCCCCCCTTCTTCTTATCCGCACTCTGCGACTGCAAAACTAACTGAAATCAGTGACGAATAGAACCACCCCCCCCTCCACCCTCTCGCCAAATTTGGCCCAAGTCCACTTACCGTTCTCAGCAGCGTTAAAGCCCCCTCTTTCTCTACTCTCGTCTTCTTTCCTCCCCCTCCCACCCACTCTCTCTCCAAATTCGGACTACACGCAATTAAGCCATCTATCAAACCTCCCCCAGACATCCTAATCAACAGCGCCACACGCCAGACGTAGGCTACAAGTTAAAAAACGAGTATGCCCCCCCTCTCTCGGTCCTTCACGTATGAAGTTGTGATTTCAGCCACAGATCATACATTTTCCTGACACGAATACACCAATATGTGCAGAAAAAGTCCAGCTTGCAATTGAAACCACGATGAGACAAAACATTCACTTGGGGCCTTTACACGCTATCTGCGGCCGATGATTCCCAAACGCATCGCTGCGAAGCAATAAAAAACGCACCCTCGTGTATTATTTGTATTATTTTGCTCATAATTTCCTCCCAAACGAGTCCAGAGGATAACAAAAACAAACTCTCGCGGTGCCGTGCTGGGACGAAGGAGTGTGAGAGATGGAGAGGTGGTGGTCTTTACCGTGCGTGTGTAAGCGGGGGGTTGCTCTGAGTAAATGACTTTGACATGAGTGGAAGCAGGCTTTTTCCATCAAGCCCGGCCCTGGATACCACACACAGCGCGCCAGTGTCAGCTTACCGCCCCGGGCCAGAGCCTGTCCCATGGGCCCCGCGTTCATTAGAGAGAGAAAAGCGAAATTAGGCGAGCGGGCGTCGACAGTTTCCTCCCCTATGGAGACATCACACACAGATTTGTCCAACATGATGGAGTTATATATCCCATAAAGGTAATATCAACATCCGTGCTGCTGCGACGGAGATCATTGAAGGAAGAAAAAAGTGGCTCTCGCAGAGCTTTTTGAGGTTGTGCATGCTTGTCTTTATATTTTGTAGGTTTAATTTAAGGTACATTTAATTGCGTCTTTTTTTGTCCTGCAGGCTCACGATGATAATGTTTGCATGATATTAAACATTTACCATCAGTGGAGAAAAAAGCTCCACATTCCTACGTTACGTCCTAAATATGTGTGCACGTGATTGCGGAATCAATCTCTTTAAGTTTAGATATAGCCTGGAGAGTTTCCCAAACAATAAGCAGCACCAATGATAACCTTTTGCACTTTGCACAACAAAGGACGTTCGGATAAAATCATTTTCCTCTATGACACACTAACGGCCCCAGAAATTTCCGGCGACATCAAAACTTATGACCCCCGCCGAGATCAGGATGCCTCTGCTCGCAGAGGGAATCTTTGTTCTGGGAGCGCTTTGAAGACCGCTGCTTTTACGCACGGAGATTATATGAGTTCCTAATTTAGCTTTTTGGAAATATCGAGTGACCATCGGCCTCCACGAGAGCTATTCAGAGGCGTTTTTGAGGAGGTTTGCCTTTGGAATCCCGATTAGAGGCCTAAAGCCGACACAATACGGCCTTATGTTTGTTTTCATGTTTAGGCTGAAATATATTGTTTATCCCTCATTAAATATTAGATAGATTGGATTTTGTAGGAATGTTTGACGGGCAGTTTGACCACAGGTAACCTGTTTTAGAACACTTTTGGGAATTGAATACAATTATACACTTTAAATGTATTACATTATATAAATGAAATTCTAGGGATCCTCTATTTCTCATTAAAAAGAGAAAAATATACTGATATTTAGACGTTTTTCCCAAATAATATACAAAAACAAGTTTCATATAATAACAATTAGGCCTTTCTTAAATGCCCCATGCTTTGTATCGTTTTTATACTATACAGGCCTGTAACACACATCATTTACAAAACAACAACAAACACCGAGTTCAGCTCTTTTTGAATGGTTAGTTAATATTGTTTCGGCTTCTCCTGTGCTTCCTTTGGCGAGGCAGTGAGCTTTGGAGCTGCCTCTCCGGGACTGTGAGGTCAGGCGCGGTTCAGTCTGCCGGAGTGACACACTGTTTGGACTTCCTAACATTGTGCCTGCCTTTAAGCTTGGTTTCATAACACTGTGGGCCTTTTTCATACAAGCAGCCACAGGCCTGAGTTTCTGCTCAGGCAGCGTGGTGTTAAGTTCGAGACAAGTTACAAATATAAATGCAGATAAAGGCTGTTTATGAATGCGCGTCATGATCCAAGTTAATATTGGGATATTCCTGCAGACAGGTGTGCTGTTCCGGTGTTTCACCTGCAGGTTGCAGCATTGTCCCTTAAACAGGAGCAGCTCTCACCTGTCACCTGTCAGCCTGCCGAGCACAACTTCCGGGTTAAAGCCTCATCATGCACGCGTGTAGCCATCAGGAGGGGCCCGAGACGCAGAGAACAGGCCTGAGCAGTGTCAGTGAGTGTTATCAGAACATAATGTTCAGATAAAAAAATAAGCCTACAGGATATCTACATTTGGAAATGTGCAGATTAATTTTGCCCCCTGCATTAGAGGAACCCACAACTCCAACATTAAAATAAACATTATACTGCAATTATGTAATTTAATATAGGCGGTATTCATTGGGAATATTTAATTTTGAATATAATGAAATGTCGCTTTCATTACATCTGAAAGAATATCTATGTTGTCATTTGTATCAGTCTTAGAGCAGGTTACTCTTTTAATTTTGTCTTATTTATTGTAGTATATTTTGTGGAGGCCTGTGGCACAGTGAGCTAGTGCGTTGGTGTTCGGATCAGGGGAGCACAGGTTCAAACCCCACTGCAGTCAGCATGTCGTTGTGTCCCTGGGCAAGACATGCACTTCACCCCAAATTGCTCCTGTGGGGATTGCCCACAGTATTGAGTATGTAAGTCGCTTTGGATAAAAGCGTCTAACAAGTGACATGTAATGTAATATTATTCTTGTTTAATTATTATTATTGTTACATGAATATCATAAAGTAAGCACAAATATTTTTCAGGAACGCTTTTTTGGTTCGATGATATTATGCCTAGGTGCACTCCAGAAAAATCTGAGGTAGTTCAATAAAAGAACAAAGATAAGGAATTATTGAAGTAAAAAAGTGCTCTCTTTTCTAAATATAGAGTTCACAAAGGTTGTTTTTAATAGTTTTTTTTAATGGACAGATGTCTTTGAGATTTAACAAAAACAATGTCTCGTCTCATGGAGCAGCTGGTGGGTCTGGGGTCAGTTTCAGGACCGTGGAGAGCAACAACTGCAGGACAGTGTGCGTACAAAAACATAATATTGCGTGTGCATGAAAATCTGAACACAAAATGCTAAAAATATAATCAAAATAATATTTATGTTTTGATGATTTAAAAGAAAATACGTTTTATGTATTTTATTTTTGTCTTACATTTTACACGCTTTACGTTGCATCTCTTTGTCATTTTATGGGAGATACTGTTATGCATTGATCTCGACGTATATATACTGATTACATGCATCGACATTGTTAAAATATGTTTTAGTAAACAATGCGTAACCCATATTAAATCACATGAAAGTATGACAAAAACGGCAGAAGTATTTTCTCTATTTGCCTTTATTTTTTGATTAGGTAATTTTTATATTGAACTATATATAAACACTTTTAAATGGGAACCCTTTTTGTGCCAGATTAAATAAACAGAGCCTTATAAAAACAAATCATTATTTTATTTATTTTATTATATAAGACTTTAGGTAAACACGTTTCACTGCAACACTAATGTCTTGTTGGCTGTGGCTTAACCACAATAAAACATACCATAATAATTATAACAATAGTTTCTTATGTTAACTCTTCATTATGTTTTTATCTGTTTGTTTGCTGTGATATCTGCCTTGATTTCAACATTTTAATATAATTAGCTTTTTATTCTCTAATTTTATTTTAATAAACTGTTCACTTGCCAAAAACAGTCCTGGAATCAAAGTAAAGGACAATATAATTGTTTTGTTTGATTTTTTTATTTTGACTTTGATGAGTATGATTCGGGAGGTAATTACCAATAGATTGTAACACCAATAATCCCGTTATTTTCTGCCTTTTCAATGAACTCCACCGCAGGACTTTCTCCTGTTGAACAGGTGACCCCCCCTTTCCCTCTGTACACGTGCCTCTGATCTTTCCCTTTGATCTCTGTAATGAAGAACTCATTGAACATCAGGGTCCCAGTGTCTCACATTTTTATTCATAAAAATAACCAGACATGCATGAATCATTAGGAAAAACATCAGGCATTTCCATGCGTTTCTAGTGCAGCCACGTGACTCTCATCGCAGCTCAGTCCATTTTTTTAATATATCTACAACAATATTGTACACAGCAGTTCATACAAAACATGAACATATAAATAGATGAACAGTTGTACGTTTCACCATGGCGCTTGTTTGCCGTCATACAGTGGAAATGACCAAAGAACCATGGACACAAGAAGACACACACTCTTTAAACAACACACACACAAACTCTGACACACACACATACACACATAAACGCAGTGGAATGTCCTGCGATGACAGCAACTATTAGCCAGTCACCACAATCCGTTATATTAACAACATGTTTGTTTCCCTCACTGCAGAATGACTTACAATACAGACACACTCTCAAACAGTTAAACAGCTAAAGCACTGAAAGTTACGAGCGCCCACAAAGTGCACATCATGGATCAACACATAGAGTCTGACAGCAGTCCTCGTGCTTTACGAGAGCAGGGAGTCTATTTGGAAATCTCGCGCCTTGTTGGGCATCTTGAGCGCGTGCAGAGAAGCCTCAGGTGGTGTGTGCTGGAGGTATGTGAGTGCATCCCTGCCGGGCTCCGTGCTGCTGTACGCCCCCTCTGACAAGTACTGTGCCGGGTAGCTCAGAGTGTAAGGCAGTATGTGGGCCCCTGGGGACCAGTAGAACCGGGGGGCGTGGGTATGTGCATCCACGTGGATGTCCTCCCTCCGTTTGAAGGGTGTGCTGAGGATGCTGTCGATGGCGAAAGGAGCTGGAAAAACTTGACCCCCCACCCTCTCCTCCGGGAGGCGTGTGTCCTCGCTCAGGATGTCCGGGCTCTCCCGCTCCTTGCCGGACCTCTTGGCGATGCGCTTCCTCCTGCGGCGGAACACCCCGTCCGCGAAGGTGTACTCGCTATGCGGGTTGAGCATCCAGTAGTTGTCCTTGCCCCAGGGTCTGGAGGGGTCCCCGCAGAACTTTGAGGAAGCAGTCGTTCAGGGACAAGTTGTGGCGCACCGAGTTCCTCCAGCCGGTTGTAGCTGCCGCGGAAAACGGGAACTCTTCATCAGATAGTCGTTGATCTCCGCCAGGGTGAGGCGGCCGCTGCTGGACTCCCGGATGGCCATGGCGATGAGGGCGATGTAGGAGTAAGGTGGCTTGGGTCTGCGGGTGTAGGGCTTCCCCTTGCTGGCTTCCCCGCTCGGGGCGACAGGTGCCGGGCTGTTGGCCACGAAGTCCCCGTCCGACCCCAGCTCGTCCCCGGATAGAGGACGGGATTCCCCCCTCTGCGTCTAGGCACAACTCCAGCGGCTTCTGCGCGAAGTGGTGTGCAGAGAAAACTTCTAGTTTCATTTTCTCCTCCAAAAAATCTGATTGTTTCTCTTAAGTCTCCTCCGTTAGAGTGTTATGTGCTGAGCGGCAGAGCAGGTGTCCTGACTGCAGAGCAGTGGCTCAGTGTGTTTGTGTTGTAGAGGCTTGTCTTTATCGCTGGAGGCACCCTGAGCCTCAGTCTGGAGCAGAATACAGATCTGTCTCCGGAGACACGATTGTCTTGCTATAATATAATGCCTAGGCAAGGGACGGCCCACAGGCGGGGTTTCCAGCCCCAATCCATTGAAGCGATTGAGTGATTTAGTGTATGTTTACAATTGGACGCTACCGTGCCACGCCAGGGAGGGAGGGAGTGGGGGAGGGAAGAGAGAGAGGGCAGGTATGAACAATAATTAGTCTGAGATGCAACCAGTAGCTATCTATCTATCTATCTATCTATCTATCTATCTATCTATCTATCTATCTAGCTATCTATCTATCTATCTATCTATCTATCTATCTATCTATCTATCTATCTATCTATCTATCTATCTATCTATCTAGCTATCTATCTATCTATCTATCTATCTATCTATCTATCTATCTATCTATCTATCTATCTATCTATCTATCTATCTATCTATCTATCTATCTATATATCTACTTTCTTGTTCTATGTTTGTCTGTCTGTCTTTCCTTTATTTTTCCAAAAATGAAAGAACACTAAACGGAAAAATGTAGATGATGTTATTGTTCACATCAACCTGCTGCTCACTGCACTAGTGGAACGGGGAAGTAATGCAGACGCACATCTGAAATAATAGAGATGGGTTTGGAGGAGTTCCAATGAATGATATGTAACTCTCGGGTTAAGTAACAGGGTTGAGGAGGGAATACAAAACAAAAATAGATTGTTTAAGAGGTGATATAAAGTTCAGAGAACAACCACACCTGCATGCAAAGAAACACTAGCGCAACAAAAGCCAGAACAGGCTGAACCAGTGATGCAAATAAGCAGAGGGGGGGGGGGGGGGTTGGGGGCAGTGTCTGTCTCTCAAAACATCTGGAAATATCTTACTCTAGGATGTAGAGGGGAATACTTCTAAAGAATATTACTTTTTGGGTTTATATATAAAATATATTCAATACGCTTATAGGGAGTGTAGCTTCCCTAACATATTTTAAGTGAACTGATGTTCCTGACACCTGTAAAGCATTTGTCCCAGTAACTCTTCTCCTGTCAACAGCCCTCAGCCAGCTGATGGTGCAGAGCGAGGCTTGGAGAGTTAATGTGAGTTATGAGCTTGGCTTCGGGCCAGTAATAATCATTAAACTGTCTTCTCCGGCACTCCTCCGATCTCAGCGGCTCGGACTTTGCTGAGACCTGAACAATTTACTGTAAGTTCAACTCTGTATACATACTACACCTGCATACACCTTGTTTATGAAAATATTTATAGTGAGTCAGTGGTGAATTTTGGGAATTGTGCTTAAACAGACCCACATGAAAAAAAAGGAGGAATAAATCATGTGACAGTAATACCATCATATATGAGAAAAGGTCACTGAAAACTTGCCGTCTGTTCATGACAGCACTGAGATATGAATCTATGTTTACCACCTTCAATGGTTTGTGTGTCTACATGCTTAAATGTGATCACCTAATTATCACCTTGGGATTACATGACAGCAATGATTAAAGAGTACCCAACACTCTTGGTGTGCGCATGAGTGTGTTAAAGCCACCGAGTTTGGAGGATAAGTAGATTAATTATGTGTACATTGCGCATGAAATCTGTTTTTCAAGTACGGTAAATTAAAAAAGGCCGGATGACAGATAAGCTCCAAAAAACCCAACAAAAATACATAATTATTCTGTCGAATGTCACTGTTCATCCCTGGAATAGAAATGAAAGACGTATGTGGGCTTGATTGTAAACATTATCCTAAACAGTGGGTTTACAGTAGGTTGTTTTGTGTATTGTCCCTCTGTTAGCATGTTAAGGTATATACACGTCAGAAACAATCAATCTAGTGCTTTCTGATAACAAAAATGTGATTAAATGTTCATTCTAGATCTTGGAAAAAGGATTGGCAAAACTGAAAGTCTACTTGCTAGCTTTTCCAATCGATTCCTAAACATATCACATGGTCTACTAGGACACGGTGTTTTCTCAGTTGTCTTGTAAATGGACGTGTTAAAAATGCCATGAAGAAATCATACCAGCAACAGATCCATCGTCATTAATAACCTTGTCTTTTACAAAGTTACTCACAGTCTTACACACATGGTTAATATTCGAAATTGAATCTGAATGAAAAGGCAACAAAACGACTTGATAAGGTTGATGTTAACATCATGGTATTCAAGGTATTGTTTAAAATATGTAGGTCATTCTATTTAAAGACACATACGTAAATAACATTTTTTTTAAAACGGATTTCTCGCGAGACACAAACACTGGTCTCCTGGGTAAACTTCCGGCATATGTTTGACCCGCCCATCTCAACCCCCTTTCCATGTTTATTTAGCATAGTATTGAGTATTGAGTATAAACACCCCTTCTGAAGAAGAATGTTGGCTGTGTTTGAAATCTCTGGACAGAGGTTGTGGTTGGACCTTGAGTTAGGAGTGTTTTGTCAGATATATGTCAGCATAAGTAGCATAACATACTAAATCCTGACTTTATTCTATAGGGTTAGGGTTGATGGCCTGAGAGTGAAAATTCAGCCAGCTTTTCTATATTTTTGTAGGTCTTGCTACTCAAATGTAGCTAAAGGGAAATGTTATCTTGATAACTGTTGTAGGAGAGGAAGAGGAACCTTTGTTTCCATTGTCAAAGTACATTTTTTCTGGCAGTGATGTAAAAATGGGCAATGCTGACATTGCTCTGTACATTTATGACAGCTCTGGACATGCATTGCCCTCAGAACAGTTGGAGTCCAGAGCCAGGTCAATATCAGAAACTCTGTAGTTGTAACGGGAGAAAGGAAGTCATAGACCAAAAGTCGTCAGACATCCTCAAATTAAAATTAGAAATTGCTGCAGCAGCTGGAGGGTTGAAACCAAAATGTTTGTTGATTGAAACTCAGGAGGACGACCGCTGTGAGCCTAAAACCAGAGCTGAGGGAAACAGCGGCATGTGTGCTATCATTATCCCCGCCACTGTACAACACTCTTACAAGACACACTGGTGGTAGGTGTGCCTGTGTGTATTTTCTTCTTTGCAGAAGTGATAAGGCTGTATTTGATTTCAGGTACTCTGCCAAGACGTCTACACACACCTGCGCTGAAGTGATTTGGTGTGAAAGGCAGCACACCTGTTTTCAGTTTTAATCTTCCACATGACAATTTGAAATCAGGAGTGGAAAGACAATTTCCCCACAGGGATCAGTAAAGTATCATATTATCACTCCTCCCTGGATATTTTTGGCTTATCTATTTACATTGCATAATTTGAGAAGGTCTGGATCATCTTTCACCTTTAGGTTCTAATGGAAGAAGATATGTTTCATAAAGTTAAATGGCTTTGATTACAAGGTCATTGAGGTCAGAGAAGTCTCCTACAGTAAGACTAGAAAAACACATCATGCTTATACAACCCGTTAATAGCTGTTTCTGCTAAAATTGGCACCTTGAGATTCAAAGTGTCTCCTTTGAGCCAGAAGAGGAATCTCTTTTAAGTGCTGACATGAGTGGAATTCCAGTAATGTAAATTCAATGGGTGAATCCTTCGCAGCTCCAAAAATAGCCCCACCTCTGTGGCGGTCTGCGCTCACACGCTAACCCTTGTCTGCATGTCTCACGATGACATCTTACCTGTATCTAATCTTTGTTTTCTTTCTTCTCTATGAGTGAAGGGTGTCCAGCCCCCATGTCTTTGTATAAACAAAGTGTGGGCTGTGAAGAACGGCAACAAGAACTGCTGCATGGCTGAGATTCCCAAGATTCCCTGCAGCAGATTTAGCCTTGACAGAGGCTGCTAATAATCGGCATGCTTCCTTTGCACAGGTAGGTACGGCAATGTGTCTACTTCAAAACCAACCTTAAAAAGAGACAGACATTCCACATCAATTCCCCTCATTCCTGCATTCGGCACAGTAGGCACCAGCACAGGGCTTTGTATATGGGGGTGTATGTTTGTCTGCAACTGTGCGTCTGCTCAGGTGTGGGTGTGAAAGTGTGTGAGATTACATATTTGCTTCGGCTAAATAGAAGAGTAAGACGCATACATTCCATCTAGTTTATTCTTCGAGAAGTGATTACTGTAATTACTCAACAATGCGGCCTTCCATGCGTTTGCTGCCTGCTTTGTTGCGTCTCTGCAGAATCATACCTTTGTGTTTTGGAAGATAAATGGTGGGGGGGCCTAGTTCATGTAATCAGAGGCACACCTGAACACTTAACAGTGACAAACAAAAAGTTCCCACAAACTACTTTGATACGTCAAGCAAGAACCTTCCATATTGAATGCACTAAGCAACTGTTGCATGTAGCATACATGTTTTACTGTTGGATACCTGGTACACACAGACAGATACAGTACACGCAGTGACGCAAAGAGTTTCATGGGCTATGTGATGAGCATACATCTTGGCTGCTGTCAACGATTAATAAATCAAATCTGACAAACGAAGCGCCATATCCTGCAGTCAGTTGGCAACCACATGTTGCTATTTTAGGTTACCCTGCATTCTTACCTGAGGTGCTCACACCCTTGCTAGACAAACAGAGAGAAAAAAATAGATAGATACAAATAAACGGAGCCAAACAGGGTATAATTAAAGTAAGTAAGGAAAGAAGTGAAGTAAAGGTGAAGCGCAGGTGAAAGCAGCCTGACACTGTCAGTACCTAAATCTCATGCAATGGTAGTGATGTCATTCCGTGTCCCCCATTGTATTTTATTGCTTTGGTATGCAATAAACTTTTATAATTCCTACATGAGCGTGCAAAGAGTGGGTTGTTTTTTTCTTTTTAGAGAAAAAAGTTTAACCATGGTTAGCCCAAAATGCTCTGAGGTAAATCCAACAGCACCTCAATAATTCGAAGTTCCCCACTAGTTACCTTAAGTGGAGCTCTGATTGGCAGTACCCATGTAGTCAGCCAAGATACCGCTTAAGTTACACTCTGGTCAGCCCAGGCAAATCTCTTGCTATTTCCCCAATGGTCAGCCCATGGACCCATCTGGTGAGCAGCTCTGGGTGGCAAAAGAGCTCATTTGGTTCCTCAGTGACCTTTTTGACCCAAAGTCAAGTTTCTGGTGAAACCAAATGTATTTTCTCCAGACTAAAATACACCTTTTCTTAACCTAACTGCCAATTTGTTTGGCTCAAGGTCCACCCCCTGTTAAACCCCGAGCCTGTTTTTCAGGTTTCAGGCTCGAAAATGACATTCCCAGAACAAATGACCATATCTTCCCTTCTAAAAGGGTTAAATTAATAATATTTTGTCTCAAAGTAATGATAAACCTGTGAGTTGGATGTAGAAAAGTCAGATTCAATATAGATGTTTTTTATTTTAAAGAAAATTCAGATTGAACATGGTAAAAAACTGTAAATTATAGTGTCCGTCCAAAATATATGTTGTACTTATAGTGAAAACTAACCTTGGATGATGGGTTAGTAGACTAAAAGCTTTAGGATCCAAAGTACAACATATAATAAGTACCCTGTATCAAGATTGATGCAAAACAAGTGATATTTGACCTTTTTAGACAGATTTAGCACAAAAAAAACCTCTTCTGGGACCATTTGGGTGGATTTTCCAAATCTCTGGCCCACCTTGCTGGATTTTGACATGTGACATCTCTTTCTGACCGTCGGAGCCAATGGAATCGAGGGGAACTGCCGCATAGCCTAGACCAGAAGCAGCAGCCACTCTGGTGGCTACCATTAGCAGCTAACATTTGCTCTCCAATTTTTACATACAAATGGAATTATGGATTATAAATTAAATCAAATTTTTTATACAGAGACGTTAAAAACCTATGGATTAACCGATTCAGCCGCGCTTTTTCTGGTTTTGAATGCCATTGAACACGTCTTTTGATCAGATTGACAGCTACGGTGAGACGATCTCCCTAGAAGCTCCGTAAAGGTACGTGTTGTGATGTCTGTATTTGCTTCCCCTGTCACGAGTCCGGATCACTCAGTGATGATACTATATACTTAAATAATCTGTGGAGTCTCAGCTTTAATCGGATATCTTGTATGTGCAGCTACGATAAGTAATAAGGGTACTTTTATCTTGAGTTCTGTGCCAATGTCCGTTAGCATTTTTCGCTAAGGGGTCATTTAGATGCTTCTTATGAGACTTGTGTTTTGTTTTGGTAAAAATTGTTTGTATCGTCAATTAGCTGAGATTATTTCCGTTAATCTGGTATAACACATTAATAGGTTCTTAAATATTAAGATCCCCTGAGACACAGTGTCGTGAAAAAAAAAACAGGGTCCCCGCCGACGGGGACCTTGGGGTTTAACAGGTTGTGGTCATCTAGTCATAAAGTACTCATCTTGGGGGTTTAGCAGCCGTAAAATACCTGCATTTATTGAACAAACCTGAATCCCAACCCCAATGGAAGAGGAACCCCAGATGGTCACACAATTTCCTCTGCATTTTGTTAACCCCTATAGGCTATGTAGTGTTTGTGATTGTGCATGACAATATGTCTACTTTGTTGTCTTATATTTATGTCGACTTCTATCCTTGACATTGCACACCTGAACACCTTTGTTGACTTCGAACAGATTATCCAAAAACCTGCGATCAGATGGTAGTCTGCAGCATAGAGAAACACAAAACACAAGGCCATCAAGAGCGAAGCAGACCTCAGTGCACCCCTTAATCCTGCCTGTAAAATGTTACTGTTAGTGTGTGTCTGTCAATGAACCTCCTCCATGCGGGCAACACAGGCTCAATACCTGCCCCGCTATCGTCCAATTCAGCTCTTCACACGCTAGAGTCCCCTCGCATGCCGAGCTGGGAGACTGGGAGGGAGTGTATGAGCTGGGGGAATGAGTGGTGGATAAAGAAGAAAAATGAGCAATGATTGATCTTAGCCATAGACACCTCGCTTTATCGCTGCAGCTGATAGGACTTACCTCTATTCAGCAGTGCTGTAGGCTGTTTTTGTGTAAGCATAAACACAGGGCCAAATCAGTCTGCGTTGCACTGTTTACCTGGCAGCCGTTCAGCCCTTTTCTGTCTAAACTTGAAATAGGATCCAAACACTCTACTCACGCATAGAGGTTTGCACGAGATGTTTCGCCTGCCTCTCTCAACCTACCGCGGGGCTCCGTAGCGCTATTTTTGCACCGTCTGAACCTTACCACATCACTCTGATTCTTTCTGCCCTGCACTGGCTCCCTGTCCATCTCAGAACCCAATTCAAAGTACTGATCTTCACATATAGAGCTGTCCATGGCCAAGCCCCAGCCTACATCAATGACCTGATCCACCCTCTCACCACAAACCGGGCCCTGAGGTCCTCTGAACAAGGCCTCCTAAGGGTGCCCCGAACCAGGCTAAAGGGTGACCGTGCCTTTGAGGTGGTGGCCCCAAGGCTTTGGAACAAACTCCCCCAGATAATAAAAACCTCGGCCTCAACAGAGATTTTTAAGGGGCAGTTAAAGACACACCTGTTCCGACAGGCCTTTGGGTCGTCGGAGGAGGTGAGTTAGTGGCTGTCTTTTTTTTTATTGGTGTTTTGTCGTATGTTTTATCCTATGTATTACCTGCTGCTGTTTTATGCCTTTTATTCTACATTTTATAGTTGTACTTTGAATTGTGTCCTGTGTACTGTACTTTGTACATCCGTGTTGAGAAGGGTGCTATATAAATAAAGTTTTACTTACTCTTTTATTTAGGGATGCACGATAATTATCGGCCCGATAATTATCGGTCTGATATTAGGAATTATGACGTCATCCCGATAAACCCGATACCAGTATTAATAGCCCCGATAATATACAATATATTTTTTGGATGAGGCATGAGGACAGTAAACAAACATGTCGTCGGTGGTATGGGCGTTGGAGCTATGTGCAACTCAAGGCATATGCTCGAACCGGAGCTGCCTGGACCCTGCAATCATGTTGCGCACTATCCGTGCTGAGTGTGCTGACTTTTCGTACAATGTCCCACTGTCTGGCTTCCTGCATAAAGTCAAGTGCTCGGCGCAGTTGTGGCGAAATGTCGCTCCTCTGTTTTCATTTAAACAGCTCCGTATATCCGTTAGCGCAGCTAGCTAGCACCAGATGCTAACAACAACAATGCACGTAAGGTCTCTCTCTCGCTCGCTCGGGCCACACATACACACACCCTCCCGGTCCTCCAGATGGCCAGTCGGTGCCTGCCGGTGAGCGTGGAAGTGTGGTCTGCCACAAGCGGGCGACAGGTGCGACAGGCTGTGAGCATCAGCTTGTAGATGGTATTTTAAACTCGATGCGCTCTGAAACTACGGGGCGGCCGAGAAAAAAAAATACACATGCGTTAATCGCGTTAAAATAATTAGTGGCGTACATTTTTTTTTATTATCGGTTATCGGTATCGGTCTTGAGAAGCAGGAAGTTATCGGTATCGGTATCGGTTTCAAAAAACCAATATCGTGCATCCCTACTTTTATTTCTTTGATTGAGAGGTGGAACATCTAGCTCGGGGGCTTTAACTGCAAACATAGCAGTGATTTTGAGCAGTTACCAAGGAGTCATAACCACAGACAACCCCAACAAACCAATCCCTGATTGACAACATTAGTCTCTGGGTTATATTTAGATTCCCCTTTTCTCACCAGTATGTGTAACCAAAGTTAACTGTTTCTAAAAACGGCAATCACAGGCCTTTATCCTGGAAATGTTCGGATTTTTTAAGTAATTTTGCTTGTTTTAAGGCAACATGTAGAGTACATGACTAAGAATAGCATGAGGCAGAACATCTTTGAAACTTTTGCCATGGCGGCCAATCACTTTTTAATTTCAATAGAAATTTAGATTTCTTGGGATTTAGGGTCTATTTATTGTAGCTTTTGCGGACATCTTTTAGTAATAGAGAATTTTAAAGGGGCACTGTACCAAGTTCCTATTAAGCCTCTTTTGTGGCAGAAGGGTTTGCTTGAACCCCAATACTATACTGAATGTGTACCTCAAATATTCTCAAACTTCCCTGGTCTACAACCACATTTTGTAGGTTTACAAAGACTAATGACGTCATCCAGCTAGACAGCTGCCAGATTTAAATGTGAATTTGATGAAAGAGTTTAGTATTTAACAATACAATAGAGTGTTAAATCAAAACTTCAACATATTGAAAGCAAGTACCCCAGAAATCTCCCCCATGTCTCTCTGTCTGATCACTTGGTTGGTCCACATCCCAAAAAAAAGAAAGTCTAACTAACCCCTTTTCCCCCATTCACATATCGTTATGTTTCTGATCTCTGTAGATCTTCCATGGCTCACTGCAGGGGCGATTAAACCCGGGCTCCTGTGCAGATGCTACTGTTTGTAGTACGTGCTATTAGATATTGATCCGGTGATAATTCGTAAATTATTATCATTAGGAATCGGAAGTTTGATTGGAAAAAAAGGTCTAATCTCCTCCAGCTGGCTGTTTGGTTATAATGTGTCCTGCCTCCGCTCCGGCATTGATTCAATGGAGCAAACAGCAGCTGCCTGGCTGCACAGCAAACCCCAGCACCCATATAAGATCATATAAAATGTTAGATAGAAGGTAACATATAAACACAGGACACTCCTCTGTTAGGTCAATGACTCTAGCTGCAAGTTTCGACGATTTTAACATTTTGAGAAATCCTGTTTTGTCTAACATTTGGCAACTCTATATAATGCAATACCCATGAGCCTCTGAGGCCGTCAAGAAGAAGTCAGCCAGTTGTACAAAAAAAGGCAATAACAAACCATAAAAAACTCTTCGTTGTTTCACCTGGGAACAAAAGACAGTGCCCTAGCTGATTAATAGTTCATCATTTTAAGCAGTGTGACGATACATTTCTCTCCGAAAGGCAATTTGAGATTCTCAATTAACTTACCCTTCTCTAAAGGTCCCCTATTATACTATTTTTCATCATTATCTTATAGGTCTCAGATATATACAAAACATGTCTCTTTAGTGTTTGGCTTGAAATACCAAACAGATCATGCATTCTAGCATCCCATAAAATAAGGAGCCACTCCCCACGCCCCTCTGCGAGATATTTGGTTAAAAAGAACACAATGGCGCTGTTGGAGGAGATTCAGGTGATAAGGTGGGGGGGGATAGGCTAATGGTTCAGGACAAAAAGTGAGCGAATCTTTTTTCCTGAAACTTTCAGAATCTCTTTCCACAGAGGGGAGGACACATGTTGATGTATAAAATACATGACAAAGTGGATTTTGCACAATAGGTGACCTTTATGTAAACTGTCTTGTGTGCTTCTTTTGTACTGCGGATCTAACCGGTAGAGTGTAATGCTGATCCTAGCTGAGGTGCTTGAAATGTGACTCACACAACTTTGTTTATGGGAAAATTAATGACACTTTTACTGTACTTCCGAAAAAACATAAGTGCACCAGATCTATTGTCACCCCACGCAAAAGTATTACACTTCATGTATTTATGTATGTGTTTACTTTTGGAATGCATTGGCGTTCTATGGGAAGGAGAAACAAATCAGGCTGTGTATAGACAATAGATTATACATTACATTTAATTTAGCTGATGCTTTTATCACAAGATACATACAATAAGTGCATTCAACCATGAAGAGACAAACTCAAAAGCCAAATCATACAGGTATTTATTATATTTATTAGCCCAACCAGATTAAGTGCTACTGCATTAGCTTCAGACAAGTCCTTTGTAAGTGCTACGTACAGAAGAGAGAGGTTGCTGATCAATAGACAGCACAGTAGGCCAGTAGCTGTATCTTGAAGCGGATTCAAGGCAGCCTAGATAGCCAGTGAAGGGAGCGGAGGAGCAGTCTAGTGTAGGAGAACTTTAGGAGGTTGAGGATCCGTCGGGCTGCTGCATTCTGGATGAGCTGCACTTGCAAGTAGATCAGGAGGGAGTTGGAGAACACTGGAAACATTGAACCGTTGACTTTAATTAAATGTATAATGACAACATCGTACACAAAATAATACAACTTTTTTATTTCAACTGAATATTATTGAACATGAGGCTTATCAATCAAACATAAACCTTTTCATTAGTTTTGATGGATGCCACCCATGTGTAAACTGCCAATGATCAGCAGTTTTGGACATATTTTTGTCACAATCTCCAACCCTTGTGTTTAATTTGGAAATAATTGGCCTTAAATGTGCCTATAATCTCAAATTGTTTAACTCCCCCTGCATGCCAGAGAAACAGGTTTGGCCATTGGTACAGCCAGGTGAATGGAGGGGAGGGAAACGGCAGCACCTGTTAGATGACTGGGATGGGTGGTTAGCTGCATGCTAACGGTAGAATTACGGGATTAAATGCAGCAGTGGTATTGTTCGTTTTCAACTCAAATGACCCTCAGCTGTGAGCGTCTCGCTGTTTTTGCAGTTTCAGAGCTGAGATGAGAGCATTAACATTTCCCTGAGGTGTTGTAAGAAGTAAATAGAATCACTGCTCAGTGAACGGTGAACGCCTCTGCTACACACAAGTCCAATTATCTAAAACTGCTCATAAAAAGAAGAAGAAATTCTGGCTCCCATTCCTGTCAGGAGCTTTGATGCTCCCCCATCACTCTAATTGAACTTTCTCTGAAAGGCGTTTTGAGAAAACAGTCAGTAACTAGGCCTATTTATACAGCTACACACCTGACCAGGCATCTATCCAAACAAAAGGTGAATTTGAACCCAGCCCTTGCGTGCCTATCCTGCGCAGGCGCCTGATTAATTACAGTGTGGCCGTTAAAGCGAAGAAAAACTAGCTGATGAAAAGTAATCGAGTCTGCAGGCTCAACCTGCCCAAACAGCATCATGCGTGTTAGCTTGTAAAACTCTCCATCCTGCCCCCCTCTCCGTGTGTTTTACTCCCACACCCCCCCCCCCCCCTCGCCTCCCACCTCTGCTCCGGGCCCATTCGTGCAGACGAGGTAAAACATCTCCCTCGCTGTGTCAGAGCCCTGCAGGTGGGCCCCGCGTGCTCAGGTAGATAATATCACTGTTACTATAGACTGTGTTTGGGTTAGCTCAATAACACTTTTCACGGCAGCAGCAAAACAAAGTGCTGTGCGGTGCGTGATAAGAGCGGGAGCTGCTCCCTACAAATTAACCTGTCGAAAAATGTTGGCCTCGCACGAGACACACACATAAAACCTGCACCTTCTTTTTTTTACACAAGTTAACATGATGTTCCTCTGGGAGCAGGGAAACAAATCTAGAGATTTCTAGAGAATTACGAGACTTCTCTTATATGTAATCCACCAAAGGAATAATGTTAATCCAAAACAGTGAAATAAGCCTTTAATGTTGTGGTGGTTATGTTACGGGATCGAGCTGCCTTATATCCAGATTGAAAGCATTGGAATGATTGGAGGAGTTACTCTGCTTCTAATCTGCATACTGCTTGTGCTGGAGACTTTATAAATGGACTTTCTTTAAACAAAAGAGGCATGAATAGCTCGAATGTGCTCAGGGCCAGAAGCTGGGATGGCTTCCATAAACAGATCACCCAGGTGGTCCATGTGCGAGGGAGGGAAGGGAGCTATAGTTCAGAGGCCTGCTGCTGCAATCACAAACCTGGATCTTCTTATTTCAGGAGCTCCCTTAATGTCCCAGTAAAGGCCTGAACTTCTGTTGATGTGAACCTATTCATATTTAAAGCTGACTGGCAAATACAAACCTTGTTCCATGAAGGAATTAAAGAAGACTGAAGCACACAAAATGTAGCTGTTGCTTACAGATCCCTCCAGTGTCATATTGCATATGAGTACCCTGTTTGGCGTCTGGCCGAAGAAGCACCCCTTAGCTGTGATATCATCAGAAAATAACACAGACTGTCATGAGCTGTTGATAAAGTATACCAATGATATAACATTTGAGCTAAATGTGTTAGCTTTTTATCTAAACATATTGGTATTCCTATTGCTATAAATATTAAGTTTATTTTTATCATCTCATTATTTTTACTTTAAACATACTCTCTACATGAATGGACTTGCAAAAATAGTTGTGTCAATGCCAAAAACAACTCAAAACAATGGCACCTCCACACCCAAATACAATCATTTGATTCGTAATTGCAAATGGAAAAATCAAAAGTAAGATCATAGGCCCTAATTTCTTTGTTTACAAGAGGCAGGTTTATTTAACTCAGCACAATGTTATACTTCTAAAACACCCACTCCTTATACGCCTCTGGTCCTGTGTTTCTTTGTGCTTTAAAGTTTTTATTGTGAGCTGCCGGGCCACACCATAACGGCTCAATATTTTATGGATGGAAGACACATTTGTCACACCTACACACACTTACGTCAAGTGACGGGTGTATTCCTCATCTTCAAGACAGGTGAGGGATCAAACCAACAATACCAGACGCCTGTCTGCTTTATGCAATGTTTAGATAGCATTTTACATAACTATAGCGTGTTTTTTGTGGCCCCTTTTATCGTGTGTTGAGATTGATGCGTGACTGACATTGACCCGGGGCTTTGTTGTCCGGCCCCTATCTTGTTTCTTATCAAATGGACCCAAGTTATTGTGGGGGGAGGGGTCCATGGTTTATGTACAATGTGCGTGACAGATCACCTGTCACATGGTAATTTACTCAACATGTCCAAACATACTTAAGCTATTAGCTGCTCGCCCCCATGTTTTTCTAAAAAAGGATTAGCATGAAATATGAGGAAACAGTGAAGTCAATCTGGGACTCTGATGGTAACCCAGCCAGTGTTTCACAATGCCTAATAGTGTCAGGTAATAGCTGTGAGTCATCGTTGAGAGTATGCCATCGCGTGTGTGTGGATCAGTTGGGGTTAGTATGTGTGGGCGCTATTAAAAAAGAAACAGGTTCTTCTGAAATTGTATCTATGCAGATATCAATAGCACAGGGATCACCATGCAAGGGGTTCCCTCCACAGTCACAAACAAAGCTCATGTTGATTTCCTGGCTTTTGTTTACTGCTGGGTTTGGCATTTAGTTTTGGCCTATAATGCTCTTATGATTCAACTTCTTTACTGGGTTTGGAGGTGAGGACATGTCTGTGGCTTAAATGCCGCAAAGGTTTTTGTTAATGTTTTGTTCTGCTTGCTTGCTCCCTGAGTGAAGCTCTAAAAATAACACAAAGTCCATAATTATGGTTTACACCTAAACCCTACTCCTCATATTCTCCTGCTTAACACCTGTGCTGGTGTGTGTGTGTGTGTGTGTGTGTGTGTGTGTGTGTGTGTGTGTGTGTGTGTGTGTGTGTGTGTGTGTGTGTGTGTGTGATTTTACACAGGACCACAGTCTGTTATGCACATCAAACCCATTGGCCTTTCAACTCTATGGAAACTTTGGCAGATGTCATGAAGTTGTGGCCTTTAGTAACAATCGGCAGTTTATTTATGGCGTAACTATTGTGTCATGTAAGGTGTGGCACTGATGGTCACCTCTCATAATTCTTCTGAATGCCTCGACAGTAAATTAGACAGCACATCTTGAAACAAGGTTAACGTTGTGTTTCAATTTAGATAGCTCCCTTTGTATATGGCATGTCGTACACTGTTAACACACATGCAGTGTGTGAATATCAACAGGGTTGGCTCTCTAATCACACACTAGTGCTGTGCCCTCACTGGAAGTGACAATAGCTGTTAGCGAGCTAGACTGCTAGCTAGCAACAATCGTACGCAATACCAAAACATAGCAGACTGCTCAATAAACCCTATAAAATGAACGTTGGCTTCTTTTTGGCACCAGTATAGTCAGTGTAGGGGGAAGCGCTATCTTTGGGTGTTGCGCAACGCCTACAATTGTCACACAGCGCTGCGCTCAAAATTCTGATAAGTGGTAATTATATATTTTTTTTAAAGTAACTAGTCCACACCTTTTTGAATGTTATGAGTGGTACATCCGGGTACTCATAGTGCACTGCACTTTGCCATACTTCGCATTGGGACGTCAGTGTTTCCCACAGATCTGAAATATACTTGGGGGGGGTGGTGGTAGCGGGGGGGGGGGGGGGGGGGGGGGGGGGGGGTTGAGGTGACGTGCAACAACATTAACATTGACCTTTCTGTTGGTCGCTTGTTAGCAGACGCTTCACGCGATGGCAGAGCGAACAGGTACAGGCAGGGCCTATAATGATAGCCCTATAGTTTAAATCTACTACCCACACATATGGAAATGGGTTACTATTTCAAAAAATAAATGTATTTATAAATGTATTTAGGAACCTATCCATGTGATTTTTAGTGGGGGTCGACCTCAAATCCTCTAGGGGGGTCCAGGGGCATGCCCCCCCGGTAAGATTTTATTTTGGAGTTAAATGCATCAATCTGGTGCATTTTGAGGGGGAAATAAAGAGACTAGATCTATGGAAACACCTATATTAAACAGAACTGTATACATTTCCATAATCATAAAATCATGGCAATAACCAATAACATACCATTTCCAATATGAAAAAAACACTGAAACTTGTTTATTAATTTATTTTTGGTTCATTTATAGTTGTGAGTGTGTCTGTGCTCCTGAATCAGCCTCTCCTGTCTCCCTCATCTCCCCCTGCTCCTCTTTGAGGCAGCAGCAAAGACTAGTTTTCTCTCAACAAGTTTTAAAAGTGTATCTTGCCTTTTTTCACCTAGTTAACTTTTTATTTATTTATTCATGCATATTTTACTAATCACATTACATTTAATTTAGCTGACGCTTTTATCCAAAGCGACTTATAATGACCGATTACAGGGACATTCTCCCTGGAGTAACTAAGGGCTAAGTGCCTTACTCAAGGGCACACTAGTGGTGGTGTTCCTGGCGGGATTTGAACTCACAGCCTTCCGATCTTCAGCCCACCTAACTATCCATTAGACCAATCACTACCCTCTCAAATGGAAATATGTGTTTACATAAATGGTGACCACACCGTTTGAGACCCACTGAGAACTTAGACTAAGTTAACTATCTAAACACTCAGAGAGTCCTTTACCTCACCTGAGCTGAGGTTATCCCGAGCTTGAATGACACACAGAGACCAATCAAGGGCTTTGATTTATGATCTGTATGACAGTGGCCATGTCGGCAGGCCACATCATGTGGACAGCCAGTCACCCTGTGTGAGGCAGGCCACTTAACAGGCCAGAAGGAGGCGAGATCAGAGCAAGGGAGCGAGGGATCATTGTCCACAAGTTAATCGATCGCAGATGGCGTCGTGGTCACGGACGAATAAAACAAAAAATGATATAAAAAAACCAAAAAAAAAACCTAAATGGGTCGCGAAATATACTTGGGCGGCCGTTAATATACCTGGGCGGCCCGCCCAAGTATAGTCTATGTGTGGGAAACCCTGGACGTACTTAAGCACCCAAAACAGTAAGTAGCCTACACTAAGTACTGAAGTGCGTGATATGACACACATCATAAGTATCTCTGCAGCCATGGATGCTAGCAGCTTTGTTAGGTGGATTTATACACGCAATTCTTTGAGCTAAATGCTAGTATCATGCTTACAACGACAATGCTAACATGTTGATATCTAGCAGGTAATGAATGAATGAATGAATGAGTGAAAACTTTATTACAGACTCAGGGTCCAGATAAAAGACAAGACAATGTTAAACAGGTTCACCATCTTAATGGGATTAAATCCTCTTTTACAAGTGCACTAGACAAGACAGGGTCGACATACCAGGACGACCTGCAACAATAGGTTGAAATGATAATGCCATTGAAAATGGCATAATTTCCCACAGGGACCTTTACATGTTCACAGACTCTTACGTCTCTTTTTTTTTTTTTTAATGAAGACACACTCACATGACCAAGATCTTTATCAATCAGTTGACAGATTCTGTTTTCCATTGCCCTGTTTTTTCCACAGAAACTGCAGAACTATAGTACCCATTCATCTACAGTATATTGTACCTATACATTACAGTTTTGCAAAATTGTATTGTCAATACAATTGAATGTTGTATTTGCAGAATCATCCATAATCAACATTTGGCAATAGTGTTTTTATTTTCCTGTACACAAACTTCCCAAGAAAGTAATGTTAATGCCAAAATGACACAATAGATCACAAATGTGGTCTTTAAAATTAATTTGTTCTCACTTATCTGGATTGTAAACTTCCATTTTAACGTGCACGCAACCAACGCAGCAGTAACGTTTCTTTTTAA
Source organism: Gymnodraco acuticeps (assembly GCF_902827175.1). NCBI lineage: Eukaryota > Metazoa > Chordata > Actinopteri > Perciformes > Bathydraconidae > Gymnodraco > Gymnodraco acuticeps. Next base: position 5,017,954 of record NW_022991154.1, on the reverse strand, counting down.
CTGCATTTGAGGTTCAGACTTTAGTATTTTTATTTGACAGTTGTGTTGATGTGGTTTGAAGTGTGAGAATATACAGGCACACGGATTCAGATGCACAATCATGCTTAAAATCCCAGGGTTCCTCCAGGTATATTTTTCTAGGAAAGGTGATTAGATTTTTATCAGAATTCCTCGTATTCATCCATGTTTGAATGCAAACTGTAGAGTTACAAAAACAATGTTTTTAAGATGCATTTTTGGCAGTAGCTCTACAAGTATTTTCTAAATTAAATGTTAACCCTTTGAGTGTGATACAATGTTCACAATCCATTTGAAAAGAAGATTCTTGGAATCAGAAGCAGAGATGTAACAACATTCTAATCACAGTCCTCCTTCTCACCTCCTCTGCACACTCCGTGGAGCAGCTCCACCAGTGGCTGGCCGCCGCCTATCAGTCCCCTCATCACCCCTCTGTTCCTGCTGCAGTCAGATGATCACGCATGCGACAATAACGTGCCAGCGTATGCGGGCATTTTTTGTCAGTTCAGAGTGTTGGCACGCTCAGCAAGATGTGTGATGTCACAGAAGCGGGGCAGGAGATCTGATGTGACTGAGCCAAGCAGCTACAGAACACATAGCATGACTACAGTCCAGAAAACAATCAATCAGATAGTGTGACTAAGCCATAAAGAAGCTGTTTTCCCCATCGCGCGTCGTTAAGAGTAGCCTACATCAAACTCCCTGAAAGAAAAGAGCAAACTAGATTAGTTTGTGCTTTTAATCTTCAAATTAAGTTGTACCCTTACAAACACATCAAGTAAAGATTTTTCTCTTTGTTCATGTTTTGATCTTACAACTAAATAGTGCCAATGCTTTCAGGATCTCATGCGGGACGCATTTCCAAAATAACTATATACGAAACATTTACTTCTATATTTGATTTTAACATTTTCTAATCCTGTCTGCGAATTCTGGTAAACATGAGAGCAACATAAAGACCCACAATGTCTATTGGCAACACCCTTTGGTGCAGTGTGTATTGGTAAACCTGGATGTGTCCATCCACACTGGCTTTTATACCAACTCATGACAGATATGGACAAATTGTACTGATACAAAGATAATTCCTCGATTTATAAAGTTAAGTTATTTCTAGTTTACTGTGTACAAGACCGTGTCGGATGAAAAACAAAAAAAATCCTATAAGAGCACAAATGACTCATTTGCACATACTGGAAGTTTTTATCAGCTATGAAACGATTTGTGGAATGCATGCATTTGCACAATATCTTACACTTAAAATATACCCTTTGTGTTGCAGTGAAGCAGTTTCTTTGTCATTTAGTGTTTACTATGGAGTGTTTATCATCTAGAGTGCATGAGGGGGAGGGGTTTTGGACACAGCTTTGAGCCACAAATGTAGTCTGTGTCGTCTGACTTATGTAACAAATAGTTCCATGGTCTTGTTCTAGCTGTAATATCGTTTTGTGTTTGGTATCAGACAACTTGGCAAGACACTGATATCAGCGGTCTAATCCAGGAAATGTAGACTCATGAGATAAACTAACTGGTGCCTATCATCCTTTTTTTTTTAACCATGAAAGAGCTTCACTTTATTTTTTGTAATTGCCTAATGTTTACTTGTGTCACTGATTGTGTTCATACACAGAAAAAGTGTTGTGGAAAGAGAAAAACTAAATCAGACTCCAGATGTAAAACAGACATAATCATAATGATGCAATAATGTAAAAAAAACGCACACATTCTGTAAGCTGCACATAGGTGCGTGACAATGTCTTACACTTGATTAAATGAGCTGTGCTCTCGGATCAGATAAGCCTTATCAGATCTGTGCTGCAGTCGTTCTGTATAAACATCCAAGATAATCTGTGTGTGTGTTTGTGTGTCTCACATACAAGTGTGTTATGTGGTTGTATGTTTATATAGGACAGATCTCAGAACAGGAGCTCAGGTTTAAACCCAATCAGGGCAGTACATTTGAGCTGGCAGCGTGCCGCGGGCCCACTGGGCCTGTGATTGACAGGCGCTCCAGACTCACCTGAGCCTGTCCCCCAGGTGTGTTCAAACTGGGCTCCTGCACACAGTGTAGACCAGGTGCATACCTCACATCGCTGTACCCTGTGTGTTTGCGTCAGAAGTCAACGAGCATGTGCTAATCGTGCAGGTATTTGCACAACTTTTTCCCCAAAGGGTAAATATCCTTGAGCTTTTCACTCAAGAGCTCTGCTGAAGATTGATCCAGCAGCAAACTGTTCTGGCTGCACATTGGAATTTTAGATATTTCTGGAGTAAAAACAACACGTCACAAATGTCAAAGGCAACAGCTGAGTGATAAGTTGGGCTTTTAAAAAATTGTCTTTAAAACATATTGCCAGAGGGGTCAAATAATTTACCTTGCTAACAATGCTTTTCAACTTGTTCCAAAGATGTTCAGATCAACTTTCTTGATGTTTGTGCAGGAACCTGGCTTATCCTGTCCTGTTTCAAGAGACAATTTGAAGAACCTTTTCAGGTGAGGAAAATTGCAATGAAAACTGGATGTATCTCCCATGATAATGTTTGCTATTTATAATCAAACATCAACAGACTTGGTTTATGTATGAGACATCTGAATGGGTTCACATCAGCATGTGGATGGCTGTCAGCGATGAAACCTTCAGAGCAGCACTGCCTTGCACTCTCATTTCAACCCCACAAGTTCAAATAATCTGAACTTTGTATCATGGTTTACCTCTGACCTCACAAAGTGTGTCAGTTCTGTTTACAGATGAAGCTAACTCATGGAAAAAAATCTTCTCTGAGTTCTGGAGATGTTAAATATGGTTGATTTGCTTTTATTCAGCACAAATTACAAAGTCTAATAATATTGTATGACGACTCCTTTCTTCAACATTTTGAAGGGGCCCTATTCTGTTCTTTGGGGTCTTTCCTTTTCCTGTATTATGTTATATAGGTTTTTGTGCATGTACATGGTTCATGCCAGAGGAAGTTTCTCTACACTCCCCCCTTCTGCCTTAAATACCTCGATTTGGACTCCTTTGTTTACTTTTGTGACATAATGACATCACTATGTTACACTCACGCTTCTATTGGCTACTGCTCGAACACATTGTACGTGATAGGCTAAGCAGTGGGACAGCGATAAGCGGTTGACCAATCACAACAGAGCCGGAGAGCTAACCAATCAGAACAGACTTTGCTCTCCTAAAAAGATGTGCTGCATCACAGGCAGTCTGAGAAAAATAAAGACCTTTTTGAACATTAAAGCACGTAAACATGTACTCACAGTAGACACACAAAATACAAATATGAACCTGAAAATGAGCATATGTTCTCTTTAAAGGGTAAGGGCCCTGCTTGGCAAAGAACATTAGAAGCAATTATTACATTCTCTGAAATACAAATGAAGGCGCTTCAACCATGGTCAGATTAGGAGGCACTGAGCCCAACTATATATGTACAAAACACGCAGCCTTTGTTGTTATTCTACTTCTTTTTGTCGTAGTTTTAAGTCATTTCTTCTTCTTTTTATTTTGCATCTGTTCCTGCATATGTGTCTTTTTGAGTGAGTTTTCAAGTGAAGGCCTTGACAATTGTGGCCTGTGCCCATTAGGTCCAAACACTCAAACACATCACATTAGATTCAGATTCAGATTCAATTAGTTATTGACTTGTCATTACATACAGGTACTAGTAACGAAACGGAGTTTGGCATCTCACCAGAAGTACAAAATAGCAGTGCAAGTGTCTACATGATATAAATAAATGAATGAATAATTATAAATATGCTATAAACAGATGAAGTATGTACAGTATAAACAGTATTGACAGTATAGTGATAGTATAGACAGTATAAAGATATTAACAGATGTATACAGTGTGGTTATATTACTTATGTACGTATATATGTAATTACAAATAAACAGATTTTAAGATTACATATTACACCTAGATGTATAGAGGTGGGTACTGGGTGTGGGCATGGGGTTATCGGGGGACAGGGTAACAGCCCTAGGGAAGAAGCTGTTCCTGAACCTGCTGGTCTTGGACCAGAGGCTCCTGAAGCGCCTCCCCGAGAGTAAGAGAGCAAACAGATTGTTCGCAGGATGAGAGGTGTCTTTAATGATGTTACGTGCCCTCTGCAGACACCGTATTCCCTGGATGTCCTCGATGGCAGGGAGTGGGACACCGATGATGCATGAGGCGATTTCGTCACCCTCCGCAATGCCTTCCTGTTGAGCATTGAGCAATTCCCATACCAGGCTGTGATACAGCTGGTCAGGATGCTCTCTATGGTGCAGCGGTAAAAGTTCACCAGAATCTGAGGAGAGAGGTGATTTTTCTTTAGTCTCCTCAAGAAGAAGAGAGGCTGGTGAGCCTTCTTTACCAAGCTGGTGGTATTGTTTGACCATGAGAGGTCATCGGATATGTGGACCCCCAGGAACTTGAAACTACAGTAGACACATGTTCCACCGCCGTTCCATTTATGTGGATGGGAGTGTGTGTGTTGCCTTTCGACTTCCTGAAATCCACAATGAGTTATTTTGTTTTTGTTGTTTTGAGGGCCAGGTTATTGTCGGCACACCACTCAGTCAGATGCTGAACCTCCTCCCTGTAGGCCGTCCCATCGTTGTTGTTGATGAGGCCGATCACCGTTGTGTCGTCTGCATACTTGATGATGGTGTTTGAACCATGTACAGGTGCAGTCGTGGTTGAAGATGGAGTAGAGGAGGGGGCTCAGCACACAGCCTTGTGGGACGCCGGTATTTAGGCTGAGGGTCATGGAGGTGTGATTGTCTAACCTGACATGCTGGGATCTGTTTGTTAGAAAGTCTAGAATCCAATTACAGAGGTGGGCGTTGGTGCCCAGGTCACTGAGTTGTATAATTAGCTTGGAGGGGATGACGGTGTTGCTGATGAACAGCAATCTTGCGTAGGAGTTGATTTTTTGCAGATGTGAGAGGACGGTGTGAAGTGTTGTGGAAACAGCATCTTCCGTGCTCCTATTAGTCCGGTAGGCAATTTGATGGGGGTCCAGTGTCGGTTGTAGGCGGGATTTAAGCTGTGCTAGGACAAACTTCTCGAAGCACTTCATGAGAATAGGTGCAAGTGCAACGGGACGGAAGTCATTCAGGCCTGCTGCAGCGGAGTGTTTGGGCACTGGCACTATTGCGGTGGTTTTAAAGCACGTGGGGACAACAGTTTGGGCCAGGGACAGTGAGATGAGATGGCCACAGCCACACAGGGTAAACCAACTACACTGCACCCTCACCTTCAGTAGATTTGCTTCAGTGCAGCTGCAATAAAACATGCCAATTAACACCACACATTTACTTTAAATGGTAAACTCTTTATTTTATTGTATTATGACATTACTTCAAACATTTTAGCACAGCTAACACAAGTATTTGTTTGTATTTATTACTTTCTTTGTCTCTTGAGTTACCATGTCCATTGGGGGAGGTTACTTCCTGGTTCAGCAAAGGGCATGGCCGAGCACTGACGACTCATAAATACAGCAAGGAGCCAATTGGGACAGATTGGGACAAACCACCTGCTTCCATGTCAAAGGGGGGATTTGGGTTTTGTCAGTGTCCTTTGTGTATTCTATTACTATGAATTATCCCTTGGTTTCAACTTGGTTTGGCCAAGCCACTATATAGGTTCCTTGGTTTTTCATTGTAGCAGCTCAGTTTGTTGAGTTAACACCTGTTAAGTTGATGCCATGTTTCTTTGAGGTATTTACTGTTGACCTCTTTTATAGGCCTAGTTGTTAGAAATTATTGATTTATGATGGTTTCTTTGGACTTTTGAGTAAATAAAAAACCCAGTTTATTCAAACCACTCCTGTGTCCTGTTGCCTGACTGCTTGGTCCCTGACAGACAGGTTGAAAATGTCCTTCATGACCTCAGTCAGTTGCCCAGCACAGGCCCTAAGAACGCGGCCTGGGATGCCATCGGGTCCAGCAGCCTTGCATGCATTAGTCCTGCTCAGTGTGGTGAATACATCAGAAGGTGGGAGTGTGAGGGGCTGGTGGTATGCAGGGGGGACAGCCTTGGTGGCTGTCTCCTGGTTGTCCATGTCGAAGCGAGCATAGAAGTTATTCAGCTCGTTGAGGAAGGAGACGTCGTTTGACGGGAGAGAGGGGGTGGTTAGTTTGTAGTCAATGATGGCCTGAATGCCCTGCCACATTCTTCGGGGGTCGGAGTTATTGAAGTGCTCCTCAATCCCCAGTTTGTAGCAGTGCTTGGCCTTCCTAATGCCCTTCTTCAGGTTAGCCTTGGATAAACTGTAGTCCCGTTTGTCACCTGATCTGAAAGCGATGTTTCACGCTTTCAGATCAGGTGACAAACAGGCCTACAGTTACCAGCTATTACTGCAGCCAGCCTCACCCTGACGTATGCAGGCCCCTATGCAGGGCCAGACATTCCTGCGTCCTGCCAGAAGAAAGGCCGCGTCTGACGCTGCCGCTCTGAGCAGAGAAGAAGAGTGATGCACGACACAAAGGCTCACCTGCTCTGCTGGTTGATGTTATTGTTTTCTTTTAGGGCAGAGCATGTTTTATTGCCAGCTTTGCCACCCCATGTAAAATGTTCTAGAACCGCCACTATGGGTGTAAACATTTTTTAATATGGGTGTAATGTAGAAAATAGCAATCAATAATTTCTTTATATTTATAAAATATTTATGTGTGTCTGTGGGTATGGTGTTTGTGTACTCAAAGGAAAAACTATCTTATTCTGAATAAGGAAACTGGGTAACACCTGCCAAAATACTGGTTACTTAAATACCAAATTAGTGTGTGTTTGTGTGTCTATTTTGCTGTCTGCCAACATGATAGGCAGATAAGATAAGAAACATCTAAGCGGAGTCACGGCAGTAGAAGGTAGGCGAGTTGCACGCCATGAGCTCCTCTAACCTCAAACATGTTCTTTACTAAAAGTTCTACATGCAACAGAAATGTTTTGTATGCATGCTTCCCCCCTTTACATATATGTGTGTGTGGTAGTGTGTGTGTATGTGGAGTCATGTGGTGTCTAGCATGAGAAACGCAGCAGGGGTTTTGCTCTGTCGCTCTGCAGAGTGACGGAGGGGGATCGAGGGGGGGCCAAGCTGTGATAACAAACTCCATTCACTTCAGAAATAACAACACAGCACTTAGAGTGAACCGCGGGCTCTTTTCCTCTGGGAGCCACTGATCTGCCCGAGCAAAGGACTCAACTCATTTACTGTCATTAGCTGTTACATCACAGGATGGAGCTCCAACTGCAGCGCTTATCTTCTCATTTTGCACACACGGACACTGAAAATGTCAGAGGATTGTTAACTTAAACCTGAAAAAAAGTATTTTTACATCAAAAGAACGCAACTACATCAATGTTCTTGTGTGTCCATTTGTTGGTCCGTTTAAATTGAATGATATCAGTTCTATACTCAAAGTGATCAAAATGTACCTTAAGAGAGAACATATTGAATTGCAAAATATTACGTTTTTTATCAGGCTAGTGTACTCCACTGCAAGGCAAGGCAAGTGTACTTCTATAGCACATTTCAACACAAGGCAATTCAAAGTGCTTTACAAAAATGAAAGACATTAATAGCATTAAGAAACATATTATAAAATGACATTTAAAAACAAAGATACATGAATAAAAGTTACAGTGCAGTGTGAGATACACACATCTGAAATGTTTAGGTCTGACTCTCAATCATTGCTAACTTTTTAGCAGACATAGTTTTCTATCACCTGCCTTTCTTTCCTCTTTCTTGTTTAACTTGTCCTTTAGTTATTTCAACTGTTTCATACTAAACAAACCCCCCTTTGGAAAATTATAATCTGACCCCATGGTACCTTTTAGTTTTCGCCGAAACTATTCCTCTTTTTTATTTTTAAACGCACATAGTTAAGTTTACCTTGTCTTTCTAGGACTTTTTTGGTATCCTCAGTGAACCAGGGTCTTGAAACCAAAATGGATTCCTGTACCCCATGGTACCTTTTTAGTTTTCGCCAAAACCATTCATTTTTTCTTTAAATGCACATTAGTTAAGTTTAAGTTGTCTTTTCTAGGACTTTTTTGTTGTCCTCCGTGAACCAGGGCCTTGAAACCAAAACGGCACACGTAGGGGACTTTAACCTTAATAATTACTTAACACAAGGCAATTCAAAGTGCTTTACAAAAATGAAAGACATTAAGAAAATGGCATTAAAGAGCAAAGATAATACAAGTTACAGTGCAGTTTAAGATATGAATATATCAATTAAAAGCAGCGACAAAAAGAAAAGTCTTTAGTCTGGATTTAAAAGTAGTCAGAGTTGCAGCGGACCTGCAGGTTTCTGGGAGTTTGTTCCAGATATTTGGAGCATAATAACTGAACGCTGCTTCTCCATGTTTAGTTCTGACTCTGGGGACAGAAAGCTGACCAGTCCCTGAAGACCTGAGAGTTCTGGATGGTTCATACTTTAGCAGGAGGTCAGAAATGTATTTTGGGCCTAAACTGCAGTCATTGATGCTGCTAATTATCAGCTTTGATTTGGATCAGACCAGTTGCTTTTCATTAAAAAAATGTAACAACAGTTTGAACATGACAAATATAATATTTAATCTATACTGATCTCTTTTAATTCAAATTTAGTCAAAAAGCATCACAAGTGGTTTAAATGACTTGACTTGTATTTCACCCGGTAGTAACTATACTTCGCACAATGACCTTAACACCAGTGGTTCCCAAAGTGTGTGAATTCTGAGGAACCTTAAAGGGGTCATATTATACATTTTCAGGTTTCATCCACTACTGTGACATGTTTCCATGCTTTAATGTTCAAAAAGGTCTTGCTTTGCCCTCATACCGCCTGTGCTGCAGGTTAACTGGCTGGCTCTGTTGTGATTGGTCAACACTTGTAAAAGTCAGCCGAATTAGTGTTGATACTGCAAGGAGACGTATTGTGTGAAAAGAAATGTAAAATGTTGTTTAATTGCTGAAATATTTATGATCCACGTCACGTATTCAGTTTTGGCAGCAATTCTTCATTTTGTCCAGAAGTCTTCTCATCAGGGCTCTATAAATAGAGAACTACGGCAGATGTGTAATATTTAATGCAGCCGAACCGTGTATTACAATGCCGTTATGTGATGACCTTCAAAGAGAAAAGCAAGCACACTCGGAATAAAGTATTATTTTATTTAAAAAAAATGTTTTCGGATTTCACATTGCATAAACACAATTTCCCAACGTGCATTGGATGCTAAACCATCCAATCACCGAGCTGAGGATCTTGCCTACGTCTGTTTCTGGTATTTGTTTATGACGATGTGATGTGAGATGTGGGACTGGGTTGGAGAATTGCACAGGGGAAAATAACGTACCTATGCCACAATTTTAGATGCGGATTTTGTTAAACTAATACGTTTGCGCTGTGGACCAACACTATACATTGACGGGGAAGGGGGTAGCAATAAAGATAACACCATTAAACAGTTACACAACATAACAGAAATAATATTGATAGCAGCGTCCCTAGCAACCACCTTGGTAACAATGAAAACGTTGTATGGACACAATTTCCTGAAGTAATCTTCATAATAACTAGCAAACTAAAGATCATGTACATCCACTGCACACATAATCTGAAATAACAACTCATATTTCTCGCATCAAATGACATCAAAACGCATTTTAATGGCCAAACTAGCCTTAAAATAGGCATTTTACACCGAGAATAAAACATGGTCGGCCATGTTTTTTTTTTTCTGCAGGGAGAAATGTGAAGATCACGTGCCATTGGAAATGAATGGTGAAAAAAAATGTAGGGATCTTACAATTTCAGAGGCGTTTTTGTAGAAATACTACGTCCTAAGTTGTGGACCAACGTAGTTATTACACGTTTAGATGTGAGACTGGGTTGGAGGCCTCCATCTTCCTGCAGCTCAAACCCTGCTCTGGTTATGTCAACACCAAACACTGGAAGACATGCTAATGCAGTCACTACACCATGAACAGAGTGTACAGTGGTGTTAGTGCCAACATGTGGAATTGTGTACTTCATATGGAGAAATAGCAGGTACACCTAGTGCTGGCTTAAAGGAAGGGATTCCAAACTCACATCTCTGATTCAACCTTTTTATAAATATCTTTGTAATTCAATATTTGTGAATTTTGTTGCCTTCTTTATTAACCCGGTGTTTCTATATATATACTGTATTGAACTGATCACTATTTAAAGGTTTTACAAACTGGTTCACTGTGCATGACGGACGTTAAAGACCTTGTCTGGTGAGCTATAAATACAGGAAGCAATAAGACATGCAGCGTCTCGACATTTTTGTAGGATAGCTGGTTAGCTATAACAGATGTTTGTCTATTCGTCAATTCCGTCGACACCTACAAAGCGGCTGTAAAGCAGGGTTTAAATGTTAAGTTGTGGGGTTTTTTTAAGAGTCACTCTCCAAATTGTGTCCACTTCTTCTCACTTAAACATCATTTATTATTTTGACTTCCCTCCCTACTTGTTTTTCTCTTTCCCTTTCTGCATTTTAACCAGTGGAAATAATGACGTTTGTTTTACAGAGCAAACACGCACATCAGTCAGGGGTTATCATGGGTCATCTTCAGGTCAGAGGTCAGCAGCCTGTCCGAGTGCAGTCAGAAGAGCAATGTATCTGTCAGGGTAATTGTGACAGAAGATTAGCCTCTCAGAGACCTTTAAACCTGACTGTGATTGCGTTTAAAGTTTCAATGCTGTCAACACGAAAAATGTCTGATAAATGACATTGACAAGTTATTTGTACCTGTTCAATAAGAGTGTGTTTCTTATTTAAACATAATTCAATATGTTGGCCAGTTTAACAGTTATGTACACAAGCAATCACTGATATAAGCAACTTTTTACCCCATAAGTAAACATCTACCAGTTACTTTTATTGGAAGTAACAGCTGGTAAAAAAGATTGTGGTTATTTTTTAAAATATTTGGATACGGATTTTGTATCCCCTGTTCTGAACACCCCAAAAAAGCCCTGACCTATTACACCCAATTGGATACATTTAGATTTTTCAAGCAAAATGTTGTGTTATTTTTGCTTATTAAAAGAATAAATGAATGATAACAACATTTAAAGTAACGTGTATGTTTTGAGGAATTTGAATGTGACTTGAATTGATTTGTTTGCTATTATCGCACGGAAATGTGATCGAATTGGCCTATTCATGGTTCACAGTGGACCCACATTTTCTGGAAGCCACCCACTGTGAGCTCCGAGCACTATATTTTATACAGTCTTATGTTTGAGGTACATAACGTTAGTTTTGTTTTAACACTATAACTAAATGTGTTAAATCAAAACCTCTCTTCTGTGTACATACATGTCTCTGTGTATTTCTAATTATTATTATTTTTTGTTGCAGAAGGTTACATGCCAAATTCATCAGGTCCTGAGAGAGTTTTGCCTCACATTCCTTTAAAAGAGCCTCTGAACGGAAGGAGGGAGTTAATAGCTCAGGTGAGTAGGAGTGTGGTATGTGTGTATCATGTGTCTTTTAATATGCAAACTATCAAACAATCATTCAGTTGTCGCTTAATCCACAGCCTAAATGACTACCTTCTCCTGTATTTCTTTTAAATAATGATTTTTATACCATTTTCATACTTAACAGCTGCATATTTGAAGGGTCGGTAATACCGTAATTTGGGTCACAAAATGTCTTTTAAATCATCACTTTTCCTTAAAAAAAAATGTTAATAGCAAAGCTTTGTGCTAAGCATCTGAAACACTTAAATATTATGGTAGTGGATTAAGGAATGACAACATAAATTATTGCTCTGAGACTCACATCCTCATCATTATACTACACACTTGAACCACACCACACCTCAATCACCACATTAAATAAAGGGTACACCCCTTCCTTCATTACCACTGATATAGTGCTGCAGGAAGGAGCCTTAAAACCCTGAATACTATCTAGCATGTTTGCGCTTCTTGTTCTCTTGTCTTGAAGTTAATGGGTGTTTTGAATGACTTTAAATGCAATGTATAAACTCTGGGATTAACACAAGCTTTTAAGGTGTTATTTTGCATACATGAAATACATCCCTGCAGCGCTCTTTTGGAAATAACTAATTCCGCATAATCGCCCAAAATGAATGTCAGCATGATGTAAACAGTGATATTGTTGAGGTCATCTGTTGACATTGTTGAACCTTTGTGCTTTTTACTCATGGCAATTGCATACAACAACAACAAAAGTCAAGATAATACTGCTGAATTTAACGTTTCCCTAAAATTTACTTTTGCGTAAGAGCTTAATCTTGCAATAATCCAGAATCCCATTGGCTGTTTTCCAAGGGGAACTAGTTCAACGTTGCCTTCTGGGTTAGTGTACAAAAACACATCATCCTCTCAGTCAGAGGTGGAAGACGTACTCTGATATTGTACTTAAGTAAAAGTAGAAGGACCAAAGTTTAGGAATACAATGTTACAAGTAAAAGTACTGCATAGAAAAATGTTACTCAAGTAAAAGCAGAAAAGTATTAGCATCAAAATATATTAATAATAAATGATATGTTCTGATTGTAATTATTGATCATTAATGTGTTTCTCAAAGCTGGTAAAGGTGCAGCTAGTTTGAATGACTGTATGCTGCAGGGTAGCTTGTGAATTTACTCCAGGTGGAACTAAAGTCTGATTTAAGAGTTGATATTTCATGGATTAATCCATTAATCCAAATCTGCAAAGTAAAGGTACAAAATATATCTAGTGGAGTAAAAGTACACAATTTACCTCTGAATTGTAGTGGGGTACATGTACAAAGTAGCACAAAATGGAAATTCCCAATTATACGTATCTCAAAATTGTACTTAAGCACCGTACTTGAGAGTAAATATACTTAGTTACTTCCCACCTCTGCTCTTAGTACATCATTTGAAAATAATAGATTCTGCAGAATCACCTGACATGAACGTGAGCTTGGTGTAAACGCTGATATTTTGAGGTCATCTGTTAACATTGTTGAAGCTCATTGGTTCCTCATAACCTACCAGGCTGTAGTCAATCACCTGGCAGGGTCATTCATGGGACAAGGGTAAAGGCCAAAGGTCAGCGATGTTCGTTAGCCTGACCGGCCGCCGGCACACTCCGTTACCCAGGGAACCACAGTGACCTAAATGAACCTTGACTGCTCACTGGAAGATGATAAACTTGTAGGCAACATCTAAACAAGCCCTCTGATACATGCACTTTAAAGTCCACACACACAAAGACTTGGCAGGTCTGTGTCAGCTCTTCGGAGGTTGTTCACCATAACCTCCTTGTGTCTCAGTAAACAGTGTTTTGAACTGAGAGTATGAAAGAAGAAGTTTATGCTCTTGCCGCTTGTTCTTTTAAGCCCAACACTTTCAATACATATTTATCCAACAGCAAAAGAAACACACCGAAACAGCCGTATGCACACACACACAATGTGGATACACACTCTAGGAGAGGCTTGAAATGTGCACAGATTACCTCTCATCTCTGTCAATGGAAGGTTTTCCCCTCTGATTTCGGGACCTTTTTTTGGAGCTTTTAAGTAAACTAATCTTTGAGCAAATACCACAGGCTGTTTCTGAAGTCTGCACACAATGGCAGGTCTTAATATATGTGAATAAGAGCAAACAGACTCAACAAGAGACCTCGCTGGAAGTTTGGGATCAAAGCTTCGGGGCACAAAGGCAGAGATTTAGCATGTTAGAGCGATCGTCACTCTTTCACAGCCAAGTATTGTCTCTGTGTTTCTCTCCCCAAGTTCTTTGAATTCCTACTCAGTGTAAAACGCTTATTGTTATTTGTGGGTTTTACCGCCACAAACCGTGTTCTTAAACATCTCTACTCTGCCTTTCAGACTCCCCTCTATTGAAGAAGAGATTATAAAAAAGAAGAAGGGGGGGAAAAAGAGCCGGGAACATCAAACAGACTAACATTGTGGGTTCATGTTTTGCTGTTCAGTTATTGTTGCTTGTTGACCAGGATGTCGTGAATCCCAGCGGCTTGCAAGCACCTCTTTTCTGTGGTTGTGTTTAAAGTGGTTGTTGGTTGCAGTTGCCATGTATAATAGGCGTGTTTCCAGGTGTATTTGTACACCATGCTGAGTTTCTGTGTGCATAAGCAAGTTCTCTCCCCATCCCAGCTTCGTTTTTTGTCGTAAAAAACGTTTGATGATTTTGGCCTGGGTGATCCCTCATCATAGATGCAGAGTTAAGAGATTGCACAACACAGAGTTTCAATTATTTTCGTTTCCAAGGCAGCAGCCCTGAAGTTATCACCTCCCACACTTACACTTAAACAAACAGGTTTCATTGTTGCAAGGGCCGATCTGTGCGAGCCCTGCGGTTAATTTGATTAAGTTCAATTCATTAGACCCTATTACACATTGCTTCCATCTGATTGTTTCTGATAAACGCCCGCGCTGCAGATTGTCCGTTCATTTATCTTCAGAAATCTCTCCATCAATCTCCCTGTCACAGCGTGTGGGAGGATTAAACCATGGTGGTGTTTGCACAGCGCACCTGTAAAAAGCATGTTACACATTACTGGTGTGAGTTTGTGTGGAGTTTATTTGAGTCATGGACTTTTAGGTTTGATCCTAATTGCACATGATCAACATGAGTGTTGTTTCAGTAAATCGTAACTCATTCTTATGTAGACATCTTATTTTACACGGAAAGTTCAAATGGGTTCATTTTTTCTTCGGACAAGACATTGTTTAAAACAATAAAAAAACAACACAATATCGGAAAATAATTATAGGGTTGTTTATGTGCATCCATTATAGACCATTATTTCCAACATTTTTCAAAAAAGAAGCACATGAGTGCCTAATCATGACCGAAAAATAAGTGGCAGACAGCTTGTAGGCCGTACACCTACAGAATCTGACATGATGGGTTTTTGCATTTAGGAATGCATTGTTGTCTTTGTTCTTTGAAATGTCAGCACTGTTAATAGCGTGAGAAAATGGTCAACGGCAATTTGCATGTCAAAGATGAACTCAGTCAAAAATGTTGCTCTAAATAGTGTGGGACAAAGACCTCGGGAGGGCTGTGTTACATGTTGAGGGTCAAGCAGGTTCCATCTCAATTTACTTTGTGCTAAGTTTTATAGAATGTGCAAAATATTGGCCAAAATGGTCTGAACATATTTGGTAGGCCTGTTGGTCTACTCTACTGTCACTGACTCAGGGACTTTTTTACTTACATTTTAAGAACTTGTATAAATGTTTGTGTAAAGTTTACACTAAATTGAATAGTTTAAAAGTGAAACTTCTTACCTTTCCAACTATATATTGGTTTTCCTTTTACTTTAGCTTAGCTTTTAAAATAGTCGTAACAATGAAACTACTAGTACATGGTGAATAAGTCGGCCAGATGTTTCTGACTCACAGTGGCAGAGCACAGTGACATTATACGTTTGTATAGCCTTTCAATTACTTTACAATATTTCAAAGCACCGTTACAGACTTTTTCTTACTGTTGAAAAATCCCAAAACCAACATGAATAGATTCTACTGACAAGTATTGTTTGGGCGAAATATCAAAAACTCATCAGTTATGTGCACTTACTACCATGAAAACACACAAACTGTAGTTTGTTTTTAATGAATACCAGGTTCACTGTCCTGCTGCAGCAAATATTCACGATAACAAATGTTTGTTTATCAGCAGCTGAAAATAGTGCCCTACTAATTCACTATCTTCTGCTGTTTTAATAACGTTTGTTAAAAAGTGGTAAGGACGTGTTTTTTGAAGATGTATTTTTTATAGAGAATGAATAGGCATTGGACTAAGAACCACCTATTTTAAAGTCTAAAAGTAGCCAGCTAACTATAAAGACACACTAGGAAGAAAATTAAAACTGGGGCTTTCCATAGACAGGGCATGGCAGCTCTGGTGTGTTTTTAAGATGAACAGACACATACTTGGTTTACAAGATTAATGAACATAAAATATGGCCTGCCTTATCCTACAACATGTAGCTAGTACCTGCTACCGTACATACTGGAATTCTAACTTTTTGGAGCTGAAACCCAGTCATCTAGGATTCTTTTGTGAGAAAAAAGTGAAATTGTTTACTGGAAATGGTTCCTCTCCTCTCTTTTGATAAATTATCTTTATTTGTTAATCTTCTTTTTAATTGTTTTGTTGTTACAGTCCTTCAAACACTAATCAATGTTGTGCTTCACTTATCAACAGATTCTCCGGAGCCCTTTCTTCTTCTTCAGATGGGATTAGTGAACTATTTTAACAAATAAGATTGACAAACTTGCCACTCCTGCACATCTCCATACTGGGCTTTTAAGATGTGTTTTGCCACCACCTGCATCTCTTACATTTCACCACTTTCATCAGAGCTCGTCCAAGCCGATGGTTCTTCCTGGCACATGATGATTTGTTGTTCTTGAAAAGGTCAGGCTAAAAGATGCAGAGCAAAGTAAGATGAGGCTGTGATTGTTGCCGCATGCCAGAGGAGGTTATGAACTGCGTACAGATTCACCTGTCTGTTGTCATGTGAGTGTTCCCGTGTGTTATATTACTGCTTCTCAAAAAACACACTGCCAGTGCAACAGAAACTGATAGAACTTTTGAACTTTCCCTAAAATCTGTTTGACATATTCAAATACATTTAGCTACATTTTGACCCGAAGGAACCTGGGTCAAATTGTACTTACTATGCCGCAGTTCAGGCATCTTTTTTTCTGCTTTCTCATTTATTAAGCATTCAATATAGATACATAAAACAGAACTATAATACATCTGAGGGAAAAATAGAAAAACAGTTGAGGTAATGTGGACATATATACCTGCATTCCTATCGCTGTCAGATTGGCAGTTAGATGGAGTGGCAGTTGTAGTATATAATTATACAGGCGTGTAGTTACTAAATATAACTCGTGTGACGGCTTTCTGCAGGCGTTGTGTGAACATATGTGTTTTTATTATTGTACATGTCTGTATGTACGTTTATGATTGATTTCAAAACGAATTTCTTTGGTTTTGTCTTCAGAGCCAAGCATTACATGATTGTATTAAGAGTTTTGAGCATTTTGTCTTATACAAACGTTTCATTTCCATTTTACTGTAATCGCAGACATTGTACTAGAACAGCAACATAGTCCTTTGGGACAGACAATGCATGTGGTCGAACAGGTTTAACTGTATTATCAGTTATATGTAAATGTAAACAAAACGGAATGTACGAAACAGTTATCTGTAATTTATAAACATCTGATGTCAACGAGTTCAACTTTACCTACAGTAGCAGTAACAAAGAAGTACAGTGTGATTCAATTAGAGCATTATAATTCTACACAGTCAAAAACTGATCCAGGTATACTTAACCTACCAAAATCCAAAATGCTTTGCATTTTCAACAAAGAGACCAGAAGGACAGAGATTGTTGACCTAATAGACTTGTCTCCTTGGTCAGGGTGTATACAGTAAAAAATGTTTGGATAAATTCCCTGTCATTTTCTCTTTAAAACACTTTTTCTCCGATTGTCTGGTCACTCAGTTGAGTCATATCATATCTTGACTAAAATAACAATGCACAGTATTTCTGTTATATAACTCAAATAAAAATGTTTGTAATTCAAGCTGCACTTGGTATGGCTGTGGATAGTCATTAATTGCCACAATTACAATTATCAGGCGCCGATAGCATCATGAATTGTGTGTCATTCCCAACTAAACACACATATATTTGTACATTGTAGCTGAGGCCAATCTCCTCTTTATTTTTATATATGTGCCTCAGCAACAACAAGACATAGGGTATAGGGTTTTTTTTCAGACCGTAAACTACACAGCATTTCATCAAACATCCGTTTTTAAAATGTAACCGGGACAGACATTTGTTTTTAGGTAAGAGTGTAACGGTCTGTTAGTGCTGCTTGTGTTTTTCAAAAGCATACCTTCAGACTTTAAAAGACAATGGGCATGATTTCAAGCAGTTGCCGGATACCTCTTGTGAAGACGCTTATTTTCAATGTAACTGTGTGTGGCTGGCTATTGGCACAGATCTGTGTGAATTGCAAAATGTTTGCATTAAGGCTCAATTTCATAGAAAGGGGACAATTGTGCACCTACTTTGTCCATATGACCTAATTTACATAAGTGCAAATAACACAGGAGCACAGAGACGCTATTACTTTGTGTTAATTGTGCAGGTTTAGGGTCCACAAAAGCTGTGCAATCATTATGTCAATTAACTTCTGAAATAAACGTTTATTGAATCAGCTACATGCACGACATTTAAATGAATTTACGGCCCTGTGCAACCATGGTGTTTGTTTGTATCTGTTTATGTTTTACCTCTCATGAATAGCTACTGCTTAATTTGCCTGAACGTTAATTTGCCTGCCTGTGGCTGCAGGTTGCCACCTCTAAACGGCATGTTGCCCTCTGTTTGCACCTGAGCTGCCAGGTTACATCAGACAGACAGGCAGACAAACACACACACGCACTCACACACACTCACATTAGAAAGAGAGCACCTCGGCTGGCATTTCGATGATGGGTCAAAGCATGCCTGTGTTTTATATCTTGCCCGTTTATTTTCCACAGAAGAATCAGAGTTCACCCTGATCCAGAGGGAGAACTCTCCCAGGGGTTCACAAAGGGTTCGCTAGCCTACCACTGTTTGTGTAAGCATGCGTGTGTGTATGCGTGAGTGTGTGTTTGCGCGTATAAACAGGTGAGCCACAGGGTGATTATGCTGTCAACTGCTGCTGAGTCATGTGCATCTCCACCAACTTAATTAGAAGTGGCAGAGCATACCTGGCTTTTCACACACACACATACGGAGCCTCGTACAACACTCAACACCTTGATAGAATTTGTCATCCGAGGTGCATGTACACATACACCTGCAGCGCTTGGGTGTTACTGTTTCCAAGGAAAGCCCCATGGTTTGTCATCCAAACAGATTTCTGGTTAAATCATGAGAAAATGCTGTAGTGCTGCAGGGATGGCGTGTCTTTGTAGTCCCGGCAGTGAACAAAAGGATTTTTCCATTGGATTTGTTATAGCTTTAAATAACCTCTGTGGAAACAAACGTTTATGGTGCTTACACATTTTCTCCGACAGGATAAACTCCACATAATAACACCACTTTTACGATTTTTGTAGAGAAAAGGTGATCATTAAAATGAAACAGCTAGCTATAAATTAACTACATTATGGTCATATGATTTCACGTCACCACAGCTAAGCTAAAGGTGGCTAATGTTCAGTGTGATGACGTTTAGTAGGCTCATTAAGTCACTTGTTAGCACTTGACTTTTTTATGACCGTCATGCAAACATGAGAGGCGTATTTACTGATGTATTTTATGTCGTAGAACAAATCGTGAACATTTCTTTAATGTGTCTGAACCTCAGCTTTTTTTTCAGGCATCTAAAACACAATAACTAAAGCCATCAACTTCCAGATTAGCAAACCGAAAGTGCTAAAAAGTGAACTCATCTCTAGGTTTTTGTGGAATTATTCTTTTTTTTCATCATCCCACACACAAAAAAACTATTATCTGTACATTTGTGTTATACTCTCTGACTTTTCTATCATGTCTGTGGCATTCGGCCATAACCCAATTAATCCTTATTAAGATATGAATCTTCACACAATATGAATGTTATATAGCATGCCTTTGTTGAGGACTATTTTAGTCAGTGGATTAATACACAAATCGGTCTGTTGTTGCCCACCTCATATGGTGAGAAACACTTGTCCCCCCTCACATTTCTCTTGACCTGATTTTCCCACTGTATTGAGCAGATGACTGACAGTAGAATCCTCAGGGGACAGTCTCACCGTCACTCTGACAGAACACGTCTGCAGCAGCAGATGACATGAGTCCAATCACTTCTCTTTGTCTCTTTGTCCATGTTCCGTTGTTGGTGATAAGATGACATGGTTTACAGTTAGAAGCTAAGATCTTTCATTGCATATAATCCTTTATGAGAGCTCACAACGCCCTGTGGTCATTTTGACACAGACACCAAGTTACACCTATAAGGTACACACCAAGACAATGGCCATGTATGTCTTCCTTTCATATTGCTCTGTGGACTCTTCAATTGAGGCATGCTCAAAAGTTCAAGGAACTGGTGTATAAGAATAAACAGTGGCTCAAACAAACACAATTACAATGATCTCAATTATACGCAGGTTAGGAGACACCTACACAGCAAATTTCTGGAGTAAAATAATTGGTAGTTAGACAAAAAAGTGTGAAAGGGTTAGATTTTGGGAGTTTATTTCGAATTTAGACTACCGTTTGAGTTAAGGGATACTCTTGGGCGGAGTAATATTTCGGGGTTCATTCACTGGGTGTTCAGGAACGTGACACAACACTACCTTGGTGTGTATTCACAACTTCTCTGCTGCCGCGACCACGAGGCTTCACTTTGACTCCGTCCCGAGGAAGGTAAGTCCTGTTTTACATCTCAAACTATATTTTCTGTCATTGTAAAGTTAATGTGTTTATTTTCGCTAAAACGAACTTAGCAAGTTTAACTAGCTGCTGAATGGAATGCCGTTGAACATGGACATTATTTAGGCTAATGCAAATGAACTTTATAGTATCATATCTGTTTCTTTTGTGTTAGCTTAAAGTTTAGTTTGTTGTTCTTTCAACACCGAAAATGCCTTTTCCTTTGCATTAAACGTTAGACTGAACGGCTACGACGGTACCGGACGAGTCCCGCGAGCTACATTGAGGGAATGTGGACGAGGTGACGTACTTTCCCGGACATTTGTGTTGAGGTAACAGCTAGCTAGTAACACGACAAAGTAAATGGCGTCTTTATAAGTGTAAGGCGCAACAAAGCACGAAATTAGCTCGTTACTTGTATGGTCTTCGACTTTAACTATCTGCATGACGGGAGGAAAGAAAAATAAAGCAAACGTCCCTTTTCGCTGCGCTACACTCAGACTTAATGCAGGAGACGGGAGCAGAAATGGCGGAATAAAGAGGCTGGTTGAACCAACATTTCCCTCCACCGTGGAGACGACGATTGCCCGTTTCAACGGTGAAAAGAAAACGCGGTTGATTTTCAAATAAAAGAGTAGAAAACAGGTCGTTATGGTGCATCTCAGGTGATGTTACAGAGTAATCCAAAACTACTGTTACTAGTAGTGTAACTAATTACTTTCAGCAGTAAATAACGAAGTAAAGTAAGGGATACCTTTTTTTAAAGTAACTGTTAACATCTAACTCATTACTTTTTTCAAATAACTACCACAAAACTGATCTTAATTGCCCAACCTGATGATGTAGGCTCGCGAATAGGCTACCTTAAAATGCTTATGAAATAATATTACCACATGGCTACCCAAGATCATTTTGTTAGTGACAGTCAACATGTTGCTAAAGTAAGAGCTATCTATTTTTTCCTTAGTTGGCCAATATGTTGCTGAAGGTGAGACGTGGAGGGACAAAAAAATATGTCAAACTGGAAGAAGTCCACTTCTAAGACTTCATCAGAGCAGGTAAGTGTTGTCTGTGTTGTTGAATTCATTAAAGGGGTAGTAAAAGTCCTTTATTTAATTAAGTGTCTATTGTTATGCTTCAGTGCAACAGAAGTTTCTCATACCAGAAAACACAATGCTGAAAGTCACCGATGAGCAAGGCATAGAGGTGGATGAGGATGTCTTTCCTGAAGTGGCAACAGTCCAAGACATTTGTTTTGTCATCTACACTGATTATGGTAAGGTGATATTTCTGGGTTTTGTTTTGTTGCAAAAAATGCTATGAGAGATTTGTATTTTCTATGTGTAAAAAACTGATTTTTAATATTCTGTACTAGCCAATAACCAACAGCAATCACATCATTTAGTATTTTCCCTCTCCACAGTAACATCTATGTATCATGTGCATTTCAGACCTCCCACTGGCAGAATCATCCAAAAACATGGATGACTGCTCCAACCTGACAGAATCTGTTGACTGCTCCAACCTGACCGAATGTGTGATACTTACAACATGTGGTAGGTAGGGTTATAGTAAATGTTCATAATGAATAAAAGTTGTTCTAATAAAATAAAAAGTAGCTCATTGGGCAAGTTGGGATCTTCCGGTAAATTGTAGTTTTTGCACATTGCAACTGGCACATATGTGATTTGGTATAATTGGCCATATGGATAATTTATGTTAATTGTGATCCCCAGATCTTACCAACCTGCAGCAACATGGTGAAGGTCCCTTTTCTCCAAGTTGTACAGATACATTGTCTGTCTCAACCTCAAGCGGCCTAAGCAGTGACACAAGTGATGCTGGATGTGAAAGGATTCAACCTATGAGGGAGAGTACCCGAGCAAGAAATGTAATTGTACTTAAATACACTTTACTCTTTACTTTGCCTGAGATGAAAAGCAAGTTTAAACAAATTTGTGTCATGGAATTGAAGAAGCTTTGTTATTGATGATCGATTTGATCAGTAGTTGGTTACACATGATCTATTTTGTTAATTGTTTTTTGTTATTTCATATAAATTGGGTTTAGATGGTGGAGCAGGTTCTAACTTCTAAGCCGGCAGGGTTGACTGTGATCAAAGAGTACGACGATACTGGGAGTCTGAAAGATTCCACCAGGCGATTAATGGTGAACATCATTGTAGCTCACATGTGTGAAAAGGAAGGGTAAGAGCCTTGGCTTTAATGGCATGAATTATTCATTTATAAAGGGAAAAATCTTATTGTAAACCAATTATTTTTCTTTTGCAGGAGAGGTGTAAGTAAAGCGACGAAGGAGTTCCATGCACTTGGGATTGTGTCACTTTTCCCATCTCTTAAGGACCCTTACTCAACAAAAGGATATGTGAGTTTTGCATTGTTGCCATTTTTTTCACATTTAGGTTATTTGGTCTTTTGTGTACAAGCAGCAGCATATTTGCATTAGATCTATGAAAAACCTGATATTGTCTGCATTCTAACCAGAAGCGCTCTTTTCTTTTTAGGAACATTTCTATGACATTCAGAGCAACAAAGGCTTTCTCGAGTGGCGTCTCAAGACTGTGCAACGCCAATCCAAACCCACGTCAACGTCAACATTCCATGACAGAGTGGAGCTACAAGGAGGTCCAACATCATCCAGAAGTTTTGGTTCCATAAACGACCTGCAAACAGGAGACGACTGTATGGAAGCCATGTCTCTTCTTCACCACACCACTGACCATGACCTAGTCTTCCAGAAGATGAGAGAAACTTTCCACTATCGTCAACAGATGATCCATGACCAACAGCAATCTGCCAACATACTTCAAATGTTTCCTCGTTTCTTGGACACTAAGGTACGTAACACATTTTGCATTTTGAATTCCCTCCTTGAAAAATACTTGGTTTACATTAAATGATTGTAATAATAATCTTACTTTCTTTTTTATTAGATTCTGCAAGATTTCTCATTGATGTTCGGAGCCGAAACTGCATCCAGGTTCCTGGAAAGATGGAACAGCGGTTTTAAAGACAAAGTCCTACGAGAGGCCAGGGACCTTAGAGAGACTCCTCTTCTGAAAAATCAGCTGAAATCTGCGCTGTGTATTAAAGCACCTTATCATTGAATACCACCAACTCTTTAAAGAACTGTACCCTTCAAACAACCTGATTCCAAAACATCATTTCATGGTCCATTATCCGAGGTGCATTCGGAAAATTGGACCACTTATTCATATTTGGACTATGAGATTCGAAGCGAAACACACATTTTTCAAAGATTGTGTAAAGAACTTCAAGAATTTGACAGTATTACTTGCGAAAAAACACCAGTTTGCATTAGCTTATCATTGGGAATGCTTGACTTTAAAACCAGTTCAGTCTGGTCCAGTTAAAATGTGTGTACTTGAAACACAAGACTATACAGAAGATATACTGGTTTACTGATTACTGGCTTCCGGTAACTGCTAGAATCCACTTCAAGACACTGGTACTTGCTTACCATGCTGCGAATGGATCTGGCCCTTCCTACATCCAGGACATGGTTAAACCGTACACCCCAGCGCGTGCACTACGCTCTGCATCAGCCAAACGACTCGTTGCGCCCTCGCTGCGAGGGGGACCCAAGTTCCCATCGGCGAAAACACGTGGGTTTGCTGTCCTGGCTCCAAGATGGTGGAATGAGCTCCCCATTGACATCAGGACGGCAGTTAGCTTGCACATCTTCCGGCGCAAACTGAAAACTCATCTCTTTCGACTCCACTTCGAGCGTTAGAACTATTAACGAAGCACTTTTATACTAATAAAGGACTGGCTTACCTAAAGCCAGTTGAGTAGCACTTGAAATGTTTGGCTCTATGAAACCTGATGTACTTATATGATTCTGTTTTCTTCAAGGTTGTGTCTTCCTGGTCGAATGTACTTATTGTAAGTCGCTTTGGATAAAAGCGTCAGCTAAATGCAATGTAATATATCTGCATATCTCAGAATTGATCCACAAGCCACTATCAACCTCACAAGCTGGGTAAAGTGTTGTGGTGTTGAATATCGAGTTGGCCTCTTTGTTTGTACAAGCACCGATGAAAACATGCCGGTGTTCAGCAAAATAACCTGTATCATTCTTCACAATGGAAAAGTTATTTTTGTTTTGGTCGAGTATGAAACGTGTTTCCATGACCATTTTCATGCTTTTCAATTAAGTGAAAAAATCCCCAGGAAGATACTGGTCCTTGAAAAAGAAGGATTAAGACATTTAAAACCTTTTGATTCCCAAATGTCATATGGGTGTGATTCACATTTTTATGTTGTGTCAGAGAGTTGTATTATTTAATTTGCCAGTATTGATTGTTTAATGGAATTTGTCCTTTCCATTTGTTCTTTGTACATGTCTGTATATGTTCTGTAATGCAATGTTTTGTACACTGAACCCGTTTGTCTAATGTTTGCACTTAATGCACTGAGTTTATGCAGCTTGAGGATTTCAACACTCGAATGTAAATTGAATGTTCGCTGTAACATGTTTACACTGTTTGTAAAAGCAACAGCACTTTATAAAATGTCCATCAACAATGGATTTTAAGAGTTTTCAAATAAAAGAAACACATTTGTATGAATCAATACATTGTTTGTAGTCATTTTTATTGATTTTTATTTTAACTCCATGAGTGTTGAATATACACCCTTTCAAGTGTTAACTATTAACACTATTATAGAGTTCACATTCAAATTAACTCTAAAGTGGTAGTTGTATTTAACTGCACTTGGGAGTAGTTTTTGACTCCCACAAGTGTTCAGGTTTAACTCCTGAAAAGGGTTAAACTTTAACTCTGCCGTTGAGTTTATTCGATGGTCTCACATGTACACTCAAATGTAGTTGATTTTAACTCTGAGGGAGTTTATTCAAAAGGCCAGAATTTGCTGTGTAGGTGTCCTTGTTACAATCAAGCAATATTTTAAATGAAATATAATGTTTTTTTAGTGCATTAAAGTATTTGAACATTAAAGCATGTAAACATGTCACAGTAGAGGCACACAATACAAATATGAACCAGAAAATCAGCATAATAGGGCCCTTTAACTAATTACATCTTTAATGTGTCCATTCATTTGATACATTACTATTTCAGAATGTAAACAACATTTTTCTAGACCATTATTTTTCATTCAACATTGCTGTGGTGTTATCATGTTAACAATACCTACAGTATGTTTCTAGACTTTATTTTCCCCTATTCACTGTACAGTATATACAATACTTGGCAGAAAACATTTTAGAGGGTCCAAATGCACCGGTGACTGAATGGTATAATAACCCTGTGCAAATCTATAATGCCTGCATTTCAAATTGTAAACTAAAGCAGGTCGTAGCTCTGTTTCACATTTCACATGTTCAACTACAGGATGCATTTTTCATAACTCCTTGCTTTAGGTTTTCCCTTGGTGTGGATGGAAATACAGAGAACAGTGCACCTAAAATGTAAACAGCAGTTTCTCATTTCTCTGCCCTAATTTCAATGTAAACCAAACCAATCGCTCCCCCTGCTCACGCTCAAACCACCAAACTTGATGGTTTCTTGGTGTTCCTTGCCCCAGGCCACCCATTTGGCACATCTCATAACTTTTGATCCCAGAAGAAAGGAAGGGACAACAAAAAACAGTGCAATATGCTCTCTCTTAATCTTTTTTTTTTTTAAAGTAGGAAGCACAGTGATCAGAGTATTTCTCTTGAATATGCCAGAGGCAAAACAAGAAGGTTAAACTTATTATTACAAACAACTGGTTCTTATGTAGTCATGAGCTGTAACACTCAGTGAGTGCAAGGTCAAACGGTTGTGTAGCTGAATGAACCAATTGAAAAAACTAACATTAACTTGTGTGTTACCAGTATGGCCCTAGTGAAGATTAAAAGATCCTACTCGACACTTGATAAAAATGCTGTTGGATAACAATGTAAAATATATTAAATGATGCAAATACATTTAGAAGAAACTAATCAACCAAATAATATTTTGGCTATATTGGATATATCCTGCTCAGCCTGAATGACATTTGTCTTCAGGTAACCACAAATTAATAGAGTAATGCCAATGACTGACAATAAGAGTGAATTGAACGCACTCATTGCGTTGAAAGTTTGGGATGTTTTCTAGCAACCACTTTCCAGATAACTAAAGTGTTTATGACTGTATGACCGCCCATTCTCAGGAAGGAAATATATTAGAAACAAATGGAGTGATTTTCTTTAAAATTAGCATAACGTTCACTCAAGAATAAAATGATTAAATTGTAGTCTCAAAAGTCAACATGTTTCTGATCATTACTTAAAGGGTCCCTATTGAGCTCATTTTCTGTCTCTACTGAGACATGTTTACATGCTTTAAATGTTCAAAAAGTTCTTGATCTTTCTCATACTGCCAGCACCTCTGTTCACCCTCTGTCTGAAACCAGAGTCTGCTGTGATTGGATAGCTGGTCGGGTGATTAGTCAACCGCATAAAGATGTCCCGCCCCTCAGCTTATCATGTACAATGTGTTGGTGCGCTATCCAATAGAAGTGCGAGTGTTACATCGTGATGTCACTATGTTACGAAAGAAACAAAGGAATTCAATGGAGGTGTTACAGGCAGTGTGTGGGTGAGAAACTCCCTCTTGAGGGGACACAGGGATTTTAGCCTTTGTCGACCATGTACCTGCACAAAAACCTATACCGTACTACAGAAGGAACAAAAACATGATTGGATCTCTGCTTCATATGCTTATTTTGAACATGTTAGGCAAATGGTCAAAAGGACAGATGATGAAGTAAATATATTTTGATCCAACATTGATGTGGATTGCAAGAAGTTGGCGAAGGCATACAAACAGGAAGAAGTAATTCCAGTTAGGCTACTAGCTACATTTCTTAAATAAATAAAAGGTCATAGCTACAAAGAACTTGGATGTATTACTATCTGGGGAAACCCAACCCGGCAGAGCAAGATGGATTTTCTGAACATGCTGTACTCTTTCATCTCACTTTTTAACCTCTGCTTTGATTTTTTCACTCATCTTCAGATAATAGGCTCCAAAGCTCTCTGGGGACGGCGTACAGTCTAAAATGGATGTGCGACACTCGGTCGGCATGACCCACTTCACACGGCAACACAATTCAGACAAGGCTGTAGCCTGTCGTATAAACTGCCACATCACAGCTTGTAATGCAACATACTGTACTGCATTTTCTGTGAATGAATCCAGGGACTTTTTTTCTTGTGTGTGTGTGAAAACAACAGTATTATAAACTCATGCTTGTGTTGAAAGCTGACGACTGTTAACTGTAAATCCGGAGCAGATACGACACAGGCAATCCTTAACAATCTTTATTATTCATTAACCTTTAGCATTATCCTATTTGCACAGATACCAAGAGATCAATACACGATGAGAATCCATGCTCTTGTAAAAATGATAAAATACTCTTTTGCTGCAGTGACATTCGGTGATATTTGATCACCAAAGCTCTAAAACAAACTGTCCCTGGATTACACAGCTATAAAGCAATCAGCGGGAGATATGAGGTGCATTATCAGCCTATTGAGCAATTCTTCCCCTCAGCAGGTGTGTTGCCACTGTGTTGGCCCGAGCCTGCAGGTCATCTGTTACTTTGTCAACACTGATAGTACTCGCACAAGGCCGAACGCTCCCCTGCGCTTGTTAAACAATCTATAAAGGGAGCCAGGCAGCAGCGGATGGACACAGTAAAGACATGGCACATACATACACAGCCAGGGCCGCCCTCTCCCTACAGGCCGATCACGAAGACAGCGTGGGGCCTCACCTCGCGGAGGGGGCCTCATCTTGTGGAGGGGGCCTCATCTTGCGGAGGGGGTCTCATCTTGCGGAGGGGGTCTCATCTTGCAGAGGGGGCCTCATCTTGTGGAGGGGGCCTCATCTTGCAGAGGGGGCCTCATCTTGCAGAGGGGGCCTCATCTTGCAGAGGGGGCCTCATCTTGCGGAGAGTTCTTCATTTTGCGGAGGGAGCCTCATCCGTCGACGCTCGTGACACAGAGGGCCTCATCATTTAACTTTGCGTGGGGCCACAAGTTGGCCAGGGGCGGCCCTGTACACAGCTACTGGCTCTGTTACGCTCATAATCAAGCTAGTATTGATTTATATCGAGGATAACTGGCGATATTCTAATAATACTGTAACAAGCAGCAGAAAGGTTCTTTATGTGTAGGTTTTCACCATCATTTCCCATAACTGACTTAAAAGGTAAAATATCTGAACACCAGACTGTAAAATCAAACAAACATTTTGACAAATTTGCCAAACCCTTACCCTAACCCTATAAGCGTATTTCACGGTAACATTACATCATTATTATTTTATGGACAAGGTTTTAGATCCAAGACAAGTACAAAATGAGATAACTTATATAACATGTTTGGCAGTAAAACAATCATGTAGACTCTGTGGTCATCATATGTGGCAACATGATTGATTATATAAATAGATGATAAATGGCTTTTTATAATGACTGTCTGTAAATGAGTTAGCTTAAGGCCACACATGACAAAGTTCACAACTTTATCAAAATATGTCATAGTACTTGATATTACAACCGCAGACCTCATTTACAGCCAAACGATTCCAACCCATGTCATTTTAAGTGGTTTGAAATGCTACATCCTTTCTTGCATTCTTCATCTTGGATTTTATTTTCATTTCCTTTGTCTTATCATTGTCTGCATGCTAACCTATTTTACCAAAGGTCAATGGGCAGGGAAACACATATGGATGGGGATACATGTGTATTTTACAGCAATAAGCCAATCGTAAAAGCATTGGAACTGAGAGGAAATATTCCTAGCAAACAAAGAAAGAAAATCACATGAATCCTAGATAGCACAAACCCTTAAACAAAGATCAGGTCTTTGGTGGGCAAATATTATTCCAGAACCACAGATTGTTTTATGTGATGATAACAATGGACAAATGAACATGTCATACTCACCTATTTCATAACTAATTAAATGGTTCACTAATGAAAGCAACTCCAGGAAGCTTGGCTAATCTGGGTGTGGTTGAGGTTAACACAAATGGTACTCAAGTGTGAATCACCTCAGGTGTTCGCCATTGTGTTATTCACTAATGGAAACTAATGATGTGTTTATAATTTGATATAATTATTTTTATATCATAATGACTGAATAATAAACTGTTCATTGTGCCTATTATGCTGAGGCAAGCATCTCCTTTTTGTATATATAATGAGCTGTATATAGACATGAGTTAACTGTTGCAAAAGTGTGGTTGGCTTGCAAATCTCTTGAAAACTGTGTAATGTTCCAACGTCACAAAAATATAAACAAACCAATTTGAGCAACAGAGCGAGGTTGCTTAATTCATTCATAACCTCGGTCATCTGGGATTAGCGGCAAGACAAACATTTTGATGATGATTCAAGCAACCGGAGCATTCCTCGTGTCACCTCAGCAGCTGCGCTATTACATGATGTTTGAGTGCACAGCCAGCATGATTCCTCACAGTAAATTACAGTTATATGGCATTTTACTTAAACACAAACTGGAGCATTGCTCCTTCTATCTAGGTAGATTTTGTTCTGACTACACAGGAACTATCAGGGTGAAGTTTTCTGTTCTGATTCTTGCCTGTTTTATCACAACAAATGTAAACCTATTTGTTAAATGTATTTGAACTAAAAGCCTTAGGACGATGTTGCTGTTTCTAGGAAACCTGGCAGAAGCCAAGGTCAGTTTGAATCCGTGATCAATCTGTTTTGCGTTATCCACATAATTTTCTAATCTGTATTCAGGTCCCGAATTTGGTTCCTGATACTCACAAAGGGCTGAATTGGCTGAATAGTCACTAAGTACATGTTATAGTCAGATGATTTGCTAACCTAACTGATGTTTTATTGTTTTTCAAGGCTTGGTTGTGTGAAAATCCTCCATGTTACTTTTAATTATACTGTGGAAAATTTCTGAATTGCTGATGTCATTTTTTTGACATGGTCTGGCATTTGATGAACTTGGAGCTTTCTTTAACCTCTTGTCATGCTGTTTTGATGCTGCTCAAAATAATAAGGCAATATGTTAGTTGACTAATTTGAGTGTTATCAATATTTGGCTTTCCATGCTGTTGTCTGGGAGGTGGATTAATGAAGCTGGGATACTCCCAGGTTTCACAATGCCTGGCGAGATATTGAAGCAGAAGTAGAAAACACATTGTAAGCATCCAGCTGAGTCACTAAACTCAGGGAACTTTTCTGAGCCTCAGGAGCTCAACACAAACATGGGCGGGAGATGGTTAGAGTGGTTGCACACACTCATAATGTACACTCCATCAATCGGCCTGTGACAGCCTGCAGTTTGACTGGACGAAGAGAGTCTGTGCTACTGTAAGGTCAGGTCACGGGAAAACAAATACATTTTCGCATAAACACAAAATGTAAACAATGTTTGCTCCTCAAATAGCAAACTAATGGGATGAATTGAGGGCAAATGATTAAAGGGTCAGTTCACTGAAATTACAGAGACATTACATTTTTTTTCTTCAACCTGTGCATAGCTGTGTGTATACTGTAGAGCAGGGGTCGGCAACAGGCGGACCGCGGTCCGGATCCGGATCCAGACGCCGACCTATACGGACCCGGAGCTATAGTCAATACATTAACGGCCCGTCCACACTACAGCGTCGACAGCTTCAATCTGCCCATTCACTTTGAATGGGGTGACGTCACGTTGCCTCGCTTTTTCGCCGAACTGAATTGTGGGTAGCATAGCGGTCCGTCTCCGCCGGAGACGCCGGAGTAGCCAGCGCCAGCCAATCAAATCCCGTTTCGGAAAATCTGACAGCTCAAGCCGTAGCCAATCAAACCGCGTCTAAACTGGGAGAGATATCCCGCCGTTCATTTCTATATTTCAAAAAAAGATGGAGGAGAAACTAATTATCGCCGTAGCAAATCACCCGGTTTTGTATGACCAGACCCTCTTCACCTACCCGGATACAAACCGGAGGAACCAGGCATGGAGGGAGGTGGCAGAGACAGTGGGTGAAACTGGTAGGTTTTCGCCTGTTTGGGGAGTTTATATATATATATTGCTCCCATAAAATCCCCGGGGTTTTTTGCTTTGTATGTCGGGGGCGGGAGATTCATGTGATTGGTTGTTGGTCGCGTTGCTTGACTAAAATCCCCAAGCTTCAGACACGCCCAGCTCCAAGCTTTTTTTGAAGCTGTAGTGTGGACGCTCCGTAATAGAGGATTTTTCGGCGCCTCCCGCTTTTTTAACGCTGATTTGGGTGACTTGTGTAATTCGTGGAGAACCGAAGAGTTTTCGTTTAAGTCAGTCCGACTTCTCACTTCAAAAAAGAAGAAGAAATATAGACCACAAAAATAATTAAACAAGTGAGTACCTGTTTTTCCTGGCCAAGGACAGGTTCCTTGAACACAACACGAGCGTAACGTGTATTCACGTGGTATATGTCTCGTCTGAAAGGAGTGCTGACAGAGAGCACCGGAACGCCGCTCCAGCTCTTCAAATATTGCAGTCAGTACCCGTTTGCGTGGCTGTGTCTTAAGTTGTAAGCACAGTGGCGATCTGTTGTTATTAGCATCTGGTTAGCTAGCTATGCTAACACATTTAAAGAGCTTTTCTACAACCAGGTGGAAGAGAGCTCTCTCCTGAGAGGCTCAAATAACCTCAGCTCAGTGAGGTTAAAGGCACACCTTGATATGATCATTATAGTTATTAATGAGACTAAATGAAAAACAGGTATAAAATACTATATGACAGTAACAAAAAAGTTGTTCAAAATAACAAGAATAGAGTTTAAAAGGGGAGTGATTTGTAAAATATCCAAAAAGAAAAATATGCTCACAGTTCTGTTTCATATGGGTGTTGAAAGATGTATCCATAGATCTCTTCATGTTGCTCTCAAAGTGCACCAGATTGATGCTTTTAACTTCAATATTAAAAAAAAAACCTTCGCAGGGGAGCATGCCCCCGGACCCCCCTAGAGGAAGTTAGTTCCCCCCCCCCCCACACTTAAATCATGTTCACATGGATAGAATACTAAATACATTTGCACACATTTTGTGTCCATATCTTTCTATTTTGGTGGTCATGCCACACCCTGCACATGCATGCATACGTGAGTCATGGTGAGATATCTGGATTAAGAGGTTGCTTTTCCTTTGCACAGCATGAAAGAAAGGCGAAATTAATGGGCTGTGATTTTAGTTTTTTTAAGCAGAGGTTGAATTCAATCATTTGTACGACCCTCGGAGGATGTTGTAAATATTGAAAGGAAAAAAGGTCCCCACCCCTGCTGTAAATAATAATAAAAACCCTTGATTTATAACTTCACATCTCTGTCTCCTATTGATCTGAGTATATTATAAAGAATAGCCAGTTAATTGAAGCATTATAGCACAGGCCTTTGTCAGATGGTATATTACTCTGTTTTTTTCTGCTTCGAATAGTTCTCTCTTTTTTCACCATACCTGTGTTTGCATCACTGTAACCAATGAGCACCTGCATGTGTATGAGAATGGCCCTGACACCATTTCAGCCCAGATTTACAAACTCCTGGCAGGACAAGCTGGAGCTCAATTCTCACACTGAATTTAAAACAAAGTGAGTGAGGGACTGCAATATAAGAGGGAAAGAAAGAGAAACTTTAAAACTGTTCAATTGTTATGATGTGTAAAGAAAGACTGATATTGTTCTATAATCGTCTGAAACTGTTAAGTCATGCTGTGAAACGGTTAACAAAGAAAAAGGGAAACTCAAGCTGCTGCTACACTTTATTTTATTCATCTAAAATTAAGCACTTTTAAGATGCACACATTTTCAAAAGCTATTTTATGTATTTTCTCTATTTCATTTTTAAATGCAGCCAGAGAGGAACATTACACATATCCACAGTATGTTACTGTTAA
This sequence comes from Gymnodraco acuticeps, assembly GCF_902827175.1. Classification (NCBI taxonomy): domain Eukaryota; kingdom Metazoa; phylum Chordata; class Actinopteri; order Perciformes; family Bathydraconidae; genus Gymnodraco; species Gymnodraco acuticeps. The sequence continues at coordinate 4,984,548 of NW_022991154.1, read as the reverse complement.
TCTGTATAGTTCAATGTTAATTGACAATACATATTGTTGTTTTTGAATTGTACTTTCTTTATTTGATTGGCAGTCAGTTGTTGATTACATGCAGACGTTGATACAGCTACAGCTACTTCAATATATATCACACTAATTCATGAAGCAAGTTAGACATTTTGATGTTCCGGACCTTTGCATGGGGAGATTTTCTCTAACTGGACCTCGTTGAATTTTAGTTGAATACCCCTGCTGTAGAGTTTTCTTCAATTATCTGTCTTTGAGATTTCTGCCCTCAACCCAATACAATGGAAGGGAATCTTGTGTTAGAGTTATTACTATGAACCCTTGTTTATATTCATGTTTGCTTGCTTGGTGCTTTCTTCTTCCTTGCCTTTTAGGCCCAGTTCTTCTTTTCTTTGAGAGTTACAGAATCATAAACAGTTAGTTGCATAGCATCAGGACTACGAAGTACGCAGGTACTTCGTTATCGCGTGCATTTTCCAAAATAACTCAGGCACCTACATGTAAAAACATGGCTCAGTAAAACTACAAGTGGTCCAAAACTTCGCAAGGCAACTTTAGCTTCCAGTAAGAACTGTTAATGCTGTCCTGCAAATTATTTAGATTAAAGTACGGTGCTATTCATTATTATAGTGCTTAACTTGTACTGTAAAAATGTGGCTTAAAGAGGCCACATTATGCTTTTTGGGGTTTTTCTGTGGTCTGCAAAAGCTAAAATCCCAAAGTTCACTCCAGAGGGAGTTTCTCTCCCACACACTCCCAGACAACCCCCGCCCCCCCCCCTGCTTCAAACGCCTCAATTAGACTCCTTTTTTCACTTCCTTAACATAGTGACATCACTATGTAATACTCGCGCTTCTATTTTCTAGTGCTCCCACATATTGTACATCATGGGTTAAGGGGCGAGACAACTCTAAGTGGTTGTCCAATCAAAACAGAGCTCTGGGCTCTGGTTTCAGACAGAGGTTGAAAAGAGGAGCTGCAGCACAGGCAGTATGGGACAAATAAAGAGCTTTTTGAACATTAAAATGAGCATAATATGTTCTCTTTAAAACAACAACCCTGATGCATGCGCAAAGGGGTTGAGGCCTTTAAGTATACCAAGTAACTGCCGGTTTCATTTACTTGCATTGCCCCCTTTGCTGTAGGTTTGAAAATTGTAAAAAAATAGAAACAGACAAGGATTTATAAACTCTGAAAGATGAGATTTGAACAGTGTAAAAGAGGCTGTGACTCAATATCAAGCGTCTGATATTTGGCACATTCAGAGTGTACACAACTGCAAATAGTTGTTGTGGGAGCACAACAATGCGCTCAGTCATTATAAGAGGGATGAAACTTTAATGATCCCTATGGGGAAATTGGAGAAATGATATTGTTAATATGAAAGGATGTTTTTCCGAGTTTACGAGGGTGCACCGCGGCAACAACATAAAGAGCAAGTTTCCAGCCTTTGTCATTTTAATATGGCTCGGCGGTGTGTAGGGGTTTGGAGTTTAAGAACAAATTTCACTACTTGTCACCGCCGTTGTCTGTTTCCCCTCTCATTGCTCCTTCGCCGGTGACTTCTGTTTATGCAGAAGTGGCGGCTCGGCTTCATGTGCCCCCCTCACAAAGGAGAGCAGCTTGTATCGTTCTCTATGTTAATAGCTCTCTCTTTGTGTCAGTGCTGCACATGTCGATAACTCCCGGCTCTAATCCAAGCCAGTGACTTGGGAGGGGGACATTCCCGGTGGCTTGCGTGCCAGGATTAGCCACAAGGGTCGCTGTAAAGGCGTCTAATCTACAGCAGGCCTTGAATGCATCTGTACAACGAACACAATGTGGGTGCTAGACATCCCTGCTCTGCATATGCACTGCTTTATTACCACTCACAATAGGAGGCAGGTTTTTGTGTGAAATGTATAGCTTGTCATGCATTCCAAAAAGGAGCAGGTATTTCTCTCACACATGTGTTCAGGTAGATTCTGGTTACAGAGTGAGATATCAAATTAGAAGGGTGTTTATCTGTGCAAACAATCCTTTCGTGATTGGATTTGGTGATACAAAGCACATTCTCCAATAACATCAGCTAAGGTCAGCCCTTTTGTGTTATAATGCTGCAGATACACTTCATATTAGCTGTAGGTGTTACCTCCAGCCTTTGTTTGCCCTGTCACTCAAACACTCTGAGGTTAAGTGGAGGAACATGTTGCTGTCGGTGTCCTAAACTCCCCCCTTCTTGACTTATCGACCCCGGGAGAAGAAGTTCACAGCTCCCCTGTCCTGCAGGTGAACCATGAGAGCTGAGGGTGTTTTACATTGTGGAGATTGTGAGTGTGTCTGAGGGCATCTAGAGTGCGACAAACCTCAGACTGACAGACGAAGAAAGACAATATGAGAGAACACGTCGTACCGGCCGTAATTTAGCTCGCTAGTTTAGAAGGTTCAAGCTTTACCCTCAGGCCCACAGTGTGGGGGTCACTGAGGTCAGGAGGGAGCAGAGAACAGGACAGGAGGGTCAGGAACAAACATTTAAATGTGAAGTGTGTTTGCTTATGTGTCCTAGCACATAAGTCAGTTTTGGGAAATAGTACTCTAGCCCCAGTCAAAGTAACTAAATAGCTGTGGGAACATACTTCAGTGATCACATGCTACTAAGTGCATTTATTCAAAATATTGTTCGAAAATGTCCCATCCAACTTGAGATTTAGCTTTTTTACTTGACTGAGTTAGAAATAGTTTACAAAAGTAACAAAAGTAATTGAGTGTCAACATCTTCTATCTGTCAGTCAACTATTTAAATGATAAACTTGTATTTAGAGTTTAAATGGCGGTACTTTAACTTAAATCTATTATTTAAAGGATCTATTTTACTCAACTGAATACTACAGTAAATGTATAACTAAGTGTCTACTGTAAAATTGCTATTTAAAAAGGAAAGAAGTTGTCTATTGGCAATATTCAAGTAAAACTACCTTAAATCTGTAAAGTAGTATACTTTTGAGATGGAGATTGGAAATTGAACCATGGAGGTAAACAGAGAAGCAGAAGAGCTGGAGGGCAGGGACGAGGAAGAAAAGGAGCAGAGAGAGGTTTTCATCACCTCCTGCAGCTGGCTGGGCCTGACACGCCATCCTGCGTGGGTTCACTGACAGGCATTACTTCACCTGCCACATACATAAACACACACACACACACACACACACACACACACACACACACACACACACACACACACACACACACACACACACACACACACACACACACACACACACACACACACACACACACACACACACACACACACACACACACACACAAACTATATATATGTTACAATGTCACTTGTGCTTTGAACTGACAGTTTAAATTAAATTCCGTTTCTGGTATTGACGTCTCCTCATCAGCAAACATTATTGTTTCCATTTCATGCAGGACATATTGCTTCTACATATAGCTTTCTTTTCCAAAATAAAAAATAATCTCACAAGTGCTTTTCAGAAAATATGCAGATTTATATAATTAAAGGTAGTTTGGAAACACAAAACGAAAATGAGACACATCATGTACATTTAGGGCATTAACATTCTTTAAAGTATGTATCTACAATTTAACTAGCTTCTAATTGTGTAATGGTAGATTATTACTTTTTCAAAAATATTTAATACAATTGCACAAATGAAACTTTGAGTTGTGAAATGCTTGCAAATAAACTCAAACCATCATTACAGTAATCTGATTACTGAGTAACTAATTAAAATGTTTATTTTGTAATGGTTTATTTTAGCAATATGCACTGAATCCTAACACATTTCTGGATGTTAAGTCAAATATGTTTTTGTTTTGGTTGTATGATGCCTGTTGGGTTTGTGGTAGAAATAAACAACAATAGAAACGGTTATTTTACAGGCAGAGGCCTTGAGACATGTGGCAGTTACCAGTGTTGTGCTAGTTACTGAAAACCAGTAACTAGTTACCATTACTAGTTACTTCATTTCAAAAGTAACTCAGTTACTACACTAGTTACTTAAACCCAAAAGTAATGCGTTACTGTGAAAAGTAACGTTTTAGTTACTTGGAAAAAGGGCTCCCATTAATGCCCTTATAGCCTTCATTTCAGTACTGTTATTGTATTGGAGAATAATACAATCTGTTGATCAACTTGACATGCATTATATGCAATCTGGATTGCATCGATATTAGCTGGCTTTCCATTTTTGTATATTCTTTCTCCAGGTAGTTGGAAAAAGTTTTCCGTCCCATATGCCGTGTGCCGCCCGGACATGCTATCATGCTAACTAGCTCCCTGAAAGCGGGTGACTCCACTGTAGCAATAGCCTGCATGTGTTCTACAACATACCGTGCAATGGCTTTATCGACTTTTCCCTGGCTAGCAGTCCCTTGGTTAAAATCCAGCCGCTGTTGCTTAGGTGGAGGTGGAGTGGCGTCGGCTGAGTCTCTGTGGTCTTAGCTACTAGCTTCGTCCCAGCATGTTGTTTTTGCATTTGTTTTAAGAGCTTTGAATTACTGGTTTGGGCAGTAGATAGGATCTTTGACCCGCCAAGACACAACTTACATTTAACAGAAACTTTCTTTTCTTTGTGCTCGACAAAAGTGAAATAGTGAGAATATCTCCAGGTGGAGAAACTAGACTTGAGCTCCGCCGCCGCCATGATAGTCTTGTTAGTAAACAACACAAACACGCCCACAGCCCGTCTCCGCATGTGACACAGGAAGTATATAAGTACATTTACTCAAGTACTGTACTTAAGTACAGTTCTCATCTCTGTTCGCCTGGCTGTTGACAATATAAAAAAAACTAACGAAGTAACGCACCATGTAGTAACGGTAACTGAGTTACTGAATTTAAAAAGTAATGCGTTAGAGTAGTTACTGCCAAAAATAACGGCGTTACAGTAACGTGTTACTTGTAACGTGTTAGTCCCAACACTGGCAGTTACACAACACACAGACACATGCAATCTCAGGGGACATCACACAAATACGGGCCCCTGAGAACATGACTGTTACACAATCCAGCTTCTAAGTGACTTCTGAGACGTCTGTTACGGCCCGTCCACACAGCGGCGTGCGTTGACGCTTGCCGGTGGGCGTGTCTGACACTCGACCAACAACCAATCACATGAATCTCCCGCCCCTGACACACAAGCAGCGGTTTGATTGGCTAGAGCTTGTACTGGCATATGATTCGATTGGCTGACGCTTCTGCCGAGGCGTCAAAAGTTGAACATTGCTCAACTTTTGCAGCGAGCCACGCCAGCAACGCTCCGCGTCGCTTCCCACGATGCAGTTCGGCTAAAAGTGACGTCACCCCATTCAAAGTGAATGGGCAGAAGCGTTGGAAGCTTCAACACACGCCGCTGTGTGGACGGGCCGTTACATGTCATATCATGCAGTGCACACGGTTACATAAATTATCCCCATTACATAACAAAACTATAGGTTACTTACGTAACCCCAGTTCTCAGAGTAACCATGTAGTGAGATGTCTCACTATGGGATGCACCTCATCGCGGAGCAAACAGAAGCATCAATCTCATTACGCCAATCCTGATTGGCTGGTGATCTTGACGTCAGCGTCAGGGAATCCACCCCCAATAAGTAGCTTGCGCTACGTCGCATGCGTCATTCAAAATAAGCACCTCTTCTCGCTTCACCATAGCAAGGAGGGCCGTCTGGTGAGACATCTCACTTCATGTTACTCTGAGAACTGGGGTTACGTAAGTAACCTATAGTTCTCATTCATAACACTCCGTTCGATGTCTCACTATGGGATATTGTAGCTCCCGTATTGCCAGACGAGCTTATCTCGAAATTCACCAAACCAACCAGAACTTAACAGGTAGAGCTCTGACTCAACAAGGTGCCCAGCACTGCTCGGGCCACACTAGGAGCAGAGACGTCTAGCCTGTAAAAGCGGACAAAAGTGAGCGGCGAGGACCAGCTCGCTGCTGCACAAATGTCTTGGATGGAAACACCCTTGAACAAAGCCCAGGATGTAGCCAGACCACGAGTCGAATGAGCACGTAGACCCGAAGGTGCTTGCAAACCCTGACTCGTATAGGTCAAAGCAATTGCCTCCACAATCCAGTGGGAGAGCCGTTGCTTAGTAACGGGCTTGCCCTTCTGAGGGTTAGCCCAGGACACAAAGAGTTGGTCATTATGACGAAACTCTTTTGATCTGTCCATATAGGTGCGTAAAGCACGGACTGGACACAGCAAATCCGGCTGCTGTTCCCCGGAGGAACACAACGGCGGAGGAAATGCCTCAATGTCAATTGGGGTATGAACCAACCACCTTAGGTATAAAGGCAGGGTTGGGCTTCAACAACACTCTCGTTTGCCCTGGGGCGAACTGAGTGCATGAAGGATGTACAGATAGCGCATGAATGTCACTGACTCGCTTGGCGGATGCCAGGGCCAGTAACAGCACTGTCTTCAGTGACAGGTGTTTCATGTCAGCTTCTTCTAGGGGTTCAAATGGAGGTCGAGTGAGCCCATCTAAAACCACTGCCAAGTCCCATAAGGGCACCAGTGACCTGGAAACAGGGAGGAGCCTGTGAGCCCCTTTCATAAAACGGCAGACCAAAGGATGTTGGCTAGCTGTCTTTCCCTCAAAGCCCACATGGCATGCAGCAATAGCAGCCAGGTACACTTTGATCTTAGAGAAAGCTCTGTGTTTATCAATTAAGTCCTGTAGAAATGATAAAATCACCCCGACAGGACATTGAAAAGAGATGTGTCCTTTTTGAAGGCACCACTCCTCAAACATCCTCCACTTATGGCACATTTCCACTGCAACGGGGTAGCCCCATTTAAGCATCCCTAAGCGTCCTCGCTCAGGCCTCGGGCTGCCTCGCTGGCCGTCCGAGGCCGTGGCGCATTTCCATTACAGTTTAGGACCTGGGGTAGCAACGCAGTGTAGGCGGGGCGATCGGCTTTGTTTTTGTTCACATTTCGAGTTGTTCCGTCGAGCTCCCGCTGGATTTGATCATCCCCAATGAGATGTAGGAACGTCGTCACCTCCTCGGTCGACCACGGTGTGCTTTTCTTATTAGACGTAGCCATTTTTGTAGCTCATCCGTTTACAAAATGCTGTTTATAAAAATGCTGCAAGCTTGCTTCTAAATATATATGCGACGCTAGGGATGAACTCGCGCGCGATCTTGTGACGATTCTCTCTGACCAATCAGCAGTCGAGAGTGTTGACGTCACTAGTTCAGCCCTGGCCCTGGTCTGATAGAACCACGATTTTATGGGGCCGGAAAAAGAGGGAAAAAGTACCCGCTAGCCGGTACTAGGCTATATGGAAAGACCACCAAAAACCGGCCTGGCCGCTTGAGGACGGTTAAGGACGCTTAAACGGAGCTACCCGCTGCAGTGGAAATGCGCCATTACAGTCATAGAGAGACCTGGTGGAGGAAGCTCTCGCACTCTGAATAGTGTTTATCACCTTCTGAGGGAGTCCCACTGTATTCAGATTATACCACTCACGGGCCAGGCCCATAGTGCCAAGTGCTCTGGGTGTGGGTGAAAGATCGCCCCCCCCGCCTGAGACAGTATGTCCCTGCGTAGTGGGAGCTGCCATGGCTGCCCGCACAGCAGCTGATATATCTCCGCCAGCCAGTACATTGCGGGCCAGTGCGGAGCTATCAGGATAAGTGTGTGGCGTTGTTCCCTCACTCTGACCAGAGTTGGGGCCGGGTATCAGAGCCAGGGGTGGGAACGCGTACAGAAGGCCCGGAGGCCAAACGTGCGCGAGCGCGTCCACGCCTAACGGTGCGTTTAAATCGCGCATTGAAAAGAATAGCTGACATTGAACATTTTCTTTTGATGCGAACAGATCTACCGCGGCTCTGCCGTAACGCACCTACAGCTGACTCACAATCCTTGGATGTAGAGTCCAGTCTGCATATAGTGGTGCACCTCTGGACAGTAGATCCGCCCCGAGGTTCATCACTCCTGGTACGTGCGTCGCTCTCAGAGAGAGGAGACGTCTGCCGCTCCATAAGATCAGTTTGCGTGCCAGCATGTGTAACTGGAGAGAACGCAAACCCCCTTGGCGGTTTATATACGATATTGTGGTCGTGTTGTCTGTCCTCACGAGGACATGATGTCCTCTGAGAAAAGGCAGAAAGCGTTTTAGGGTGAGGAACACCGCTAAAAGCTCCAGGTAATTTCTGGAGGTCTCTGCTCCAGAGACCCCTCACCGGACGACCTTCGTAAATACCTCCCCAGCCTGTCAGACATGCGTCCGTGGTGACCACCTTCCGTGAAAGGACAGCACCCATCAACACATCCTCACTCCCAGGTCGGCCTATGTTGACGTTATGTCAAGTCCCCTGTCGGCTTTTTCCAACGCAAGGGGGGGGCCTTAGCGTCCATTTTCAACGCAAGGGGTGGGCCCTTAGCGTCCATTTTCAGCTTTCCGGGATGTCCATATGCTTCTATGGACGCTCATGGAAGCACGGCATTCGTTTGTGTCGGCTGCCCTTAAAGGCAATGTGAGCGTCCATTCTCATTGGATAACGGAGAATTGTACACCCGGAAGTAAGTATTCCCCTTACTGTCGATTGATTTTACAGTGATATCTGCACTACTCATCGACTAAAAAACACCAGATTATCCTTGTTAATTACACAACATTGATTGGTTTAAATTGTGTGCAATGCTTTTGTATTTTTCCCCTTCGATTCGGAGAAACAAATATGTTTTCGGAGTAAAGGATGGCAGAAGACACTACACTACCCAGAATCCCCAGCTATCGTTTGGACTACACCATGTGCTCTGTTCGACATCACGTGATCTTCAAATTTCTCCCTGCAGAAAAAAAAAACATGGCCGAACTTCGTTTTATTCTCAATGGAAAATGCCTATTTTAAAGTTAGTTTGGCCATTAAAATGCGTTTTGATGTCATTTGATGCGAGAAATATGAGTTGTTATTTCAGATTATGTGTGCAGTGGATGTACATGATCTTTAGTTTGCTAGTTATTACGAAGATTACTTCAGGAAATTGCGTCCATAACGTTTTCATTGTTACCAAGGTGGTTGCTAGGGACGCTGCTATCGATATTATTTCTGTTATGTAGTGTAACTAACTGTTTAATGGTGTTATCTTTATTGCTACCCCCTTCCCCGTCAATGTATAGTGTTGGTCCACAGCGCAAACATATTAGTTTAACAAAATCCGCATCTAAAGATAGCCTACGTTATTTTCCCCTGTGCAATTCCAGTCTCACATCTCACAGCACATCGTCATTAACAAATAACGGAAACAGACCGAAAACATTTAAAAAAAATACAATAATACTTTATTAGGAGTGTGCTTGCTTTTCTCTTTGGAAGTCATCACATAACGGCATTGTAATACACGGTTCGGCTGCATTAAATATTACATATCTGCCGTAGTTCTGTATTTATAGAGCCCTGATGAGCAGTCTTCTAGACAAACATGAGGAACTGAAAACGTGACGTGGATCATATATCAGCCATTAAACAACATCTTACATTTCTTTTCACACAATACGTCTCCTTGCAGTATCAACACTAATTCGGCTGACTTTTATATTTGATCCAATTGGTAGATAGGCTGTATTTACACCATAAAGGTGCACAGCTGATATAAAGGGACACCTAGTGGTTAAAGCATGTTATTGAATTTCATTATTTGTATTATTAGATATTAATAGGATCCCTATAAAGTATATTAATTACTCGTTATTCTCTACTAATAGTTAATTAAAGACTGTATATAATGACTATTTTGCACATCCCTTTCAAGATTTCAAGATTTTCTAAGGTTTATTGACATATCATATAGGCCTACACAACTATGGTGTTGTTATGCATTGAATGAAAAACTTGGGTCGCAGGTTCCTCAATAGTGCATTACAAGACATCTATCAATATTTGTGCATACCTCCAGCAATGTTAACTATGTTGAAGCACTTATTTTAACTGATACATATTATACATAATGTATTATACTCTTATAAGATGTATGTAGATATTTCATCTCCGACCTTGTCAGGTATTGAACAATCAATAAATAAAGAACACAGAATTGTTGAATATAAAACACAGAATTTGTGTGATTATAATAAATGATTTACAAATAAACACCACTGCATATTTAACTGTTACACATGCTGATGTAACGCAAATGTTCCAACTTGAGATCAATAAAGTATATCTTATCTTAAGCTGATCGATGGCTACTGCCATATTTGCAAAATGTGCCTCTGAACCTTAACAAGTGCATTTTTCAGGCTTATCAATTAATGTAATGTAATGTAATGTTATCAATTAACAACAGGGGTCACAAACATAAGACCAGCTGTTAAATAAAGCTCTTCTGACCTTAGCTGGCATGTGTGTATATATATTAATGCTAACCATTATGGGCACAAGCAATTTTCACCCATTTATTAATTATATGTTTTAAATGTGAGTGTTTCCTATCCCCTAAACCTCCAGGGATGTACACAGTTTAATACAGGCAACTTGTTATTATGGGAAATACGAAAACGTCTTTTAAAACTACAACTCCCAGTAGAGACGTGCCATAGATACAGAACATGTTGCGAAACAGAATAGCCAGCATTTGTAGTTCTGGGGATGGGGTGGGGAGGGGGGACGCGGTGGACCCGTTCAAATCCAGTTTTGGACAGTCTGCTGTGATTCCATCCCATTTCAAGTGCTGTTCGAGGCTCGGCGTAACCCTCGGAGCACACTCTCCAATCACAGAGCTTGAGGACTATCACGGGGTTTGTCAAACAGAGCACATGGTGTAGTCCAAACGATAGCTGGGGATTCTGAGTAGTGTAGTGTCTTCTGCCATCCTTTACTCCGAAAAAACATTTGTTTCTCCGAATCGAAGGGGAAAAATACAAAAGCATTGCACACAATTTAAACCAATCAATGTTGTGTAATTAACAAGGATAATCTGGTGTTTTTTAGTCGATGAGTAGTGCAGATATCACTGTAAAATCAATCGACAGTAAGGGGAATACTTACTTCCGAGTGTACAATTCTCCGTTATCCAATGAGAATGGACGCTCACATTGCCTTTAAGGGCAGTCGACACAAACGAACGCCGTGCTTCCATGAGCGTCCATAGAAGCATATGGACATCCCGGAAAGCTGAAAATTGACGCTAAGGGCCCCCCCCCTTGCGTTGAAAATGGACGCTAAGCCCCCCCCCCCCTTGCGTTGGAAAAAGCCGACAGGGGACTTGACATAACGTCAACATAGGCCGACCTGGGAGTGAGGATGTGTTGCACCCATAGGCACGCCCCGTACTAGAAAAGTCGGGTGCAGCCAGTGGCGCAGTGCCCTTACGCATTTCACAGTAACCATTCTCTCGGCGCGCCATGACGCGCAGGGTTTAGTTTTAGAGCGGCTACCCAGCGCTGAAACTCCCTCATGTGTAAGCGTCCCAGTCGTACGACCAGGATGGCTGACGCCATGAGCCCCAGTAACCGCAGGCATGATCTGAAGAGAACATATTTGCGTGGCTGGAAATGAGCGAGACAAGCTCTGAAAGCTTTCACTCTTTCCGCTGACAGGCGGGCTGTAAAGGGCACCGAGTTCAGGTGTAAACCCAGGAAGAGTACAGTCTGTGCTGGGCACAACATGCTCTTCTCTGTGTTTATTATGAAACCCAGGTTGAGCAGGTGCTTTACGAGGACATTTGTCTGCTTAATAGCCTCCTGCTCCGACTGTGCGAGAAGCAGCCAGTCGTCCAGGTAGGTCGCCAGGCGAATACCCTGTTGTCTTAACGGGGCTATCGCGGCTTCCGTACATCGTACAAACACTCTTGGACTGAGAGACAGACCGAAGGGGAGTACTCTGTATTCGTAACAGATCCCCTGAAATGCGAACCTCAGATATTTCCTGTGTGGGTAATATACTGGGATGTGGAAATACGCATCTTTCAGGTCGACTGATGTAAACCAGTCGTTTTGTCGCACGAGACGCAGCAGAGATGTGTGAGTGAGCATTCTGAATTTGTATCTTTTTAGATATTTGTTCAGAACCCTCAAATCTAGTATTGGCCGAATCCCGTTCCCTCCCCGTTGCAACGAGGAAATACTTGGAATAAAAGCCGCTCTGACTTTGCTCGGCGGGTACAGCCCTCTTTTCTAGAAGTGAGAGGATCTCTCTCTCTAGAATATGGGCTGACTCTCCTCGGGCTTGTGAATACAGAATGCCCGAGAAGCGAGGGGGGGGGGTGACAGCGAATTGGAGTCTGTAGCCCCCTGTTACTGTCTTGAAAACCCAAGCAGATGTTGTGAGCATCTTCCACTGCATGCTCCTTAGAGCCAGCGGAGATGTCACGTCTCTTCCCCTCTGAGTCTCTATTTGTTGTGTTATGGGGCCCTCTAGTGTCTGAACACAGTGGTACCCCATTTCGACAATCCCCACTGACACTGCGCATGCGCGTGACGGTGGTGTCTTCACAACCCCAGCCGGCATTGCGCATGCGCGTGACGGTGGTGCCTTCACAGACCCGTCTATTATCCGCCTTTTGAGAGAGGCCGTAGCTGCTCTCAGAAGGGGAACAGTTGACGGACTGTTTATTGTTTTTATTGTTTTTCTTTTCATTTTTTTGAGCTGCGCCCTTGGCCCGAAGCCTGGATGCGTCAGCGGAAAATGGTTTATGTGAGAAACAACAACAATATTGTGACATGTGTTTTTGCGGACTTGAGGATGGCGTTGAGGCATCTCTCGAGGCAGCGGGAACACATCTAGAGCTGGGGAACCGTGGACTTCCAGCTCTGTCACAGAGGGGAGAAGGGGGGGCTGTCAGGCCGCCCGCTTCTTCTTCCTCGACTGCTGGCCGAAATTCTGGGTTGGCTGCGCCTGGGCTGCAGCCGGAACCGGAGATTTTCTAGGCCAACTCGCCCTCGTCTCCTGCCTGGGCTGGGGACTCGGGGCGGGCTGCGACCTCTGCTCAGCGGCTGGACCCTTCGAGGGAGACAGAGGTGGAGGGCCTCGTCCTCCTTCTTTTTCGACTCGCATCTCCTCTGCATGGAGGCGAGAGCGGAGCCGAAAATCCCCTCGGGAACGATGGGCATGTCTAGCACATCCTCCTTTTCCCGGTCTGGGAGGTTGGTGAGGTTGAGCCATCTAGCTCTTTCCTGCACCACCATGATCCCCATTGCCTTGCCCGTGGCCTGGACGGCGCAGCGTTGAACACGGAGACAAATGTCTGTGATCGCGGCCATCTCGTCCAGAACGGCCGGTCCAGGATTGCTTGACAGATCCTCGCAGAGCTCCGCTTGGTATGCGGTTAGCAGCGAGGAAACGTTCAAAGCCCTGGCTGACAACGCTGCGGCTCTGTAGGACCGTTCAGTCATGGTCGACTGGAATCGGTCCGCCTTCGCTGGCAGCGTGGGGTTCCTGCTTGGTGACGGGACCAGCCTCGGTAGGAGGTGGGCTGCCACCAGCGGTTCCATAGGCGGTATGCGGAGCAGGCCGAGCCTCTCCATACCGTCACAGTCTAGGGAGGAGGCACCCTGGATTGGGGCCTTGTTGCTAAAGGGCCGGTCTCTCCACGAGACCGACACCTCATCCAACATCTCCGGGAAGACCGGAAGGAGTTGCCTCTTTGTCCTCGTTGCTTGGGGAAAATGTTTCCCCTCGTAACGGGACCTGGAGGTCTCCTTGGCCATTTCGGGCCACGGGATGTCTAGTCTGGACGCGGCACGCTGACACACGGCCTGCAGGTCCATGCTCTGACAGGGCGAAGCTGGTGTGCTATCGCCCGGGAGAGCAGCCATCGCTCCCGGCTTTGCAGCCTGAGCCGATGACACGAAGATATCGTCTTCTTGCTCATCCGAATCAGACAGGAGGAACTCAGAGGCACCCTCTTCGTCCTCCATATAATCCAATTCCAGGACATCCTCCGCGGGCGAAACCATGGTGAGGTCCAGCTGGGAGCCCCAGCTTGGTAAAGCGTGGGGCTCCGTTCTCGCGTCTCTTGCCGCCACCGGGTCCCAGCCTGACACAGCGCGGGACTCCGGTTCCGCAGCTGCCGCTGTTGAAGAGGTGTTTGAATGACGCATGCGACGTAGCGCAAGCTATAGGGGGTGGATTCCCTGACGCTGAGGTCAAGATCATCAGCCAATCAGGATTGGCGTAATGAGATTGATGCTTCTGTTTGCTCCGCGATGAGGCGCATCCCATGTGCCCCTTTCACACCAGCGCTTTTTCAGCTCCGGCTCGGAGCTGGAGCCTGAAAAGCGCCGGTTTTTCCTGTTCACACCGCAGTGGCGCCGTTTCTTAGCTCCGGAATCCGGTTCACTTCCAGCTCCAAAAAATTGTCGGTCTAGAGGCAAGAGCTTCGGAGCTAAGAGATGGCGTCGCTTACGTCTCTCTTACGTCGAGGCGTGCAGGAAACTAAACCCACCTCCCCTGAACATGGGTCAACTGTCATGCCTGCCTACAAGCAGTAGTGCTTATAAACACACTTTATAAAGTCAGGCAACACTAACCAGGCTTCGTGTGATTCTGTTTATTTGTACCTTACTTTGACCATCCGTTCACTGTTATTGATCATTGTGGAGAGAGGCAGACGTGTTGTTTTGTATTATAGCAGCTATCGGATGGAATCAATACATGGGCTGCACAGGTTGTCGTGTCCGACTATCACAAGTAGAATCATAATAAAAATACGCCGGTAAAATGTACATGTAGAAAACGGTTTATGCCACAATAGAATAGCAATAGCAAGTAGTCAGTTTAGCTTCGGTTGCTATGCTAACATCACCCATTTTATACCAGAGAAACTTTCATAACAGCGTTGTGATACCAAACAGCGTCAATTCAGACTGACACACATTCACTTAGGCTAAGGGGAACTGGGGATATGTATCAGCTGCTTGTGTGAGTCGGACAGTGAATACTTTAGAGCGGCCGCTGCAGTGTGAGCTAACCGGGAGCTAACGGAGGAGAATAAACTCCCGTGGAAGAGCAGCCAACACTGCAGTGGTCGGTAAATGCTGCAGAAACACATTAATAAACAATGAACCACGGCACTCTGGAGCAAAGTATAAGGTTGGAGAAATCGTTATTAAATTTATTCTGGCTTCGTGTGATTAAAAGCAACACGATCATCGACCGGACGCAGTTCCCCGTTGTTGTGAGCGCCGTAATGCCGTTGGGGAGCAAATCAGCGATGTAAACGGTGACGTCATGACGCAGCAGTGGCAGCACCAGTCGGGTGCTGGGCGGTGTGAACAGAGCGGGAGCAGAAAAGGGAAACCGGAGCTGAACCGGAAAAGCTCTAGCTCGGAGCTAGAAAGGGAAAAGCGCTGGTGTGAAAGCCGCATAGTGAGACATCGAACGGAGTGTTATGAATGAGAACAACAAATGTGAGATGGGACCGTTTCATGTTGCCATATCCCTGACATACAGTCTTACATAAATGAGCATCCCACGAGAATGAGAAAGGCGTCATCAGAGTGTCAGGCAGTTTCATGTTAGGCCTGTTCACAAATATATCAATGTACTATTAAGGTGTCAGTCATACAGATCTATTGCAATTTGCATATTAACAGCACAAGATTTTAAGTTACGGAAATAGGATGTGTAAAAACTAAATGTAATTTATTTGATTATATATCAACATGTGATTAAGGCTAATTTAAATCCTGGTAATTATTTATATTGTTATATAGTTTATACGTTTAGAGAATGAAATGAAAAGCAAACTGAAGCGGAGCCACTGATGTTTTTCCATGTGTTTCTGGATTGCGTGACTGCAGACTACACAAGTGTTCTGAATGTAACTAAGGTCATCCGCTGCATTCAAGGACCTGGGCCTGTCGCCAAGTAGTGGAGAATTCGGTAGTACCTGTGGCCAACGGCGTTTGGAGTCATTAGCGCAGGGTGTGTCTGCATACTGTCCAATGTTCTGCTTTGTGTGTATGACTAAGCATTCACATTAACCCAAATGAGATGACAGCTTTATGGTTGTTGAATGGAGAGTCAAATATTGAGGCAATGAGGCCAACAGATGACAGGAAGGACTTGGTTCTGAGGAGACATCCCAAAGATCTCATTTCAGTTTGCTGTCAGGAAAAAAACAGTGAAGTTCTACAAAGAGTGTTCATTCACAAGAGTCTAATTCTGACGTTGTATTTGTGTGTCTTGGTAAGGATTTGGTTTGAGATTATGCAAGTTTCCACCAGAAAATAGTTTATATGTGACCACAGTTTAGAAGAACAATAGCAGTTCTTTGGAGCAGTGTTGTTTCTTGTTTCTAGGTGTGAACATGTCCGCCTATCCACAATCAGAACTGTTTAAACGAGATAAAGAGAGTCCATTACCAGCTCAGGTGTGTAATCTTTCAAAATCCAGGCTTTCGTGTCAACATGTGTAACACCTGTACTGATAAGTAGCTCAAAAGTTTACCTACGAAAATCTTCAGACAAAGACTGAGAGATAAATATATGGCACTCTTATCAGTACGTGAGGTGACAGCCATTTTCTTCAAGAGGCAGTTGATACAGTCTTTTCAATACAACGAGATTCTTTAAATAACCTTTGACCCTGACTAATGACTAGAGAACATTAGTATCATTTCATTGTTACTACTGTATGGTTGCACAATTAAAAGCTATTTGAGTTCCTTAGTCTTTACTTGTCGTGCAGGTATGTAAGTGTACGTGCTACAGTATATAAGGGATAATGTGCAGCGAGCAGGTCGTCAATGAAAGAAAAACACCTACATGGTGATCAGAATCCTGACGCAAGGAAAATAATTTATCTAATTTAAACGATATATTGTTCCGCTAAGAAAACAATTGTCCGTTTCCAATGCATACCGACAGCTGGAACTGCGGCGATAGCAACATTACATTACATTACATTGTATTTAGCTGACGCTTTTGTCCAAAGCGACTTACAATAAGTACATTCGACCAGGAAGACACAACCTTGAAGAAAACAGAATCATATAAGTACATCAGGTTTCATAGAGCCAAACATTTCAAGTGCTACTCAACTGGCTTTAGGTAAGCCAGTCCTTTATTAGTATAAAAGTGCTTCGTTAATAGTTCTAACGCTCGAAGTGGAGTCGAAAGAGATGAGTTTTCAGTTTGCGCCGGAAGATGTGCAAGCTATCTGCCGTCCTGATGTCAATGGGGAGCTCATTCCACCATCTTGGAGCCAGGACAGCAAACCCACGTGTTTTTGCCGATGGGAACTTGGGTCCCCCTCGCAGCGAGGGCGCAGCGAGTCGTTTGGCTGATGCAGAGCGTAGTGCACACGCTGGGGTGTACGGTTTAACCATGTCCTGGATGTAGGAAGGGCCAGATCCATTCACAGCATGGTAAGCAAGTACCAGTGTCTTGAAGTGGATTCTCAACGTAACTTAAAATGATGGCAGCACTGATTTCTGTAACTATCCTAATCTGTTCACATTTTATTTTCCAATAACAAGTTTTTAAAAGTACCAGAGCCAATACTGTGTTCCCATGGGTGTTGACTTCCTGTCTGTCTTCTTCTGCTAATTTCTGTGACGTCCAGCGCTCAGTTTTTTTATATATTTTCTTCTCTTTTGATCTTTTTATTTTCTTTATTAGACAAAGTTTTCCACGTTTTTTTCTGATGGCGAAAAACTATTGTTTGTTGTCCACAGCTGATGTTAAATTTAGCGGACATCTTTCTTCAGATTTAAAAGACAGTAAACAGTCCCTTGATCCTCCACAGACAACAAACGGGTTGTATCTGCTACAGTTCTCTGTCTATCGCAGAGGTTGCGCTAGACTTTTTCGCTGTCCGTCATGTTGACGGACAGGATCGTAAAACTTCCGTCAAAATCCAGAATTACCCGTCGGCCTTTACACAACTCTGACGAGGGGGGTGGGGGTGGGGGGAGAAGCATGCTCGTGAACTGTCAACGGGGGGGGGGGGGGGGGGGAGGGACAGTTCACATGCGCCGTGTTATGCATGGCTGCTGCACCTCGCGGGAGCGTGCACAGCGTAAAGCCAAAACTCACAGACATTTCAATGATTTGTGCGGCACAGTTAGGTTTGGAAACGGTATGATTTCCATTTTGGAGGGCATGCATAACACGGCATAACACCGGAGCCTCGCTGCGGGGAAACTTTGGCACTGTTCCGAGTTTGTTCTAATCTGTCAAAATGACGGACTGCTTTCAGATTTGTCCGTCATTGTTAAAAAAAATCCGTCATAGACGAATAATATTCGGTTAACGCGACCTCTGGTCTATCGTATGGAAGGTTCGTCCACACGAGGCCGCAACGGAACCGGGGAAACGGAGCCCTCAAACGGTAACGGGTCCCAAGGTGGGTAGATCTGCGAACGGAACGTTCTGAGGGGTCAAACGGCTTCGTGTGTACGCCATAGCCCCGCCTATCCCCACGACTCCCACTCACACCCCGCGTCACCCGCGTCATTGCTGATGTGTTTCGCCAACAACAACAACAGTGTTCCGAGTGTTTCGAGCCAGGTCCCGGTATCTCACAGGACAGTGCACCCAGCAGGAGCCTCCAGCAGACCCCCCCCCGCACGGTTCCCTCGTCCCTTGGAAGAGGCGGAGAGGTGAGGGTTTTTCATCTGCTGGTGGACTACCGGAGAGAACGTCCTGCTCGGGAGCCAGGCTCAGAGTTAGTGGCAATGGGTGCGGTGCACCTGCCTTTTACAGCAGGAGCACACGCTCGCCTTGGGGAGGGAGAAAAAGATAAACAGAGGCCGCCGAAACAGCCAGAGCCCTGTCTCTCCCCACCTCGGCTGCTCACCCCCGCGTCACCGCTGAATCCACCTCGGAGAATAATCAGAAGGGAAACCAGGCAACCATGGCAACCATGCTTGGGAGGTCTTATTCGCTGCTTTTGGTGTATTTTGTGGCGGAAGTACAGCGCCACTTACAGGCCCCGCATATGTACTACAGCGTCTCCAGCGGGTCGAGTGGTCTCGTGTGGACGGACACGTTTCACGAGGCGATACCGTGTGGACGGAAGACTTTTTTGATATCGAATTTGGTTCTTTCTCCGTTTCGTCTCCGTGTAGATGCAGCCTAAATTACTAACCCTAACCCTAGCCCTCTGATATGTCCAAATGTATCAATTAGAATTGACAAATGGATTGACAGATTCATTTCATTTCATTTCAAACCTTTATTTAACCAGATTGGTCCCATTGAGATCATAGATCTCTTTTCAAGGGAGACCTGCAGCATATAGGTTCCACATGAAACATAAAACAATAAAGGACATCATACATTATATTTACAGGATACATTTACATAGTTATAGACATTTACAAGTGCCCATAGTATCAACGAGCATTTCATTTAGCCTAGCTTTAAAAACATGCAGAGGAATGAGATTGCTCAGTTTCAATTCTTGCTGAAGATTGTTCCAAGCAAGTGGAGCTGCGCACATAAAAGCTGTCTTACCTAAGACAGTCCTTGCTGGCACATCTAACAATACTACATCATGCGATCTCAGACAATAGCTGCTTGCAACTCTCTGTGTTATCAGAGAGCAGATATAATACGGGAGTTTACCCAACAAAGCTTTATAAATAAACGTGTACCAATGACTGAGCCTCTTTACAGTAAGTGATGGCAAACCTGCCTTGGCATACAGGGTACAGTGATGTGTAAGTGCTTTACAATTTGTGACAAATCTCAGTGCGCTGTGATAGGCGGCATCTAACTTGTTCAGGCAATGGGCAGGTGCATTCATATACAACAAATCACCATAGTCCAGCACAGGTAAAAAGGTCACAGTGACTTTTCCTGGCCTCAAATGAGAAACAGGACTTGTTTCTGAAAAAGAAACCTAGTTTAACCCTCAGCTTTTTAAGCAGGTTATTGACATGAAGTTTAAAAGTAAGACAATCATCAAGCCAGATACCAAGGTATTTATAACAGGCAACCACTTCTACTGTAGTACTTGTCCTTGCATAGTAACAATATCTAAAACAGGCTCTGGTGTCTTTTTAGCTTTTGAAAATAGCATTACCTTGGTTTTACACAAGAAAAAAACCGCAGCCGAATCGGTTAATCCATAGGTTGATAATGTTTCTGGGTAATAATTTTATAACGATTTTAGATTATTTTAATAAAAGTATTTTTAGGAATGTTGTCTATTTTATCATACTCATACCACTTGTAACACCTACAGCTCTGGGAGAAATTAAGAAACCACTGCAAAATTATCGGTTTCTCTGGCTTTACTATTTATGGGTATGTGTTTGAGTAAAGTACATTTTTATTTTTGTTTATTCTATAAACTACTGATAAGAGTTGGAATTCAACATACACTGGATTTGAATGTCTGCCCTACATGTAGAGATTAAGATTTAAGAAAAATGTGTGGTCTCTTCCTTTTTTCCAGAGCTGTATATATATATATATATATCATCAATCAACTTTAAGTTTCATAAATCAAGTTTGTCTTTTCTGGGGTGAACTCTTCATTTGACAGTTGGTCGCAGTTAATGGATCACTACTTATTTGTGCATGATTAATTGCACACAAGTCAACTATCCCTGTCTGCGGTTCATTATCAGCGCGAGCCATCTCACCTGTACATTCAAATAAACGTTTAACGGCTATCACCTGCAGTGGAGCAGACTGCATGGACCAGACCACCTCTTTCCATCCATTGTGTGTTTATGTTTGGCAGCATGAAGAGATGATTCTGTGGATTATATTTCAAAGTGAGAAGCATCGTATTACTGAAATGTGGATAAATAGCGAGAAAAAAGAGGAGTTGTGTGCAGTGAAAAAGTGGGATGGATTGTTTCAGAAGAGAGTCGTATTAAAGGGGGTTTGGGCGTGCTGTGCGTATATTGTATTGAGAGACAACAGTGATGCAGAGTGTGCCCGTGCATGCTTGTATGAGCCACTGTATTGGAATGCTGGCCCCGGGCACTCAGCAGCACACAGCTTTAACTTCTGTAAACACACTAATAGCAGGAGACTGCAGGACCACACAGCCTTTATGGTGAAACACTAACTGCAGCCTGTAGTCCCACACTGCTTCTGCTGCTGCTGCTGTGGACATATACACACGCTGATTTACATTACTGAAGGAGGCCTTGAGTGCTTGCTTTAAATATAATCCATACGTCAATTCAATGCCTACAATTTAATGCCCATCGTATACACTAAAGACAAAAAGGAGATTCTGCTCAGTGATTTATGCTCCTTAATGTATGAATTCTTGTCATGGATCTTCATAAAACACAAAATAAGACAAAAAGAATATTTTCCATTCTTACACATGATCTATGCAAGTGAAAAAGCACACATTTGCTTGGCCTTTACCCCTAAGATCTACATTCAATATACAGTGAACAAGGTCAACACATTGTCAGGAGTTTCCCCTGTCTGTATAAGAAGTATTCTCACTTACTGGAAATACTCAGTTCGGTTTAGATGAGGGGTGGCACCTATAGGTAGAACGTAGGGCACAACATTATGTGGTTTTCTCCGCAGTAACGGAACTGTTTTTCATAAACAAACAAGTCCCTTCCCCTTACTTGAATATGCATGACCATTATTGTGGGGATTCTTACAGACAGCAGTTCCCATAACTGGTTGTCTGTCCAGTTATACATTCTGATTAGCGTCAATGACCCTTCTTCCTTCCCTTGGATTTTTCCAGTTTCACGTCATCAAACCACCCACTTGCTCACTGCAAAATTCTCAAGACATTATTCTGCATTATTCACACATGGACTCAATCAGATATCACATGGTCTGTTCGATCATGTCCCTTCGAATGGTTTCGGACATAATCCCAGGGTTGAAGTGTTGTTGTGAAAGGGGGAATCTTTGAATGACCTCACTGGGAATTGTTATTTATCCGTAGAAGTAATAACGATCTCAAGGTTTGATGCTTGTTAGTCATGTTTGTTGTGGGAAAAACAAACAAACAAAACCCTGCATGTAGTTAGACAACTCGATTCATGACTCTGCCTCAGTCAGTCCAACGAGCTGACTCATCGGCTATTTGTTCCAAAAAAAGTTTTCCAGGCCTCTTTAACCCGTAGAGCATGAGCATTGTCCTTCTTTGGCTGAGCTGGCTGGTTTTCCTGCTGGCTCTCCACTCAGATTTACAGTAGAATCAGTAGCTTACTCTGTAGGGACTTGGTTGGGAACCGAAGGGTCGCTGGTTCAAGTGGACCAATCTGGTCGCTGGCTAGCTAGCTCCCGGGTGCCTGAACCAAGGCCATTTTTGAATGTCTATAGGTTTGGTTGTGCATGTGTGTATTTTGGCCTATGTCTGCAATTGTAAGTAACACCAGAGTGAATACATTTTTTTCCC
The DNA here is from genome assembly GCF_902827175.1 of Gymnodraco acuticeps. Lineage (NCBI taxonomy): Eukaryota > Metazoa > Chordata > Actinopteri > Perciformes > Bathydraconidae > Gymnodraco > Gymnodraco acuticeps. The sequence goes on along the minus strand of NW_022991154.1, from coordinate 4,962,223 downwards.
TCTGGGACTAATAAAGTGGCTTGAATTCAACTAATGACTTCCATTTTAATAATACAAGGTCATGTTTAGTGTATGAGAAACCCAGAAAAATGTATAATTGTGATTGGGTTCTCTTGTTTCAATCTCAAGACTTCAGCTCTGGATCACACATTATTAATTGCAGCAAAGGATGATTTGGGATTAGAGTTGGTCTCAAAGTCTCTGTGTTTTTATTATCCCAGTGATTATGTTCAAGCCCTTAAATGCTGTTAACCACAAGCTCATTTTCAATTGACCTTTGGAAAACCAAAATCCCCATAGAGTGAGAACTGACAGTAAATCACTGTGAATGTTATAATAGGTCCCTATTTTCAACCATCATCAGATAAATCCATTGGGAAAATATATATATTGTCAATTATATAATAAAGTGAATTCAATTATATCAAAACATCTCTTATCTTTAATAGCAAACTCCAATAAAACACATGCATTGAAGGAAAATATTAGAACAAGGTAAAGACGATCAACATCAAACGAAGAATTGAGGATATCACGTCACACAAAGTTTGCATGCGGAGAACCTTGTTAAAAGAAATGAATGACACAGTGTCAGGTTTTCTCTTGTAATTACAACATTCAATAGAGATGATAGTTATCTTATTTCAATAACAATATCACTATGATTCTTTAAAATGTTTGAAAGGAAGACTATCATATGATCAAATGGGCATATTGGTACAGGCCTAACATCCCATCTCCATATCAATATTAATGTATGTAGGTTTTTGTTTTATGTCTAGTTTTATCACTGTGTTTTTTAAACAGTTTGGGATTCATGTTTCTCTTTGATGATGCTCACAAAGCTGGGTTGTTCTCAGGCCAATGAGCAGGCCATTGAGGTGTCTGCCTGTCTCAATCCTGCTTTTGTTTGGCTCGCTGATAACAATCCAACTGTCACCTTATTATGAGCTGAAACAGGTTGGATGACATGTTAAACATCCAAGAAACCTCCCAGTGCACTCGCCTTCTGCACAGCCGTCACACGCGATGGGCAACCCTTGGGTGTTGAAAGAATACAACGCAGCTCTGCTTATGCGTCACTGTGTGTGCGTTTGTGTAAACCAAACGACAGTTACACCTACGCTCATACAGGGAATTCTCTACCCCAGTGTCTATTTTCGAGCATCATTTATTTGTGTGTGTGTGTGTGAGCATAGTCTGCTGGCTGTCACCCCATGAAGGATGTGCGTTGAGGAAATCATTAATCTTTATGATGATACTCTGGTTTTTGCGCTTATAAAATGTATTAACCAATGCAAATGGCTCATATTCCATTTCCTGTTTTAACACAAGCAGGTTGTGTTGGGGCTGTAGGTAATTAAATACAGAGTGTTAGATTGATTTGGGAAATTCTTACCTTTCCTGTCCCATATGGACTGTTATGCCAATGTTAGTTAGACTATATGCAGCCTTGTAAAAATACATTTCTGCATTCAAAGTCACAAAAGCCATTTTTTTATTATTATGAACTATGCATAATATTTGGGAGAAGCAGGTTTGCACTTTGTGCAGAGTTTCAGTTTCACACGTTCAACACAACAGGCGGTTGTCTGCGTCAGAAGCTTTCTCACTTGCGGGACATACTTCGTTTGGTTAAGGTAAGGCAATGGGGTGTTGCCTGGGCTGAGCATGCACGAGGGATAATGTGACGTAGTGTGTAATTCTGTTATTAAACCACGTATTTTTCCATTCCATGAACAATTTTGGCGTCAGCCCTTACCAAGTTTCCAAATCTTGTTGCATTTCCAGTTTGGCATTTTAGTTTCGGTTAAGGTGCATGTGACCCTTCTTTTTGACCCTGTTAGCGGTGTCAGGCACGCCGCTGGCCGTCACGTGCAGTACGCCACTTGAAGAGTCACTTACCAAACAGAATAAAACACAAAATCACCAAAAACTAATGGGAGTCCCCCCCATTGAAGGAGCCCTGTCTTTTTTGGGGTTTTCCTTTTCCTGTAGTGTGTTATATTAGGTTTTTGTGCATATAAATGGTTCCCTCCAGAGGGAGTTTCTCTCCAAAACACTCCCCCCCTGCCTTAAACACCTCCATTGGACTCCTTTGTTTACTTCCGTAACATAATGACATCACTAACACTCACGCTTCTATTGGATAGCGCTCCAACACATTGTACGTGGGAAGCTAAGGGGCGGGACATCTCTAAGCGGATGGCAAGTTCAAGATTCAAAGGCTTTAATATGCACACTAACTACAGTGTAGAAATGGAAATAAAAATCTTAACTCCAGTGCTCCTCCGGACATAAAACAATAAAAACATGCAAATAAATACAAATATTGCAAGAAGAAACAGAGTTGAATAGAATAGTGCAGATTATGATGCAGACCAATGTGCAAGTAATGCAGATGAAGATTAAGTTAATCACAATCACAACAGCCGGACAGCTAACCAATCAGAGCAGACTGGGCTCTGGTTTCAGACAGAGGGTGAAAAGAGGTGCTGCAGCACGTATGAGCACTTTTCTAACATTAAAGCAGTAGCACAGTAGAGGCACAGTAGAGGCACAGAATACAACTATGAAACCTGAAAATAAGCGTGATTGGCCCCTTTGAGAATATCCACAGTGAAATTTGATTGGTCCATTGTAATTTGATCTTTACTTTTTTTTTATTGCAGTGCTCCAAATTGACCACAAAGACACACTCAAACAAACCACAACAGTGTTTGCAAACCCCCCATTAAGTCAGTGTGGCTTGCTCCTATGTAGGTAATATTTGGGGGCCTTTTGACTGTCTGTGCCCAGGGGCCCATTGTCTCGTAATCCAAATGCACCAAAGGATAACATCACACACCTGTGAATAACAGGCTATTTGTACAGCATAACAACTTAATTTCAGACTTCGGCGGAGCACTAATCCATTATAGAAGAACCTGTTCCTCAGTTCAGTGAATGAGGTGCTTTCCTGGCTGCGGAGAAGTTGTCAGTGAAGATTAGTTTATAGAGCCGGAGATATCCAGCTGTTGGAACTTGTCCCATTATGCAATGCAGTCAGGGATTCCATAACCAAGCTATGAAGCAAGATGGCTGCCTGAAAAGAGGGTCATTCCTCAGTTGTTGTTGTTGTTGTTGTTGTTGTTGTTGTTGTTGTTGTTGTTGTTGTTGTAATTGTGTTTCTCCTCAGGGTATATTCATATTTGGATGTAAGACGTCAACCTGCCCATCAATCAAGACTGAGCTCTAAAAATAAGAGGAGAATACAAGTGAACTATAATAAATCATGTTTTCTTTTGTCGTCATAGTTTGATTGTTTATAGCCAATGTTAGTTATGCATTGTGATGGAGCATAGTTTAAAAAAGCATTCTTTGTCTGCATGTTTCCATCCTATGCCAGTCAACATTACCTTGCAGATGTGTGTTGTTATTGTATAACTAGGACATCTTACATCTGTTATGGTGAACCTGTTAAGCCCTGAGCCTGTTTTTCAGGTCTCAGGCTCGAAAATGACATTCCCAGAACAAATGACCATATCTTCACTTCTAAAAGGGGTAAATTAATAATCTTTTTTCTCAAAGCAATGATACACCTGTGAGTTGGATGTAGAAAAGTGTATTTTCTCCATTCCTGTTCATGTGTCTTCTCGCAATTATCACTGGCCCTGTGTATCTCCTAATCGATATAACCGGCCTGCTCTCGTCTATCCCACGTGCTCCACTGAGATCCAACATCTAGTTTCAGGTGGCCTGTGGAACTGCCAGTCAGCTGTTCCTAAGGCTGACTTCATCTCTGGCTACGCCTCCCTGCAGTCTCTGGATTTCCTTGCTCTCACTGAGACCTGGATTACTCCATCCAACACATCCACCCCAGCAGCTCTCTCCACTGCATATTCCTTCTCCCATACACCCAGACCCACTGGCAGAGGAGGTGGCACTGGTCTCCTGCTATCTCCCAAATGGAGCTTTTCCCTCTTCAAGCTACCTAACTTCACTCCTTCCACCTTTGAATTCCATGCCGTCACAGTAACCCATCCTATACAGTTAACCATTGTTGTTCTCTACCGTCCACCAGGCGCCTTGGGGGACTTCTTGGAGGAATTAGATAATCTCCCTCTCACTCATCCCTGAAACTGGCCCTCCCGCTGTACTTCTCGGAGACTTCAACCTCCAGACGGGGAAGATAGACGAACTAACATCTCTGTTAACCGCCTTTGCTTTCTCACTGTCTCCGTCCCCACCGACTCATAAAGCTGGCAATGTCCTTGATCTCATATTCTCAAGGAACTGCTCTACTTCTAACCTCTCTGTAAACCCGCTCCACACATCCGATCACTTCTTCATTTCATTCTCTCTATCCCTTTCCAAACATAACAAACTAATCTCTTCCCATCCTGCACTTGTCCGCCGTAACCTTCGCTCCCTCTCCCCCCCTACCTTTGCCTCGTCGGTGCTCTCAGCCCTCCCTTCCTCTGATTCGTTCCATCTCCTGCCTCCAAACTCTGCTGCAGAAACTCTCCTCTCTACTCTCTCATCCACTCTGGACTCGCTCTGTCCTCTCACATCTCGGCAGGCTCGTCAGTCCCCTCCTGCTCCCTGGCTAAATGATGCACTGCGTGCTAATAGAACCGTCCTTAGGGCAGCAGAGCGGAAATGCTGGAAATCCAAACACCGTGACGACCTCCTAACCTATCAAGCTCTCCTCTCCTCTTTCTCTGCTTCGATCTCTCAGGCAAAAAGCACTTTCTTTCAAGATAAGATCCAATCTTCCTATTCCAATCCTAAAAAACTATTTTCCATCTTCTCCACCCTCTTGGACCCTCCAAAAGCTCCTCCCCCCTCCTCACTTCTGTCAAGTGACTTTGTTACCCACTTTGAAAAAAAGGTTGATGATATTCGCTCTTCTTTTTCTGACTCACCTTTACTCACCGCTGGGTCACCAGACCCTCCTTCCACCAACACACTTACCTCCTTTTCCCCTCTCTCTCCAAGTGAGGTTCTTACCCTCATTACCTCTGCCCGCCCTACCACCTGTCCTCTGGACCCTATCCCTTCAAACCTCCTTCAGACTATCGCTCCTGATATTCTACCGTTTCTCACCCATTTCATCAACACTTCTCTAACTTCTGGTCACTTTCCAAACAGTCTCAAGGAGGCAAGAGTAAACCCTCTCCTAAAGAAACCCACTCTCAACCCGTCTGATGTTATAAACTACAGGCCTGTCTCTCTCCTCCCGTTCCTGTCTAAATCACTTGAACGCGCTGTCTTTAAACAACTCTCCTGTTATCTCAATCAGAACAACCTTCTGGATCCGCACCAGTCTGGTTTCAAGGCAGGTCACTCTACAGAAACTGCTCTCATTGCTGTCACGGAGGAACTGCACACTGCCAAAACTGCATCCCTCTCCTCTGTCATCATCCTATTGGACCTGTCTGCCGCATTCGACACGGTGAATCATCAGATCCTCCTTCGCACTCTCCAAAAACTTGGAGTTTCAGGCTCTGCACTTTCCCTCCTCACCTCATACCTGAAAGACCGTACCTACAGGGTGACTTGGAGAGGGTCTGAGTCCGACCCTTGTCAATTAACTACGGGGGTCCCTCAGGGCTCTGTTCTTGGTCCCCTCCTCTTCTCCGTGTACACAAACTCGCTCGGATCAGTCATTAGCCCGCATGGTTTTTCTTACCACTGCTACGCTGATGACACCCAATTAATTCTGTCCTTTCCCCGCTCAGAGACCCAGGTCGTTGCACGCATCTCTGCTTGTCTAGCTGACATCTCTCAGTGGATGTCTGCTCACCACCTCAAGCTCAACCTTGACAAGACTGAGCTGCTCTTACTCCCGGGAAAAGATTGTCCCACTCTTGACCTAACAATCAACATCGGCACCTCAGTTGTTTCCCCGACTCAGACTGCAAGGAATCTGGGTGTGACCCTAGATAACAACCTGTCCTTCACTGCAAACATCGCTGCTACAACCCGTTGCTGCAGATACACGCTTTACAACATCAGGAAGATACGTCCTCAGCTGACTCAGAAAGCGACTCAGGTTCTGGTCCAGGCTCTCGTCATCTCACGCCTAGACTACTGCAACTCCCTCCTGGCTGGTCTACCTGCATGTGCCATCCGACCTCTGCAGCTCATCCAGAATGCAGCGGCTCGTCTGGTCTTCAACCTTCCTAAATTCTCCCACACCACTCCGCTCCTCCGCTCCCTTCACTGGCTTCCGGTAACTGCTAGAATCCACTTCAAGACACTGGTACTTGCTTACCATGCTGCGAATGGATCTGGCCCTTCCTACATCCAGGACATGGTTAAACCGTACACCCCAGCGCGTGCACTACGCTCTGCATCAGCCAAACGACTCGTTGCACCCTCGCTGCGAGGGGGACCCAAGTTCCCATCGGCGAAAATACGTGGGTTTGCTGTCCTGGCTCCAAGATGGTGGAATGAGCTCCCCATTGACATCAGGACGGCAGATAGCTTGCACATCTTCCGGCGCAAACTGAAAACTCATCTCTTTCGACTCCACTTCGAGCGTTAGAACTATTAACGAAGCACTTTTATACTAATAAAGGACTGGCTTACCTAAAGCCAGTTGAGTAGCACTTGAAATGTTTGGCTCTATGAAACCTGATGTACTTATATGATTCTGTTTTCTTCAAGGTTGTGTCTTCCTGGTCGAATGTACTTATTGTAAGTAGCTTTGGATAAAAGCGTCAGCTAAATGCAATATAATGTAATGTAATGTAATGTAATGTAATGTAATGTAATGTAATGTAAAAAAGTCAGAATCAATATAGATTTTTTTTATTTTAAAGTAAATTCAAATTGAACATAGTATAAAAAAATGTAAATTAAACCCATTACTTATAGTGAAAACTACCCTTGAATGATGGAATAGTAGACTAAAAGCTTTAGGAATCCAAACTATAACATATAATAAGTACCCTGTATCAAGATTGATGCAAAACAAGGGACATTTTACCTTTTTAGAGAGGTTTAGCGAAAAAAACCCACCTCTGGGGTCATTTGGGTGTATTTGGGTGTATTTGTCGTTTCTCTGGACCTCTTTCGACCAATTTTGGTGATTAACACCTCTTTTGAACCATTAGAGCCAATAGAATCGAAGAGGAAATTCCTAAATCCACCTACACGTTACATTGAGGAGTGAGAGTGATACGCACGCAGTTTGCCCAAACCGAAAGCTATGTTACGCTCTGAAAACTGAAAACTAGGTTTATTGCTGATGGATTATCAGTAATCATTTCAAAGGGACACAGACACATTGGATTAACCTATGGATTAACCTTCAGCAGCGTTTTTTTATCGTTTTAATGCCATTGAAGACAACTTTTGATCAGAAAACAGCAAAGGTACGACTATGCCATTTTTGCTCCGTAAAGCTACGTCGTGTGATGTCTGGGTTTGCTTCCCCCTGCCGCGATGATCGCACAGTGATGATACTAATACTTCTAAAATATGTGGAATCTAAGCTTTAACCTCTTCTACACAGCACCCCCGATACAGGGGGAGGGGGGGGAAACGCGTCATCTGCAGGAAACAGCGTCTGAGGGCATCTTAATATTCAATAAACTATGAATGTTTTATATCCATGTAACGGGAATAAACTCAGCTAACTGATCTTTTTTTTTTTTAAACCCACAAAGCTAGCGCCAAGCCTATGAATTAGCTACGAGCGAAACAATCTTAAGGCCGTTAGCACAGAGCTCTAGCTACACTGATCGATAAACTTATTGGATCTGAACAAACAAGTTTAGATAACATCCTGAGAGTCCACAGATTATAGAAATATAAGGATCATCACTGAGCGATCAGAACTCGTGACAGGGGAAGCAAATACAGACAACACACGAGTAGCTTTAGGTAGCAAAACACGGAGATATGCTCATTTTAGCTGTTATTCTGATCAAAAGTCGTGTTCAATGGCATTAAAACGAGAAAAAACTTGGCTGAAGGTTAATCCATAGGTTATAGCAATGTGTCTGTCACTTTGAAAAAAATATTGATAATCCATAATTCAATTTTTCTGCAAAAATCGGAGAAAAAAAATTAGCTGCTAATGGTAGCCATCAGAGGTTAGCGCAGCTTCCGATTTTTCTACTTGTTTCTCTCACTCCTTATTTGGTAAGCTGTGGGTGTATGGCAAGGCAATTTTATTTATATAGCACTTTTCAGCACGTGGCGATTCAAAGTGCTTTACAGATTAAAAGCAAACGACATTTAAGAACAAATACAGCACAAATACATTATTAAAAAGGCATTTAAAAACAGGCATAATAAGCAAAGGTAATGAAATAAGTTAAATAAATAAACACAGCAGGTACAGAATACATGACTGAAAAGGCATACTGTATTGTGAGTATGGGCATCTCAATTAAAAGTAAATAGGTGCGTTTTTAGTCTGGATTTAAAAATAGGAAGTGTTTCGGCGGACGTGCATGATTTAGGCAGTTTGTTCCAAATTGTTGGGGCATAATAACTAAAAGCTGCTTTTCCATGTTTAGTGGTTATTCTCGGAACAGAGAGCAGACCCCACCCAGAAGACCTGAGACTCCTGGATGCTTCATAGTGATGGAGTAGGTCGTCTATATACCTCGGTCCTAAGCCATTTAGTGATTTAAAAACTAGCAGTAGTATTTTAAAATCAATTATTTGGCAGACTGGAAGCCAGTGTAATGATCTCAGAACCGGAGTGATGTGATCCACTTTTCTAGTGTCAGTGAGTACTCGAGCAGCAGCGTTCTGAATCAGTTGCAGCTTTCTGATAGATTTTTTAGTGAGCCCTGTGAATACACTATTGCAGTAGTCGAGTCTACTGAAAATAAAAGCATGGACAAGTTTTTCTAAATCCTGTTGCAACATTAGTTTTTTAATCCTTGATATATTCTTCAGGTGGTAGTATGCATACCTAATAACTGTTGTAATGTGACTGTTAATTCAGGTCTGAGTCCATCACTACACCCAGATTTCTTGCTTTGTGAGTTACTTTGTAGTCTGCCGACTGAAGCTCTGTGATTACTTTTAATCGGTCCTTCTTTGCTCCAAAAACAATGATCTCAGTTTTTTGATTGTTTAATTGGAGAAAGTTCTGAGTCATCCAGTCAGTGATGTGCTCAATGCACTTGCTCAGTGTTCTAATCGGAGAATAGTATCCCGGTGTACTTTTAAAAATAAATCTGGGTGTCGTGATGTCTGCATAGATGTGATAGCTTAGATCGCTCTTTTTAATCATTTCAGCCAGAGGTAGCATATAAATATTAAAAAGCAAAGGTCCTAAGATGGAGCCTTGAGGAACCCTGCATGACATATTTATCAGAGTTGATTTGTAATTGCCTGTTGAGACAAAGTTTGTTCTGTCCTTCAAGTAGGAGCTTAACCAGTTTAGAGCTGTTGCTGAAACTCCCACCCAGTTTTCAAGACGGTCTAACAATATGTTGTGGTCAACAGTATCAAAGGCAGCGCTGAGATCTAATAATACTAACACTGATATTCTGCCACTGTCTGTGTTCAAATGGATGTCATTTAAGACCTTAACAAGTGAAGTATCAGTGCTCTGGTTAGGTCGAAAGCCCGACTGAAACACATCAAAACCGTCAGTTAAAAACATGAAATTACTCAACTGTTGAAAAACTGCTTTTTCAATTTGCTTAAAAAGGGAAGGTTTGATATTGGCCTGTAATTATTCATTATGGTTTTGTCTAGGTTATGCTTTTTTAGGACCGGTTTAATTATTGCAGTTTTCAGGGCCTGTGGAAATACACCTGATTGAAGAGACTTGTTTACTATGTACTGTATATCTGAGGCCAAGCAATGAAAAACAGTTTTGAAAAAAATCCTGTCGGGATGATGTTGAGGCTATAGGAGGAGGATTTCAGATGTTGGATAATGTCTTCCAGGTCTTTAGCATTTATCAGACGGGAATTGTGACATGGTGTCTGAATTGGCTTTAGGTGAACATAGGGACAGTACATTTGCTGTACCTGATAATAATTTGCATGATTTTGTCAGTGAAGAAGGAGGCAAAATCATTGCAGGCCCTGGTGGATACAAATTCTGAGGCTATGGGGAACTTTCTCTCGATTCCATTGGCTCTGACGGTTAGAAAGAGATGTCAATCAGCAAAATCGACCAAGGGGGGCCAGAGATATGGAAAATCCACCCAAATGTTTTTCTTTTGCTAAACCTCTCTAAAAAGATCAAATGTCACTTGTTTTTGCATCAATCTTGATACAGGGTACTTATTATATGTTGTACTTTGGATTCCTAAAGCTTTTAGTCTACCTTACCATCATCCAAGGGTATAGTTTTCACTATAAGTAAAAAATAATTTTTGGACGGACACTATAATTTACAGTTTTTTACTATGTTCAATCTGAATTTTCTTTAAAATAAAAAACATCTACATTGATTCTGACTTTTCTACATCCAACTCACAGGTTTATCATTACTTTGAGAAAAAAGATTATTAATGTAACCCTTTTAAAAGGGAAGATATGGTCATTTGTTCTGGGAATGGCATTTTCGAGCCTGAGACCTGACAAACAGGCTCAGTGCTTAAAGCCCCTGTCACACTGTCCCGAAATTGACACCCGATGGACACAAGATAAAGGAAATGTTCAAATTCGGCTGTGATCGTAGCAATATCGGGCCATTCGTGAGGGCATCTTAAGCCATCGTATGACCGCCGGTGGAGTTTCTCAGGCTCCGGCAGCAACTTCGTGAGCGGTGGCAAAATCTTTGGCATGCCAAAAAATAGCCGAAGGACCTTGCGAAGGTTCATTTTCGTGTTGAATTCGTGTGTACATTTTGCCCTTCGTAAGGCCACCGTGAGGGCATCTTGTTATCATCGGTGCCATCGAGCATTCGCCCCGATCAGAGTGAGGGCGAATGCACCGATGATAACACGAAGATGACACGACTTGACAAGATGCCCTCACGAGTGCCTTACGAAGTTGCCGCTCACGAAGTTGCTGCCGGAGCCTGTGAAACTCCACCGGCAGTCATACGATGGCTTAAGATGCCCTCACGAATGGCCCGATGTTGCTACGATCACAGCCGAATTTGAACATTTCCTTTATCGTGTGTCCATCGGGTGTCAATTTCGGGACAGTGTGACAGGGGCTGTAAGGCACTCGTGAGGGCATCTTGTCAAGTCATGTCATCTTCGTGTTATCATCGGCGCATTCGCCCTCACTCTGATCGGGGCGAATGCCCGATGGCACCGATGATAACAAGATGCCCTAACGATGGCCTTACGAAGGGCAAAATTGACACACGAATTCAACACGAAAATGAACCTTCGCAAGGTCCTTCGGCTATTTTTTGGCATGCCAAAGATTTTGCCACCGCTCACGAAGTTGCTGCCGGAGCCTGAGAAACTCCACCGGTGGTCATACGATGGCTTTAGATGCCCTCACAAATGGCCCGATGTTGCTACGATCAGAGCCGAATTTGAACATTTCCTTTATCGTGTGTCCATCGGGTTGTTTTATTGCACAATACAATCATGTAAACATATTATGTAAATAACCCAATTTGTGTTCTGTGAAACTGAAAAGGATATCATATATTATTTTGAAGGCGAGTTGACAGGAAGTTGTTGTTGCTATGGAAACAACATGACGGAGAAAACGTAATATCTTCTACATATAAAGACGGAGAAAGTAAAGAACAAAGTCTGAAGATATCAGTACTGTATCATAGCACTTTAACATAATTGTTTGTGTTACTTTCGTTGCAGTTGTATGTCTTAAATGTAATGCAAATGTTGCCTTCGTGTGTGGTTCGGGGCCATCTTCGTGCGAAATTCACAATTCAATATTCGTGTGTCCATCGGGTGTACATTTCGGGACAGTGTGACAGGGGCTTAACAGGTTGTTAATCTGATATCTTGTTTGTGCAGATCCGATAAATCAGGGGTACTCAAACTTTTTTGTTAAAGGTCCACTTGTGAATTTTATACAAGGTCAATGGTCCGGATCAATGCCAGTAAAGTCCCCCACACCCCCGGAGCGGAGCAACAAAACTGAAATTAAGAAGCAGTTTCGGCGCGCTATGCATGTACTTTGGTCAGGAGGTTTTAAAGTGCTATATAAATAAAGTTGGATTGGATTGGATTAATATAATTTATTTGGGGGCCCCCTTCTGGTCCAAGCACTTGCCTGTCGGTAAATGGCGCCCCTGTATACACACAGACATTCAATACATACATACATACACAGTGCTGGAATTGGGCCGGTACTCACCGGTACGCAGTACCGGCACTTCTGGTTCTGACCCATGGAGTACCGGCACTTCTTGCTCAGTACCGGCATGCTGGCGGTACTCCGGTACTCATGCACCGTGCCAGTACTCAACACTCTCCGGCCGTTCTTATTATACATCCATATATATATATACAGCCGCCCGGTACTCAGTAGATGCGTCATGAGGTGCCGAACGGACATTCTCATCGCTCTAACCGCTGGAGTTTCACAGCGGCTGTCAGCTGTTTACTCCTGTCATTCAAACAGAACGTGCTGGAGAGGGGGCGGGGCTTATCTTCTCCATGTAAATACTGTGGTGGAAACGACTATGTCAAAATTAACCTATTTGACCGTGATTTAATAGTAATACACGTTTCAAAATAATAATAATAATAATGCCGAAGTAACAACATACTGAAAACTGTTAGTAAAACCATGTTTTAATGCTTTACAATTGACATACCTAGATGCACGTGTGTTGTGTTTATGCAGTGCAACTCCCACCCAGTGGGTGGCTATGTAGAGTGATAGAACAGAGCAGGCACGCCCCCGAGAGAAGGAAAGCAAGTCACGTCACAAATTAGCATTTCTAAAATGTTAGCTTGGATTAATAAAAGTGCAAAAAGACAGCGGTTGTCGCCGGAAGAAACTTCAAATACAGAGAATGCTGTGCCTGTGTTGGAAATTGTGTCTGATGGGGAGCTTTCTTTGGTTGATCCTCCTGCTCCAAGTTCTAGTGCATTAGCATTAGCACTAGCTCCGCCGCCTCCTCCAGAGCCTCTAACGTTAGCTGCTGCTGGCGCAACTGCCACCACCAACACCGGGCAAAGCGATGCACCTGACTGCTGGACAACGGACCAGGTGCAATCTTTTTGCAAGACCAATGCATGGCTCCTTCTTAAAGATAAGAAGCTAGGATGTCGGATATGCAGAGATGTCAAATCTTTGGGAATACACACTGGACAAGGACTGAAACTGTCAACTGAATGGGGTGAGTGTGCAGTGTCTCATTTCGGTGTTGACAAGGGCAAACAACAAGCTAGCCTGAGAAAAAAAATCAAAGAACATAAAGAATCACAAGCCCATGTAAAAGCTGCTGACATCCTTACATCTGCTTCACGTGAAACTATTCAACATCAAGTGCAGTCTATGCATAAATCTGAATTAGACACCACTATCAGAGTTTTTCGAACGGCATATAAAATTGGCAAACATAGCCGGCCATTCACAAACATGCCAATTGATTTGAATGTACAGAAACTGAATGGGCTGAACGTGGGCAGGGTTTTGCACTCCAATAAAACCTGTGGCGAAATCATCAACCACATAGCTCATGAGCTGAAGAAAAAAATGGCAAAAGACATTACAGAAAACCAAAGAAAACTCTGTGTTTTGGTCGATGAATCTACCACTATTAGTGGTAAAACGGTGCTTGTTGTGTGTCTACGCTCAGCATTAGCTGATGCTGAGCCCGAAACGTTTTTTTGGGAGCTGATCGAGTTGGATGGAACAACGGCTGATGACATCACAAAGGCGTTAATGGAGTGTCTTGGAAGAGATTTTAACGAGGACTTTTTAGGTCAGTGTTTCGTTTCTTTTGCATGTGATGGGGCTTCAGTCATGCTAGGGAAGAGAACAGGCGTTGCTACCTAGTTGTGTAGTAAATTCCCAAGCCTGTTTGTGTGGCACTGCTCCAATCATCGTCTAGAGCTGGCAGTTGGGGATGTGGTCAAGGAGGTCTCAGGGCTCAATCATTTCCAGATCTTTTTTGACAAACTCTATTCCTTGTTCCATGCCTCCCCCAAAAATCAGAGGCAGTTAGCGCAGTGTGCGCAAGCAGTCGGACAGCGTCTCCTGGTGATAGGGCGTGTTTTGTCCATCCGCTGGGTGGCTTCAAGTGAAAGGAGCGTCAGAGCAGTCTGGGAAAACTACCGAGTGCTTCATGATCACTTCACAAATGCTGCAAACGACACGAGCAGGGATTCCAGAGACAGAGCAAAGTACAAGGGCCTGGATGATGTGCTCACATCTGCAACGTTTGTCAGCAATCTGGGACTGATGTACGATGCGCTCACAGAGCTCAGCGACCTCTCTCGGCAACTCCAAAAAAGAGAGATGACACTGCCTACAGCAGATAGGCTCTTAACTCGAGAAATACGAGTTTTTGAATCCATGGTCACCATGCCTGGCCCACACATGACTACAGTTCATACAGCTCTAGCTGAGAAGTCCTTCAAGGGTGTTGCCCTGCGTGAGAATGGCAGGCTTGTACAGATTCATGCAGGTCAGTTTTTCCGCAGTATGGTAGAGAATCTGAGACACAGAATGACTTCCACAACCTCCTCTCATGTCAGCACAAGAGAAATCCCATTACATGGCCGGGAGGCCCGGGACAATCAGCTAATCCAGGACATGAAAGTTATCCATCCTGGAAGTTGGCCTGAAGAGAAGTTAGACGTACAGTATGGGGACGTAGAGGTGCTACGTTTGTGCGAAGTGCTGAAAGTGGACAGAAGAGAGACTGTTCAGGGCTTTCGCGAATACAAGGAAACCAGGGCATCCCGTACACCTGCTGCCATGGAGCCTCTACTGAAAGCAGTCCGAACCATCGCTGTCTCCACTAGTGAGTGTGAGCGGGCATTCAGCTGCATGAACGATATCCTTACTGCAAAAAGGAATGCTCTCTCTGTCAGCCGACTGTCCAGCCTGGTTTTCATTAAATGTAATGGACCATCACTAGGACAGTTCAATCCGGAACAGTATGTGAGGTCCTGGCTGGCAAAGGGAAGGAGAAGTGCTGATGAAAGAGCCTGTCCAGCTCCAGCCCCTGATACTGATGTCCCCAAGGCCTTCTGGAGCCTTTTCTAACAATGTGAAGTATATTGCAAAGCAGCTCACCCAGTGAGAAGACTTTTGGCATAATGTGCCGATTTGTACAGATCCTGGAGATAGAAGGACTTCAGACCAACCAGGGAGTTATCTGATCAGCTTGGTGTTCAATGTAACTCTTTACCATGGCTCAGACTTTGTTACTTGCAGTTACAGTTTCTCATTTTAGATTGTGCAAATTTTGCATTTGTTTTTACATGTTCTTTGTTCATGCTCTTTATCATTTTTCTGAGTTGGAAAGTTAAATTGCATCATAGTTTACTTTATACATATTTGTATTCTTCAGTGGTGAAGTATATTGCAAAGCAGCTCAGCCATGTGAGAAGACTTTTGGCACTTTTTCGTTTTTCGTTTTCTGAGTTGTAAAGTTAGATTGCATTCAAAATGTACAGAAATACTTAATTTTGTTAAAGCTTTTTATAAAAAATGCTTCTGACCAGAGCTTTGTTTCCTTGTCATTAATGTTGAACACCACCAGAGGGGCTCTCACCTGAAAGGTCTCTGCTTCATGTGTCTTCAGCAGAAGATCTAGACTTTGATTGCTATATTTTCAGTTAATATTGACCTTACTGAGCTTTAGCCATATCCGCTGCCTATCATAAAAAATGTTAAGTACAGTGAGCCTTTCTAAAATATACAGTAGTAAAGAGACAAACCCACCAGCATTATAGTAGCCAAATTCTTGTTTGTGGGCTGTATATATAAAATTGACTTGAAAAAGTTGCTGATTTTAGAGTACTGGCACCTTTTTCATTCCAATTCAAGCACTGTACATACACACATACATACATACATAAATACATACATACATACATACATACATACATACATACATACAGTATCATGGCTTGAACTAGTGGGAGAAATGGCACTGTTTGTCTGTGGCCAATGCCTTGAACCTCGGCAAAAATGGCATTAGAAGCATTAGAAAGTCAAGGTAAACTTGTGGTTAACTTAAATGCGTGTGACACTCGCGCACACAAGTAAATATATGCACGTTCATTCTCAGAACGCGTCAGACACAAGACAATATACATTAAAGGGGACCTATCATGCAAAATGCACTTTGTGATGTCTTTTATACATAAATATGTGTCCCCGGTGCGTCGGGGAACTCACGCAGCGTCAGAAAATAAAAACCGCTCTATTTTCCTCCGTACCCAAATCTTTTAAAAACAGGGGTACAACGAGCGGATACAGATTTGCTGCCAATCTGATCTCAAATCGGCAGCGGACCCACAGAATATTGCTATCAGAAACAATGCCTGACGCGTTTTGAACGCGTTTTGGACGTAATCTCGTCTTTGTTTACATTAGCAAGCCTCGCTAACACTCAGAGCTAACCTGTACTGGAGAGCACATGTGTTTAAAAAGCAGGAAATCAAAAAAGGAACTCACCTTGTGATAAACCCGCAAGAGAAAAAGCATTTGAGATCCATACTGTTTCAGAAATAATCCTTGATGTGGATAAGAACAGGATGGCGTTTTATTACAACAGAATTTAACTTTATCTCCGGTAGAATTCTGATCAGACATTAGCTCCGCCTCTTCTTTTTTTTTCAAGCTAAGGACCCAAAATCCGCGTTTCTCTAACAGGGCTGCACAAGAGGGGTATGAGCAGTATGAGGCATGGGTGAACTGTTTGGTATTTTAAGCAAAAAACTTCACAGACCTATATTTGTATAGGTATGGCCCTACAATATATTGTTTCCAATATAGCATAATAGGTCCACTTTAATTTACATCAGAATCCGATTTTTTTTTTTTATAATTTTTTTAATTTTTTTATAATGGGACACAGGGTTCGGTCCGGATTGATTTGTAGTTCGGTCCGGATCCGGACCTTGGTCCGGAGTTTGAGAAGCCCTGCGATAAGTAATAAAGTATTTATACCATGAGTTCTGTGCTAAGTGCGTTAGCATTTTTTCGCTCAGGGCTCATTTAGACACTTCTTGTGAGACTCGGTAAAAATGGTTCATATCGTCAGTTAGCTGAGTTTCTTCCCGTTAAGTGGGTATGACACATTAATAGGTTGTTAAATGTTAAGAAGCCCTGAGACACAGTTTCGTGGAGAAAAAAAACTCAGGGCTTAAAGAGATATCTGAGGAGTGTAGCCTCTTCTCAAATAATCTCTTACTGACGCACTGTTTACTGATGTGAAGATTTTCTGTGTTCCCACACAAAGGATGAAAGAGTTTGGACTGAATGGGTGCCATGTCACCTAGTTATTCCCTCAATGTCAAATCAATGCAGATTATCTCTCAAGATTTGGTTATTACTCCATTTATGTCCCAGATACATTTGCATCCTCCCACTTCTCAAATAGACCTCAACATAGCACGCACAGTCCTCATACTCGCCTAACATTGTACTGATGTTTATTTAATATTTTTTGTTGTCATTCATTGAATTCAACTGCCCCACTCTCTTTCCAGATGACTGTTCATTTTTGTTTCCTAATTTTCAAACTCTACTCTGACCAGAACAAATAAATGAAGATAGAACAGGACATGTACGTTCTACTTGTCCAATGTGGAACACCGGAAAGCGGCACTCTATTAATCCTCTTTGTTCCTGAGCTCTATTGTGTTTGAATGTATAGTTCCATCCTGTCATTTATGTTCCATATTTGTCGGTTCTTTCCAGTGCCAAGAAACACTTTGAAGTACTTCAGCTTCAGGGTAGAAAGGTGAAGACAAAGAGAAAATGCAAAATGAGACATGACGACATTAATACAATTTAGGTAAGAGCATTTTGTATCCAACTTGGTTGTTTTCTCTTCACATTTGTTATGATAAAACATTTTCACCAACCATGTTTTCATGTTTATTTAACGTTTAATTAATCAAGATAGCCATTGAGAATACAAATAAAAAAATGTATGGGAGACCTAGCCAAAACATACAGCAGCATCAAATATAAACACATAGAAGGTTCAAGGTTCTTTATTGTCAAACTAACATAGCTACAGAGTAATTATTTCGTTGAAAATCTTAGGTCACAGGCTTCTCCAACAATGCAACACAATAATACAGATAAGCAGACAATATTAAAACAATATTAAAATATACTATATTAAAAGTAATACAAAAAGAAAAATAGTTTTTTTTAAAAGTGAGAAAAGAAAAGTGGAATAGTGCAATACGAGTTTATATACAAGTTATTGGAATGATATATGATAATAGATAAATAATTACTAAGTAGCAGATGAATGTTATGAAATTGTTTCAGCAGTTCAGGTCAGTTCAGTTTAGAAGTAAACATTTGAAGGTAAAACGGTACGTTTTCACACACAGAAGAAAAATGTTATTTTATCATGTATTCACTCCAGCTGTGGCTCCGACTCTCAGTAATCACCCCTACCAACAAGGGGCATCTGAATGCATTGTTGGCCATGGCTGTATTCTTGTTGTTTGGATTTGTCTTCAGACTTTCTAATCATCCAATCATCCAATCATTATCCAATCATCATCTTGGCCAAAGTATATTTTAACATGATTTGTGTGTCTGCTGTCCAGACAGTCTATAATGTATATGCAAATGTGCACCTCCACAACCAACAAGGCCACGTCTATGGCTCCCATGGGGGATTTCTGATTGCTGCTATTTTTAGGGCTCTACTCTTATTGTAGATAATAATATAGCTGTCACGATCTGTCTGTGTTGTGTTTTGTCTTGTATTTTTCTGGCTTTGGTTTCATGTTTTATTTTGAAAAGTCTTCACCCCCTGTCTTGCCTGTTGCTTTCTGTCTGTTTTCCCTCCTACCTGATGACCCGATTGTGTTCACCTGGTGCCCCTGTGTTTTTGCCTCCCTCCTCACCTGTGTCTTGTTTGTGTGATTAGTCTTGTGTGTATTTAAGTTCTGGTTTTTCTTTCTGTCATTGTTGGTTCCTCGTTTGTCTTTGACTGTGTCACAGGGTAGTGTTCTGTTTTTGACGCTTTGGCCTTGGAATAAAGGCATTTTTCTTTGAAATCTGCATTTGGGTCCTGCCTGCTTCACTCAACCTTGACAGAAGGAACCAACCAGAAATGGACCCAGCAGATGATCCATTTGAGGTGGAATTACAACATTTTACCTTTTGATTGGCTTGCTGCTATGATTGGTGGAAGGGAGCGTCCAGTGTTCTGCAGGAGGAAGCCGCTCGGGTAGAGGCGCACCGGTTGGCAACAGAGAAACCATGTTTGTTGAAGTTCTTACCTGGCTGGATTATGGACTTTCTCCAGACATGTGATTCCCGGCCTGCTAGCTCCAGGCATGCTAGCCCCCTGCCTCTCAATTCCAACCTGACACCATACGTCTCGGTGTGTCCCGTCTGGAGTCAACCCCTGCTTCTTCCCCATTTCCTGCTCCTGTCCAGGAGCCGTTCTTGGGTACTCGTCTGGCTTTTGGAGGTCCACTGAGCCTCCAAAAGGCTCCTAAGAGGAGTCGCAAGTCCAGGCTAACAGCCCGAGCCCCAGAAGCCATGCTTTGGGCTATAGTATAGGCCCCAGCAGCCATGGTTCCGTGCTCCAGTGCCGGCCCACACAGCCATGGTTCCGGCTCCAGAACCGGCCCACACAGCCATGGTTCCAGCCCCAGTTCTGGCCCCAGCAGCCATGGTTCCGGCCCCAGTTCTGGCCCCAACAGCCATGGTTCCGGCCCCAGCAGCCATGGTTCCAGCCTTAGTCCTGGCCCCAGCAGCCATGGTTCCGGCCCCAGTTCCGGCCCCAGCAGCCATGGTTCCGGCTCCAGAACCGGCCCACACAGCCATGCTTCCGTGCTCCATTACCTGGCTCACACAGCCAGGGTCCAGGCTTCTGTTCCGTGCCCAGCAGCCATGGTCCCGACTCCAGTTTCGGCTCCAGTACTGGCTCTCCAGCTGACTCCAGCCCCTCGTCTTCTGTAGGCTCTCCGGCCGACGCCAGCTCCCCGTGTCCTGTCGGCGTACCGGCCGACGCCAGCTCCCCGTGTCCTGTCGGCGTACCGGCCGACGCCAGCTCCCCGTGTCCTGTCGATGTACCGGCCGACTCCAGCACCTCGTCTCCTGTCGGTGTTCCGGCCGACTCCAGCCCCCCGTGTTCTGTCGGCGTACCGACCGTCTCAAGTCTCCTCTCGAGTCCCCTCTCCAGTTTCATCTCAAGTCCCCTCTCCAGTCCCTACTCAAGTCCCTTCTCTATTCCCTACTCAAGTCCCTACTCTATGTCTTGTCCCGTTGAGGGTCCCGCCGACTACTCTTCTGCCGGGGGTCCTGCCAACCCTTTGTCCTGTGCCGTTGGAGGTCCCGCCGACTACTCTTCTGCCGGGGGTCCTGCCAACCCTATGTCCTGTGCCGTTGGAGGTTCCGCTGGGGGTCCTGCCAACTCCATGTCCTGTCCCGTTGGGGGTCCCGCCGACTACTCTTCTGCCGGGGGTCCTGCCAACTCTATGTCCTGTGCCGTTGGAGGTCCTGCCAACTCTATGTCCTGTCCCGTTGGGGGCCCCGCCGACTACTCTTCTGCCGGGGGTCCTGCCAACCCTATGTCCTGTGTCGTTGGAGGCCACGCCGACTACTCTTCTGCCGGGGGTCCTGTCGGCCCTGTGTTCTGTGCCGTTGGAGGTTCCGCTGGGGGTCCTGCCAACTCTATGTCCTGTCCCGTTGGGGGCCCCGCTGACTACTCTTCTGTCGGGGGTCCTGCCAACCCTATGTCCTGTGCCGTTGGAGGCCACGCAGACTACTCTTCTGCCGGGGGTCCTGCCAACTCTATGTCCTGTCCCGTTGGGGGTCCTGCCGGCTGCTCTTCTGCCGGGGGTCCTGCCGGCCCTGTGTTCTGTGCCGTTGGAGGCCCCACCGACTACTCTTCTGCCGGGGGTCCTGCCAACCCCATGTCCTGTTCCGTTGGGAGTACTGCCAACTCCGTGCTCTGACCTGTTGGGGGTCCCGTCTACGCCTGACCCGCCAGGGGTTCCACCAGCTCGTGCCCGTCCTTGTGCCCGGCCCCCTGAGTTCCCCAGCCACGGTCTTCGCCCTCGAGCCCAGCCCCCTGACTTTCCCGGCCGCGGTCCTCGCCTCGGGCCATTCATTTTTTTAAACTTCTATAAAATCTGATTCCTAATCGGAAACCAGTCTCATTTGAAAGAATGGACATTTTCGGCCCATCCTGATTGGCATAAATTCCCAGATTTTCCAGACGTTGCTGCTTGGTTTATTTATTTAATCTTTTATTTTGCAGGGACAATGCACGGTAATGAACACTTAAAACATTAAAATGTGTCAAGTGTAACAGTGCCAGATTTAGCTTTCAGCTAATTCCCTAAGTCCCTCACATAAAAACATTTAAGAAATATACATTTTACAAACATTGTAAAAACAAAATACATGTTATGCAAAAAGAGCAAGAGCAGCATACACAAGTATTTATGACATGGTAATACAATATAGCAGCAACAACATATAATGGGCAAGAGAAGATACAAGAGCTGACTAAAGTGCAAGAGAATATACCCCTGTATTAAAGTGCATTTAGCGGTGATCACACGTCTGTTTGTTTCTCATCCATTCTTTGAGTTGACCTTTGAAGCTATTGAGAGTGGGACAATCCCGTATCTCAGTTGGGAGGCTATTCCAGAATGAGCTGCCCTTAATTGAAAGTACATTTTGTCCAAAAGTGGTCCGTCTGCGGTGGACTTCACAGTCTCCTCTGGTTTCTGACCTAGTGCAGCGTCCAGCGTTTTTTGTGTGGATGAATTCCCCTAAGGGAGGGGGGGCAAATATTGTTCAGCCAGTGTTGAACCTTGTCCAAAGCATTTGAGAGACAGGATGAGATTATTTCAGTCTTTTTCTCATGTACAAAGATGATCGGCATACATTTGCACATTCAAATCAGGACATACATTAGGCAGGTCATTAATGTACAGAGAAAATAGTAATGGCCCAAGAACGGAACCTTGTGGAACCCCAAGAGGGTTGACCAGGTTGACCAAAGCACACTGTTTTCTGTTCGATAAGTAAGACTTAAATCAATGTATTGAATCTGCCGAAAAATTGAAATGAGTCAGCTTTGTAAGGAGCACTTGGTGGTCAACAGTGTCAAATACCTTCCTGAGATCAAGGAAGAAAGCACCTACATATGGGCTCGTGTCCAGCATACATTTCCACAAAGACACAGTTAGCTGTCTCAGTGGAGTGGTGAGCACGAAAACCAAACTGCATTGGGTGGAGTGGAGCGAAACCTTTATCTAAATGTTTGGTGATTAGTTTTGACACCCATTTCTCAGCAATCTTAGAGACACAGGGTAGGATGCTGATTGGTCTATAATTGGACATCATTGCCTTATCCCCAGATTTAAGAATCGATGTCACCGTGGCCACTTTCCAGGACAATGGGACTTCCCTCGTGCTGATAGATTGATTCACTAGCATAGTAATTGGTTTTATTAGACCGTCGATATGTGTTTTTATCAATCAATCAATCAATCAATCAATGTTTATTTATATAGCCCAATATCACAAATGTTACATTTGTCTCAGTGGACTTCACAGTTTGTACATAATATCAGTATGATAATACTACACCCTCTGTCCTTAGACCCTCACATCGTACAAGGAAAAACTTCCGGAGAAAACCCACAGTTTAAAGGGAAAAATGGGAGAAACCTCAGGGAGAGCAATAGATGAGGGATCCCTCTCCCAGGACGGACAGACGTGCAATAGATGCCGTGTATAAATTGAAAAGATAATACATTTGCAACATAGGTAGTCCAAATGTTTGGAAATGCATGTGTGTATAATAGGAAGATGAATCCACGAGGATATCCATCCAGGACCACAGCAACAGGCACAGCCACGACTCAAGATCCAGGAATCGCGATCCAGGACACAGGACCGCAGCAACAGGATCATCCATGACTCAGGATCCCGGCGTATATAGACACCAAAAATAAAGAAATTTGGGGAAGCTGGGTTAATCGGAACATGAGAGAACACAGGTATAGACAGAGAGAAGGAAGAAGTAAGGTGTCCCCTGACAAACTAAGCCTATATCAGCAAAACTAGGGACTGAATCTAATCAGCCCTAACTATAAGCTTTATCAAAAAGGAAGGTCTTAAGCGCACTCTTAAAAACGGATAGGGTGTCTGCTGCCCGAACACAAACTGGAAGCTGATTCCACAAATGTGGAGCTTGATAAGAAAAAAAAAAAAAGTTGGTGTCTAAATCATCTGCATCCCTAGCCTTAGAACCTCTTAACCCAAGATTATATTTTTTACCTCAACCTCTGTGATTTCCTCCAGGTCAAAAACGGGGTGTGTATCCACAGTCGTGCTAGGTGAGACCTCAGATGGCGGGAAGAACTTTGTAATGTCCAAAGCACTATGAATACTCATTGAGTGAGCTGACCAACACTGCAGGGTCTTTTATCAGGGCATCATTGATTTTTAATTCTAGAACATTATTTTCCTGTTTCTTATGTTTACCTAATAGTTTATGGTTTGCCAACACTTTTTTACCATTACCTTTCGCACCTTCAATTATATTGATGCTTTGGCCTGTCTTATTGTTTGTGTTACCTTGTTACGAGCATTAGTGAATTTCTGTCTGTCAGTGGATAGTCCGGATTTCAAGCTCTGCTTCAATAGTTGGTCTCTAGATTTCATGAGATTCCTGCAGTGTTGATTCAGCCAGGGAAGATGATGTTCCTTCCTGTCCCTAAGGCACCCTCTCCTTGAGAAGGAAGACATTGCATCGTTAATTTGAGATATAAACAGATGACTGTTTTCACCAATATCTTCAGAGGACAGAGTGTCCCCCCAATCAATCATTTTCACTGCATCCATACAATGTTGTTGCAGATTTTTGGGGATGAAGCGAGAACCCAAGGCAGGTGTTTTAGGTGTGACCATGAACCTTTTTTTTGTGAGTTTCCTGGCAAAAAGAACAAGATTATGGTCAGAAAGACCAGTCAGGAAGTTGTAGGTTTTAACTATTCTGTCAGCTTTGTTAGTAAATAATAAATCTATCATAGTCTTGGAGGTTTTGGTTATTCTAGTCCAGGGGTATTCAACTAAAATTCAACGAGGTCCAGTTAGAGAAAATCTCCCCATGCAAAGGTCCGGAACATCAAAATGTCTAACTTGCTTCATGAATTAGTGTGATATATATTGAAGTAGCTGTAGCTTTATCAACGTCTGCATGTAATCAACAACTGACTGCCAATCAAATAAAGAAAGTACAATTCAAAAACAACAATATGTATTGTCAATTAACATTGAACTATACAGATTAACAGTAACATACTGTGGATATGTGTAATGTTCCTCTCGGGCTGCATTTAAAAATGAAATAGAGAAAATACATAAAATAGCTTTTGAAAATGTGTGCATCTTAAAAGTGCTTAATTTTAGATGAATAAAATAAAGTGTAGCAGCAGCTTGAGTTTCCCTTTTTCTTTGTTAACCGTTTCACATCATGACTTAACAGTTTCAGACGATTATAGAACAATATCAGTCTTTCTTTACACATCATAACAATTGAACAGTTTTAAAGTTTCTCTTTCTTTCCCTCTTATATTGCAGTCCCTCACTCGCTTTTTTTAAATTCAGTGTGAGAATTGAGCTGGAGCTTGTCCTGCCAGGAGTTTAGATCTGGGCTGAAATGGAGTCAGGGCCATTCTCATACACATGCAGGTGCTCATTGGTTTCAGTGATGCAAACACAGGTATGGTGAAAAAAGAGAGAACTATTCGCAGCAGAAAAAAACAGAGTAATATACCATCTGACAAAGGCCTGTGCTATAATGCTTCAATTAACTGGCTATTCTTTATAATATACTCAGATCAATAGGAGACAGAGATGTGAAGTTATAAATCAAGGGTTTTTATTATTATTTACAGCAGGGGTGGGGACCTTTTTTCCTTTCAATATTTACAACATCCTCCGAGGGTCGTACAAATGATTGAATTCAACCTCTGCTTAAAAAAACTAAAATCACAGCCCATTCATTTCACCTTTCTTTCATGCTGTGCAAAGGAAAAGCGACCTCTTAATCCAGATATCTCACCATGACTCACGTATGCATGCATGTGCAGGGTGTGGCATGACCACCAAAACAGAAAGATATGGACACAAGATGTGTGCAAATGTATTTAGTATTCTATCCATGTGAACATGATTTAAGTGTGGGGGGGGGGGACCTAACCTCCTCTAGGGGGGTCCGGGGGCATGCTCCCCCGCGAAGATTTGTTTTAAAATATTGAAGTTAAAAGCATCAATCTGGTACACTTTGAGAGCAACATGAAGAGATCTATGGATACATCTTTCAACACCCATATGAAACAGAACTGTGAGCATATTTTTCTTTTTGGATATTTTACAAATCACTCCCCTTTTAAACTCTATTCTTGTTATTTTGAACAACTTTTGTGTTACTGTCATACAGTATTTTATACCTGTTTTTCATTTAGTCTCATTAATAACTATAATGATCATATCAAGGTGTGCCTTTAACCTCACTGAGCTGAGGTTATTTGAGCCTCTCAGGAGAGAGCTCTCTTCCACCTGGTTGAAGAAAAGCTCTTTAAATGTGTTAGCATAGCTAGCTAACCAGATGCTAATAACAACAGATCGCCACTGTGCTTACAACTTAAGACACAGCCACGCAAACACTGCGGCATGTGTACGGCTCCTTATGGGTACTGCAATATTTGAAGAGCTGGAGCGGCTATGGGCATAGATATGTCTCATAATTATTTGTGTGAACATACAAATAATTTGTGTGTAAATATGTGATTTGTAAATGTAAAACAACATCCACAAATGCATTTAAAAGATTTGCAAACTCACAAATACATTTGCAAGTGTAAAACGGATCTGCAAATACGCTAAATATGTTCACAAATTAAAAAAAGATCTGTGAATATCTCTTTAACATTTACACCTTTCGATCAGGCATTTGTGAATCCATTTTGTATTTGTGGACCAAAAATGCGCTTGCAGATCTCAAATCTCTGTTCACGGATCTCAAATCTCTGTTCACGGATCTCAAATCTCTGTTCGCGGATCGTCTTTTACACACACGGAATTTTGAGACATATTTTCCGCAAGTCTCGGCTAAAATCTACTCGTGTCACTCGGTTATTTTCGGAAACCACGTGATGGCCTGCTGATGACGACATTTCCGCATGATTTCAAAGTAAGAGCATGATGGTTTGTTTAATACTCTGTTTTTGTATTATAATGAACAGCGGAACGTTAGATGCATTCTTTATCACCATAACCCTGACCTAAATACGGTGTTTTCTACAGATTACTTTATTACTGCACTGGTAAGGTAAAATTAGGCCGATTAATAAGATGTGAAGTGCTTTGTAACTTCGACCCGCTTGACTGAATACACAACAAACAATGAAGAAAGAGTTTTATCTGGGCTGTTTCGCTGCCAGCTGCTCCCCCCGGGACCCGAAAGTGGCGTATAGCCTGCACTTCAACATCAACGAAAGTGCTCGATATATGCTATATTGAACCAATAACACAAACTAACTGTATCACTATAACATGATGATGATGATGGTGATGGTGATGAAGAATGCATCTAACGTTCCGCTGTTCAGTATAATACAAAAACAGAGCATTAAACAAACCATCATGCTCTTACTTTGAAATCATGCGGAAATGTCGTCATCAGCAGGCCATCACGTGGTTTCCGAAAATAACCGAGTGACACGAGTAGATTTTAGCCGAGACCGGCGGAAAATATGTCTCAAAATTCCGTGTGTGTAAAAAGACGATCCGCGAACAGAGATTTGAGATCCGTGAACAGAGATTTGAGACCCGCAAGCGCATTTTTGGTCCACAAATACAAAATGGATTCACAAATGCCTGATCGAAAGGTGTAAATGTTAAAGAGATATTCACAGATCTTTTTTTAATTTGTGAACATATTTAGCGTATTTGCAGATCCGTTTTACACTTGCAAATGTATTTGTGAGTTTGCAAATCTTTTAAATGCATTTGTGGATGTTGTTTTACATTTACAAATCACATATTTACACACAAATTATTTTTATGTTCACACAAATAATTATGAGACATATCTATGCCCATAAGCGGCGTTCCGGTGCTCTCTGTCTGCACTCCTTTCAGACGAGACATATACCACGTGAAGACACGTTACGCTCGTGTTGTGTTCAAGGAACCTGTCCTTGGCCAGGAAAAACAGGTACTCGCTTGTTTAATTATTTTTGCGTTCTAGATTTCTTCTTCTTTTTTGAAGTGAGAAGTTGTCCGTCCGTTTGTCGGACTGACGGACGGACTCCCCCCCCCCCCCCCCCCCCCCCCCCCCCCAAACGAAAACTCTTCGGTTCTCCACGAATTACACAAGTCACCCAAATCAGCGTTAAAAAAGCGGGAGGCGCCGAAAAATCCTCTATTACGGAGCGTCCACACTACAGCTTCAAAAAAAGCTTGGAGCTGGGCGTGTCTGAAGCTTGGGGATTTTATTCAAGCAACGCGACCAACAACCAATCACATGAATCTCCCGCCCCCGACATACAAAGCAAAAAACCCCGGGGATTTTATGGGAGCAATATATATATAAACTCCCCAAACAGGCGAAAACCTACCAGTTTCACCCACTGTCTCTGCCACCTCCCTCCATGCCTGGTTCCTCCGGTTTGTATCCGGGTAGGTGAAGAGGGTCTGGTCATACAAAACCGGGTGATTTGCTACGGCGATAATTAGTTTCTCCTCCATCTTTTTTTGAAATATAGAAATTAACGGCGGGATATCTCTCCCAGTTTAGACGCGGTTTGATTGGCTACGACTTGAGCTGTCAGATTTTCCGAAACGGGATTTGATTGGCTGGCGCTGGCTACTCCGGCGTCTCCGGAGACGTCGGAGACGGACCGCTATGCTACCCACAATTCAGTTCGGCGAAAAAGCGAGGCAACGGGACGTCACCCCATTCAAAGTGAAGGGGCAGATTGAAGCTGTCGACGCTGTAGTGTGGACGGGCCGTTAATGTATTGATTATAGCTCCGGGTCCGTATAGGTCGGCGTCTGGGTCCGGATCCGGACCGCGGTCCGCCTGTTGCCGACCCCTGTTCTAGTCGGTTGATCCATTAGCTGTATTAAGTTGTGATTATACGTGATCCATTTGAAGTTCTTTCTATTTTGTTTGTCATTCCAGTTGATATTAAAGTCTCCTAGAATAATTAGCTCTGTGTTGGAGTCACAGGAATTCAGCATGAGTTTTACCTGATCATAGAAATCCACCTTAGCGGTGGGTTGTCGATACAGGCACATACTGCACAGTGCTGAGACACATTAGTGGCACAATGAGTCAAGTCTAAACAACATGATCCCATTAAGTACTTATTTTTTGATCACACGCACAGTGATTGACATGAACTCGGATGCTTTCGCACCAGATTTCACACGCAAGGCCTTACATACACGCAAACAGCAGGTTAGCTCCAGGCTTCGGGTCTGCTGTCTGACAGGTCGTGGGAGGATCAAAGTTCAGATTTCGAATGCACTAACTAAAGGAAAAGAACATAACAGAGGGAGTCAGGGAAGATCAGATAGAGGGGGAAAAGATTGATGAACTCCATCCGGATCTATATGAACAGGTACAGGGGAAGGGGGGTGAGTTACAGAAAGCCGTGCGAGTTAGGAAGACTAGAGGCGAGACTGATACAAATAAAAGATTATTGGTGTGCTAGAGGAAACAGTTTTTTCTGCATCAAGCAATATTTGTCAGGTAGAAAACTGAGGTCCTCCCCTGCTCGCCTCTCCTTCCTCCCTCCTTGGCGAGGGAAGCAGGATGTCTTTCATCCAGTTCAGCTGAGGGATCAAAGCTAAAAGGCTATTCGGCTGAAACTGACCTCAATTTGCACTGCTGAGCACTCTGCACCTTTCCAACATACACAATCCTATAGTTCTCCTTACATCCCCTCCACCACCACCCACATGCTATTTCCCTTCCTGTATGCCACGCTACCTCATCCACTTAACACGGGAAATCTCTCGCCGCCTCCAACCCATTAATAATACAATTTATAGCCTCCATGACATATTACTTTTA
Organism: Gymnodraco acuticeps; assembly: GCF_902827175.1. Taxonomy (NCBI): domain Eukaryota; kingdom Metazoa; phylum Chordata; class Actinopteri; order Perciformes; family Bathydraconidae; genus Gymnodraco; species Gymnodraco acuticeps. The sequence continues at coordinate 4,933,039 of NW_022991154.1, read as the reverse complement.
ATCTGCACTATTTGTACGATATTATATCATATATCACATTATATCAGATGATCAGATATGTCCTCGGCTATAATGTAACTTGTGTTTGTGTTGGTTAATAACCTGCTCACAATAGCATTACTCTGCTCTGGACTTCAAAGAGCAGCCTGTGTTTAGCTTCCTCTCTGTGTCTTCTTTCTCATTGTTTTCACCACAAACAGCCTCTCTGCTTCAACTCCCCACACACACACACACACACACACACACACACACATTACCACACACAGGCTAATGTTTATACATACAATGTGTACAGTGATGCCCCCAAAACAGTCAAAATCTATTTTTTATTATGTAATGCTATGTGATTGGTTGATCACAGCTGTAGTTTAATGTTTCAGCTTTTCATGCTCATCTTTATACAGGCACTTTGGCACTGTTACCTGCCTGGTGAAATGCATAACTCTGATTATTTATCTTTTACATTACATCACATCAATTAATTGATTAATTCATCGAATGTCAACTATTTATGTATTTTATTATCTTTTTTTTAAGCCTATTCATAGTGCCATTTAAGTTAAATGATTGATACAGTATTATACTGTATTGTATAATGTATTTCAAATAAAATGTATATTATTGTAAGTGCTGAATATTAAGCTGCCAGAGTTTTGACACCCACAAAATATGTCTAAAGACTCAACGTTGGAGATTTGTTTCCGGTTACATTTGTGTTCCTGTTTATTGATCTTTCAGATATTCCTTATGTAAATCTGGATTTTGCCAATTATAGTTTGTATTTTATACAGCAACAGTCTTGGTTGTGTTTTAACAACTTCTAACATATTAGAAGATTTTGTGAAATAAAAAAAAAGGTGTTGTAGAGAAGAGTGAAGGGTGTAAAAGAAGTTCCTAGTATCTTGCCAAACTGAGGAATTGTATCGTCGTCACTTGTATAGCATACCAGAAATAACCACTTTAATTGGAGGGTTTGGTGTGGTAGTTGTTGATTGTTTGCATTGTGTTGTAAGGGGTTCTCATTCCTTTATCTATCCACTGTGCAGATTTGTTCTACTGTTAACGTGGAACCAGCGTTCAGGGAGTACGGATAGGGTTCTTGTTAGAAACACCTCTGAGCAAAACTTTCTGTATTTTTCTCATTTACTGTCCATCTTTCGCTCTCCTCCTCCGCAAACAAGTCCAAAGAGGAGAGGCAAAGCTGATAAATGACATTCTTGGGCGCCCCCTTCTGGGCTGTAGCCACAATGGGCTTTCTTCTGGAAATATTTGCACTGTACAAAAAGAGGGAAAACCCTGAGGACTCAGTGAGGCCAATGCCAACGCCTGAATCCTTACTATCATTGACTTAGCAACGGAAATGAAGACATATTATTAAACCATTTGTGAGCTGCACATTAAGTCCATTTAATATTAACTGAGGCCAATTGAGTGTTAAATCCTTACAGGCTGATCCGTGGGATAGAAAACACAAATGTGCTCTTAGTGGGCTCATTTAGGTTAGGACCTTCTCTTCCTTTCACACAGTGGAAAATAATATATCCTTTTTATTTTAAGTGCGTGTCATGTGGTATTTTTAACCACTGTCGTGTCATTTAATGCCCTAGTTATGAAATTGGTCCATTATTTTATTTTCCATTAACTGGATGGATTACTTTAATTTCTTATCTTTTGATAGAACTTTATAAAATGTAAAATCTGTCATTCATGTATTTCTCTCTTAGTCAGCATTTGATTATCATTCAACTCAAATCAAATGTATTATCTAAAAAGGCTTATATGCTAATGTCTTTGTTTAACCACCAAAAAACCCTTACAAAACATTTTACAAAGAAAATAAAACAGAATTGCATGGGAAATTAAAGGTTCAAGGTTCAAGTTCAAGGCTTTTATTGTCATACGTACATAGCTACAGTGTTATGTCGATGACAATCTTAGGTCACAGGCTCCACCAACAGTGCAACACAATACAACAGAAAAACAGAAAGAATAGTGCAAGGAAATACAAAAAAGAATACCAACTACCCCTGCCATAAATAAAGTTTTTATTTTAAGATAATAAACCTCCATTTCATGGATCATTCAATATAAAACGTTATGTAGCTACACTGGGAATGTCTTAAAAATGCATATTATATCACAATTAAAATATGGCAGCATCAGAATAATAAAAAATGTAATCATCTGAGCAATGACGATACAAAACCGAGCCTGACCGCCTTTAACATCAGGCCGGATTTTATTATGCTCTCCCCTTGATTGCGATTGGCTCGAATCCATTAAACACACAAATAACCCCCCAGCTGTAACCAAGTCCACCTGTTTATAAACACAAACAGTTATGAACACACTCCGACCTGTCACATATCATCAAAGACCATAGACTGTATATATAAAGTCAAAGACGGAGCAAACATGCAGCATGCTTCGATGGTTTCAGCTGGACCCTGTGCACGAAATCTGTTTCCTCTCAAACTCATGTTACTCAAACGAGGGGAGGGATGTAACACTAAAATATGAGGCGGTAATCCACAACAACTTTTGGGAGATAATATGTGTGTCATTCTGGCTAGACTTCAGCACCATTGTGGATTTTTCATTTCACTCTAGACTTTTTCCCAGAGTGTGTTCCTCAACATTTCTCAGGGCCGATCCTGTCTTCGCCTCCTGATACACAGTAGCCTGTTGTCTGGCCTGGGGGGCCGAGGGAGTGGTGTTATGAGAAGGCAAGGAACATGTTATGTTAACCTGGGTGGTAAAAGCCTGAACATATTTGGGAAAATGCCCCTTTATACCCTCTCACACCCACTCTTTTTCTTGGGGTTCTTAGGAATTCTCCAATCTTTCCTGTGTCGAAATAATGAAAAGGTCAGTTCACCCAAATTACACACACACATAAACACACGCACACACACACACACACACACACACACACACACACACACACACACACACACACACACACACACACACACACACACACACACACACACACACACACACACACACACACACACACACACACACACACACACACACACACACACACACATATACTTTTTATTTTGTATTAATCCATTTAGATAGTTTTGGTTTAATTTGGGGTTTTGGAATTTCGTTTTTGGTGCTCAAAACATTGAAGAAGGATGGAAGAAACAGAACATTTTATTTCTCGCAACAATGTGCCTTTGTGGTTAGTCCACTGAAGGGGCATAAAGAGAATCTTAGAACTGCTGAGGAAAATATACTGGGTACAAACTCCCCCAATACAACCCTATGCCACACAATGTTTGACTTGCCATTAGAAATATCATCAATAACTTTCATGACATGTTTTCTTTACATTTCAAATTTAGCAAATTAACTAATAATCATAGAAAATGCCAGAAAAAACCTAAATGAGGTGCCGTCCCTAAAACCAAAACAATGAGCTGAAAGTTGCTAAAACTCCCTGTAAAGTTGAGGGGAATTACAGAGTTTGGACTCCTGTCATGGAGTCTTTCAATATCCATTGATATTATAAAAACAGTGATTGAAACAACGCTGTGTGTCTTTTTAAGATATAAACATATTCTCAGATTGTGAAGCCACCAAATTCCGAGAGATAATACCTTGGACATTGGTCTTGTGTCTTCATTGTTACTTGGAGCCAGTCCGAAAACCTTGCTTTAGCCTAAAAAGTTTCATCTGAGTCCTTTTCCTGGAGATTTCTTTTTTTTGGGTGAAAACTTTTGACAGAATGTTTTGTGGAATATGCAGATGAACAACAATACCAATAGAGCTGTAGCTGATTCACTTAGTGTCATGCCTTCACTTTTTTTTTTTTTTTGCCCAAATTTGAAATAATTCTCTTACTCCTTCTACTCTCCATACATGTATTGCCCATGTTATACAGACACTGTGCACTGAAAAACTGAAACGTTGACTTTGATTAAATGTATCACATTAACAATTTCACATAACTGTATTGGGTAAGTTGAAAGTAAGATTTGTGAAATCTGTTGACATAATGAACTTAATCAAAGTCATATAGTGTGTCAGGCAAAGTGTCAGCACTCAGACTGAAAGGTTGTCTGTCCCCTTTAAATCTCCTTACTCCATTGTGTTTATCTGGATGCTTTCCTAAACTAAGCCTGGCAGAGTCCTGAATTTCCGGAGTCCAAAATGTGAGCCCAGGAAACTGAACTCCTCCGGGAAAGTGGAGCAACGGGAGATGGAGCGCCACTCAGAAGCAAAACAAACCCAAATGTCAGGGGTTTATTTAAAATCTCCCGTCTTATATTAACAGCATTGCTACAGGCTAGTGATTAGCCTCACATGGGTCAGACTCACTTAATTTCCATATTTTATGTATTTTATGAGATACAAAATACAGTCATGGATTGGATTCATGCTCAGTCATTGAAAATCTATTATTTAAAGGTTACAAAGATGGACTTAAGAGCAGATTTGGAAAATGTGTGATTTACATTCTTATACTCATATTAGAGCTTTGCGATGATGGCAGATGGAGCTGCATATGTAGATATTATGATGTTGTTGGCAAAGAGCTGAAACCTGCCCAGGTTATTGTAATGTCAACACTGAGCATATGATCTCAATGCAGCAATCTTTGACATTGAGGGATTCATACTTGTTTGATGTCTTACAGTTGAAATGCCCTGCGCAGGAAGGAAGTGCTCACCCACTGGTCGCCTGTTCCATCTTCAGGAGCTCTATGGGAGGGAGGGAGGATTTCAGCGCAATATTTACAGTGACCTTTTCCTCTCACTGGCCAGGGGCCCATGGGAAAAAACTGGAGAGGACAAACAATGAACAATAGGGTTCAGGGATGAGCAATGGTGGCAGCGCAGCATGTGCCATTACGGGATGTGCATTACACAGGGTCGGGGGGTCACAGCAAGGATCAAGGCACCAGCACTGTCCCTCAGGAGCACCTGGGACACCTGCTCAGAAAGCCTGTGCTATTTTAAAAACACAACATTCAATGACGTGTTCCTCGCTTGTTAGGAATAATGTCAGACATGAAAAACGTTTTTTTAAAGGAAAACAAATAAAGTAGACTCACAGTATAATACTAGGCCATGTTGTAATGGGATCACTCCAGCCTCTTCTACACTTACTAACCTCCTACTAACCCTACCTTTATTTTTCGGAAACTGTTCAATCCAGTCAAAGCTTCAAATTAGGCCAGTGGCGTATAGCAGTGTGCTCCGACCACACCCATCTTCAAATACCTTTACTTTAATCTTCACTTCATACCTGTAAGGTTTTGCAACTGTATCTTGAACAATCGCAACGCTATCGCTGTGATAAAATCTGCATTCAAATCGAGACAGTCCTGAGAAAGGATTAAGAACTGCTTCTGTGGTAGTTTACACTTTAGTAGGTGTCTCCGGGACTACATTATGCCATTATGATACACACACACACACACCCCCCACACACACACACACACACACACACACACACACACACACACACACCCACACACACACACACACACACACCACACACACACACACACCCCCCCACACCCCCCCCCACACACACACACACACACACACACACACACACACACACACACACACACACACACACACACACACAAACACGCTCAAGGTGAAATAAAATCAGTGCCACTGATGTTATTATCCAATGGCAAGGGCTGTACCACAGAGCCTAAGATCAAAATCTTCCACCGCCATTGCTGTAAATTGGTGTTTATGCAGTCAAACAGCCCCTGTGTTGCATCAGCATCGGTGCAAACTCCCAAGTCACAGTTTGATCCCTCAATTATCAGATTACCCCGTCTAATTGGACAATATGTTTTCCCTGGGGATTGGGCATTGCCTTATCAGGGACATTCTTTCTGCCCTGCACAATTTGGTAAGATACATGTAAATGTATCAGTGTTCTAGTGTGTGCTTGGGTGGTCTCTGTTGCATTTCTAATGATGCTGCGCCTTTCCCAGAACAAGTGGAAATACCTCTGTGATGCACCGTGAAAAGAGAGGAGAGGAAAGAAGCAAATCTCCCACTGGGACATAGAATTCTCACACAAACGACATCTAACATCGTTTCTTCCATATTTAATCTCTGCGCAGAAATCAGATGAACCATAGTTATCTACTCATTAGAAGTGTTCACAGCACATCAATATCTTATAATATATCACAACTGAAAGTATAATTCAAAATATCAAATTAAATTGCAAAATATATCAATGGTAAAACTGTTTATTATGCATATATAGCATATATAAATGAATTAAATATTATGTTTAAAGTGGACTAGAAATGTAAAGTAACATGTAAATAGATATATTTAAGATATATATTTATATTTACAATAACCAAAAAACTCTACATGAATACATTATTTTAGTAAATATACTTAGTTGCTTACCATGCTCCATTTGTTTCCCCCCGCTGATTGTGAGGTTTCTTTTGGTGAGTTCTTCCTTTTGCAGTGCAAGGGTCTAAGGACAGAGGGTGTCGGTACAGATTGAACAACCTCCTGGTTCTATTGTGACATTTGTGATATTGGGCTGTATAAAAACAATTTGACTGACTAAAGTTTAGAGAATGTGAAAAGGTTAGCAAATGCAATGTTTAAGTTACTTTTTCATTTTAAAGAAATAGCTTACTGGTATCATTATTTCCATTGTGCTTTTTTCTTTCAGACTTTCAGAAATGTGTATAGTATGACACAGAGTATACAAACGTTTTAAAAATGTATAGTGTCATAGTTTTTTCAGGAGGAGTAGAACAGGTCAAAATCATAACCAGACATTTGTTATGTTTTATTTTGAAGGCGTTGGCTTTTAACGGAAAGCCGGAAGTAGTCACGTGATACAGGAAACGGTCGCTGCGGTGCTACATCTGTAAACTGTAAGTTACATTTTCTCTATCCTGTTTTCTCCTAAATGCTCATGGTAGAGTCAAAGTCCTCTTGGTAGCAAATATGATAATGTAAGCGGTTTGTAAGATTACAATGAATACAAATGACAGCCAGAGTAAACCCTTCCGGAATAACGAAGAGCTTGCTAGCAAACACAGGTTAACGTTAGCCTAAGCTAACTTCAGATGGAAAATATGTCAACAAAGCAGATATCCCTTTCGTTAACATCACTAGTGGGTAGTTTGGTGTGTTTCATTCAATGTCCATGGAAGCGAAAGCGGCTGGAAATGTGTATAATGTTGTTATATTGTACCGTTTAAATGGGCAATATGATTAGCTGTAGCAAACTCCATTGACAAATCAGTCTATTTTATGATGTATTGTTTGCGAGGCGAACATACCTTAAGACCTCTTTGAAGCGTTTAACTTATTCAAGTCATATTTATTTCTGATCACTGTTTACCATAAATGCTTTATTTTAAAAACGTACACTTGATGTATCTCTATGCACCTTTCTTTCCCCCTTTTTTCTATATTTTGCCTGTCTCCAAGTATTATTCCATACTAATAATAATAATAAATGATATTTATATAGCGCCTTTCAATGGACCCAAGGTCGCTGTACATGGTGGACAAACAAAACAAACAGACAATCAACGGGCAAACCAAATAAATAAATAAAGGAAGCCAGGGGACCAGATATTATGACTACACTAAACAAGGAATAGGAATATTTTCCTGACAAAATCGTAATTTATTTTATATGAAAAGTCTTCGAACACATAATCTAGACTGGTAGGATGCACCTCTATATTTCATTTTTTGTTAAAATTCAGCTGTTTTGCCCATATGAATAATCAAATAAAAAGCTGGTCTAACATATAATAAAAAGCTGTGTCCAACATTACCAGTGCAGTAGATGTGATACATGACATGTAGGTGAGACCTTTTTAATAAAGAAACTACTGAATCCTCCAAAAACAAAAAAAATACATAATAGGAAGTGGAATTAAATAAAAAGAGGTTGTCATACTTGTAATATTATCTGGTATTGTTTTTGAGTCAATAGGTCACATGACATGGAAGTTATAAAAAAAAAAATAGGTTTATTGAAATATCTTTGAAAGATCAAAAAGTGTTTAACTTAGTAAAAAGACCTCAGAGTTAATGTTTTTCATAATATCATACCTAAAATTAACTTAACCATGGTCCGGTCCCTCATACTGAGTTAAGCAATTAAAATGTCCTTGTGAAAATGAGTAAATGTGTTGAATGTTTGAGAGAACCTGCAGGGTTACTCATTGCCAGGTGCTATGATTTCTCTCCCAACTTCTATAAACACTGTCCAATCCATTCTAATGTAAACACATGTAATAACTGCCCTTCCACAGAGATAATGATTGTCATTGAAGTACTCTATCAAAACAAAGAGCATGAGGCAGACTCAACACCTTGCTTAGACTTGCAACAACGTTTCATGTACAGATGGGAAAGAGTGAAAGTAAAGAAATGATCACATCAAGTGACCCCATGTGACTCAGAAAGGCACTTCGGTGAAAATAAACATTAGATTACTGTAACATCCTTTTTTCATCACTTCTCACTGCTTCATAGATTTTAGATGAACAATTACTGGTTTATATTGTTCACTTTATATCCTGCAAAGTAAAACCGTTTCCAACCTTTTATCACTGACGTCATGCAAAGATTTATTCTCTGAACCCAACCAAGTTATTTGTTAACATGGAAATGATTTGTTGGTTTGTTTTGCAAACTGGATATCAGTCTTCCCTAAAGGAATGATATGTATGTTGAAGTGTAAACATACCTACAAAGCACACACATGGTGGTGGTTTAATGGTCTGGGGGATCATTTCTTTGCATACTTTAGGACCCTTCGTACAAATTGAGCATCGATTAAACGCCACATTCTACCTGAGTATTGTTGCTGACCATGTTCATCACTTTATGACCATCTTCTGATGGCTACCTTCAGCAGGATAACGTGCCATGTCACAAAACTCAAATGGTCTCAAAATGACAATGAGTTCACTGAACTCAAATAGCCTCCACAGTCACCTGCATGGGCCTCATTTATTAAAGGATATACGCTCAAAAAATGGCGTACGCCAGTTTCTACGCAATGTTTGCGATTTATAAAATACTAACTTGACGGGAAAATGTGCGGTCCTCCACGTAAACTCTAACCCAGGGGTTCCCAAACTGTGCCATGCCAAGGACCCCCATATAGCATTATCCTCTGGCGGGGACCCCCCTGTTGCAATTTTTTTAATTTTAAAAAAATGATGTGTACAAGTGCCTCGCGATGGAGCATGCAGTGTGTTGCCACTACATTTGGGGCCTTCTGCCTGATCAAAGCTGTCACTCCACTTTCTTTGCCTGTCATAGCCGCTGCCCCATCTGAACACACACCCACACAACGAGACCAGTCAAGTCCATTTGAGATGATGTACTCATCTAAAACTTGAAAATGGCTCTTCGTGTGGTCCTACCTTCCAGTGCTTTGCAAAATAATATTTCCTCAACAAAATTCTGATTGGCTTGAAGGGCGGTCGTGTGATTCAAAAACAAAAAATATTAAAAGATTGGCATCAAAGGACACATAGATTGATATACAGTTATTAATAACATCTAAAAAAATAAAATAATAATTAAACTTTAAAAAAAAAGAAAATCCTGTTTCCCTCAAACGTTGCGTGACCCCCCTGGTGCCCCCTGGCGGCCCCCCAGGGGGTCAGGGCCCCCACTTTGAAAAACACTGCTCTAATCCATGCGTACGCACTAAGCACAAAAATGGGAGAGACGGAAAACTGCGACACCGTTGGCAGAAGGAAGAATGGAGAGAAATATGTGGAAATAATACCATAACCTCTCAGTTATCATATGCCAAAAGCCAATCCTAAAATGATTTAACAAACGCCTGTTTGAGACTCCTCAGTGCACACAAAAACATAACTTGGAGAAATAAATAAGTACGGATATGTTATTGAAAACCACCTCGAATATGTTGTGTTAATGTTATGAAATGTTTTCTCATAAATGATGCGGTAAGCAGGAGGACAGCATTACTTTAAACTGACGACGTGTTGCATTTCTATAGGTTGTAGATACGAGCATGGTTTTATATACTATCACGTTGAATCGTGTTTTATGCCGTTTGCCAAGACTTGATAAGTCGCTCGTAAAACACAGGAGGTATGGAAACTAAGAACACCATGTGTGGTCAATTGTACAGCTAATATAACACGACACATTAGTTGTATTTCCTTTAACTGGTGGATATAGAGTTGCTGCGGGGGAGACGCTGCGCACAGCTGATCGACAGCTGGAACACAAACCACCAAATACGAAAACATAATTCAGATCCAGTCGTCATGACTCCACTCCGGAGGGATTCCCCGATCATTTCTTACAGTCTCTCATCAAGGGGGTGTCTCCTGTCCCCGGTACAAACACACTGCCTGAGGAAGGCTATGTGTATTGTTTTTGTCATGAACCTTTTTCGGGCCATTTATTTATTTATTTTGGTGACGATCCGACCTCCATGCTGCTACTCTGGTTCAAACTGCATCCACCAAACAATATGATTTATCTCGACCTCCCCAAAATAACCCAAATCTGACACGGTGTGAGATGTCTTTTTTTAGCTGTTCTGTCGTCATTTCCTGCGATCTTCTTCATGCAGTCAGTCAGTCAGAATGAATGAATGGATGGGCGTTTCTTTCACTATTTATAGGCAAATATGGGCGTTACGTGAAGCCCGCAAAAGCTGCACCGCATTTCGAGTCGATTGTGATTTATAAAGGGGAACAAGTGCCGTACGCACTTTCCTCGCCGGTATGCAATGTTTTGTGAATCGGAACATTTCTTTACCTATTTTTTTGCTTTGTACTACATAAGCAACCTTCTCACGTGAATCCTACGCAAGGCGTTATAAATGAGGCCCCTGATCTCAATCCTATGGAACAAGAGATTTGCATCATGGATGTTCAGGCGACAAGTCTGCAGCAACTGAGTGATGCTATCATGTCAATATGGACCAAAATCTCTGAGGAATGTTTCCAGCAACTTGTTGAGTCTATGCCACGAAGAATTAAGGCAGCTCTGAAGGCAAAAGAAGGTCCAACCCGGTACTAGCAAGGTGTGCTTAATGAAGTGGCCGGTGATTGTATATCAAAAACACATAGGCTTTATGGGCAAATTAAAACCACCGACCAGTCTTTGCGGACCCCATACGTTCACTATATAAATATGTTGGGTTCATTATGAAACCATGGCAGGTGTACCTAGACTGCAGGTAATGGAAAACGTACGGTGGCCGAAAGGTGCAAACACTTTTCCATTAGGAGGAATCCGCTGCAATTTCAGGAACGATGCACACTAAATAAAAACACAAATGTACCAAAAAACTTGCAGAGGAAGAAAATGACATATCGTACAGCTAATTGTAGGTACTGTAATAATGTAAAGGCTGATCAAATTCAAATAACATTTCTTTGTTATGTCCTACAAGTGCCTGTTTATACAAACCAAATATAGTTGTAGTAAACAGCAATAACATGAGCTCAGCTTCTTTTGTTTTCAAGCCTATGTTACTCCAACATCCAAGAAAGTACAGTTCCTGCTATGGTTAGGCTAAGATATTACTTACCTTAAAAACCTCGAGTCGTCCCTGTTGTGATAGACACTGTTCAAACAGAACAGACTCTAAGCCTCTATAATCACTACTCTTGTGTACTTTTGTCAAATATTGTTGTAACAGTCTTCCTTTAAATAGGCTTTTTAGAGGAAACAGTACCCTTACCATGTGTGTTTGTTCAACTGATTGATTGTGTGAGAGATTGAATGAGAGTAATTGATTGACGGGTCGGTTGCAGGCAGGCACCATGTCGCAGGAATAGGTTGTCATTGAGCTCCTCCATCATGTGTGTCGACATCCATGCTAACAACTTTCAGTGAGAGCCTACTGTGTATCTCCCTCTCTTCCCCAAAGTCAGCACTGCTTGGCTGGGGGATGGCGGGGGGCAACGCTACACTGATCCATTTCCTGCCCCCCCTCCTGGGGCTCTAATTGAAAAATGTGGGTGGCCCTGCTTGTTTGCTTTGGTGGAATGTGGTGGGTTGTGTTTTTTGAGGCTTTTTCCTCAGCGCCGCTGCTCCGCAGACCTCGGGGTTAATCGAGCGGCGGGGGTCAGGCCGAGCCTTGTTTGTGAAGCGGCACTTCTCCCTCACCCCCTTCTGCTCTCTGCAGTCTGCCCCACCTGGTAGCCTTGCTGACAGGCTTGTTGGGCCACTGGTTTTCACAGTATGGTTTCTGTGACCCAGTCAGACCCACACAGACAGACAGAGGGGTCTGGGCTGGGAACATGGTCACAGCAAAGCTCAAGAGACAAGCTCAGTGATGAGTCAGCTTGTTTCATGTAGATCCTTGCCAAATTCCAACTTATTGAAAGAATAAGGCGTAGTCATAATAGAGTGACACAATTTGACACTAAATTGAATGATTAATTAAGTCACTTTTTAATGAGCTTTTCTTGTTTTTAGCTTCTCAATTGCAAGGACTTTAGGGGAATATTCAGGATGTTTAGATTGTGTGACAGACACAAAAAACGATTTAAGCCATTATTTATGACCAAATGTAAAGAAATTGTTGATTGCATCCCAAAATAATTATAAAGAGTCAACTTCTAGAGCAGAAAAACCAACAATTTTGATAATTTATTATTGACATTTTATTTTCACCCCTATTAAAGGTGGGGTAGGTAATGTTGGAGAAACCAGCTCGAGTGCGCTAGAATTTGAAAATACACAGCCTCCAACACACACGAACGCGCACATGTCCAATGAGGGCACGAGATAAGTTTGTGCCCAGATGGAAGGCTGACAGGCAGGTAGGCCATCCAGTTACTTTAGCCGGGCCGGCTCAGATGATTGGTCGTGCTTTTTACAGTACTACGGCTTCCACAGATGACTTTTTTGTCAAAGCACTTAAGATATTCATTGCTATCGGGATGTTAAGAGCATTCCATGGAATATAACAAAGTGTATCTCGAGCCGGTTTCTCAAACGTACCTACCCCACCTTTAACTGATTACTATTCTGCAACAGTTGTTTTGGTTAATCAACTAGTGTTAACGTTTACTGGTTAATTTATGATAGTAAATTGAATATTTGGAGGGTTATGGACTATTGGCCCAAAAAAGATAAATACTGAAGACTTCAGCTTGAGCTTTGTGATTTTGTGATGGACATTAGTCACATTTTTTCTATTCGAAGCTTTAAAAAACAAACATTTAAACATACAAATGTAATCTGCAAATCTTTTGACGATATAAAAGAAAATGTAGATAACTAGTTGCAAGCCAAAATATATTTGACGAATATAATTCCTGATGGTGACAGTGAAGATGGTTCTCACGCTGCTGATGTGTTTTTGATGTAAAGCAGCAGTGTTATCCCCCGGCTCATAAAGGTTCAAATCTCTCCATTTCGCCACATGATTTGGGCAAAGCCATCTGTCTCCAGTCTCCTAATCCTCTGAAAACATCTTCCTGCATCTGGAGGCCTACACTTCATATTTCTGTTTGTTGTTCCAGGATCTTTATATGGGAAATTGGGGACTTCACTTCGTTAGCCTAAATCTGCAAAAGCACTTGAGACTGACAAACAAACAAACAGACAGCCCTAAAGATAACAAAGCTTGCGGGCAGCCATCATGATGGTCGGATAGTGAGCCAGAGGCGCACATTTGATCGCTCTGTCCTTTTCCCTGTCACGAAATACACTCTGTGAACGCTGGGACCGCATGCATGTGCAGGAGATGCTGAGTCATTGTGGAAAGATGATGACTGGACGTAAAGTGTTGCAGGAATTAGTTCTAAACCTGGAAATTAGTTATTATGTAAGCACTTCTGGGTTCCCTCATTTCCTACTTCCTAGTAAATGTTTTTTAAATGACTTTTTGATTGCATGCCGGAAAAAAGTTCTGTGGTTAACTCCAGCTTACAAGATGTCCTTGTTTTGTTCTGAAACGTAACATATTTGATTAAAGATCATACTTCTAAATGTCTTGAGCATTTACGTGTTACAGGGGGTCCGCGGGGTCTTAAAAAGTATTAAAAGTTGATAAATCAATTTAGCGAAAATGAAGGCTATTAAACGGCATTTTCCAAGGTATTACATTTTGCAGCTTGTTTTCAATAAGTATATAAATGGTCCAAAGAGGTTGTGTTCTACAGTCTGCCTGAATGTAATCATTGCGTAGGTGTGCAGTGTGATTCTGTGTAGTTTATTTATGGCATCCCGTTGGATTTGACGTCATCTGAACAGGACATCGCACGCTCACTGCTTGATAGCGCAAAGGTCCGTTTACGCCGTTTGTTAAACAACATCGTTATGGGGAAATGCAAGTTTGCATCTCTTGGGAACCTAAATCAAATACTACTTTCTAACTCAATGCAAGGCTTCTTTTTCTAATAAACCTTGCATTGGGTTGGTCACACAATGAATTCTCTTGTGCTTTGTTCTATCTGAATTATGATAAGGAGTTATCACAAGCTGTTTCGTTGTGCTATCTTACAATCAATACTGTATACAGTAAATGTGAGGTAAAGTGTGTCGCCAATGTAACCAGTTGGAATGCAAAGTGGCGATGAGGTCTTAAAATGTATGGAAAGGGTCTTAAAAAAGGTCTTAAAATGTATTAAATGTGACTTCAGGATTCCTGCATATACCCTGTGTTAGAAACAACGATTGCAAACGAGTGGGGTGTGAGACTCATAAACCTCATCACCCTGAAGGCGGGTCTGCCTTTAGCTTAGCGATGTTGACTTAAAGTCATTCGACCATGATGTAGTAGTTTATAGCCTAACGTTAGCTATTTACTTCTGGCGTTTGCATTTACTAACTATTATGAATGTAGTGGCTTTTGGTACATATTATTCAGGTTAACAAAACTTGTAATAAATAAGTCTTAGCCACAGATCTGATTTTCTGCAATATTCCAAAACCCATTGGAAAAATCGCATTGGCTTTTGTGGAGGAAGCCCTTAGGAAGCTAACCTCCGGGTCGGCCTACAAAAGGACATCATCACTTCATTGCTCCACTCTATCGGACGCAGGCTTCGTCTGTTCTCCAACAGAACCTGCACAGTTCATGTTATCATTTACAATCCATTTATTTGAAATATGATACAGTTGACACCCATTATGTCTAATTTGGCTACATTGCCCTCTCCACATCTCAGATGCATGTGGCGACGCGGGTGTGAGCGAACACTGTGGAGGATTGTTCAGAGCCTCACCCCGCCTGTGATCACACGGTCTTCTCAGGCGGGGCCATGTTTGGCCCGCTCTGTCCATTCAGAGGACTCGAGAGGGCGATCTTTGATGGATTCTGGTGTTTGTGTAATGTTGGGGAGCTCGGACTGAAATGGTGCAAGTGTGTGTGTGTGTGTGTGTGTCGCAGGGTAGTGAGTTAGCTGATGGAAGACGGAGGGGCCGAGGGTGATGAGCTGTCTAAATGGGTCCCTTTGTGTGATCTAAACCCATCACACTCTCTCTTACACACACACACTTGCCAATCACTGCCATATGCGAGTCACCTTTCAACTCAGCAGTATGATCTAAGGTATGAACGCCTTATTCATGAGATAGTCATGTGGCTGCATGTTGATATAGTGCGGCAGGTAAGAGGGATACACATGGCGGTGGTGCTGCAGAGAGTTTGTCATGTTTTGAAGTTGTGGAAATCCAAAGGTCAGAGTCTGGAGGACTTGGGGGGTTTTAACCCGCTGGCAATTTTGGTCAATTCTTTGGAGGATAATTACAATTCCTTTTGTCCAGGACAGATGTTTTGATGAAGTGTTATCTTTTAGAGAGTGGAGACAAACACGAAATAGAAAAGATGAAGAGGAATAGTATATGCATGGCTATAGTCTTTGATAAAGTAGATTAATATCAATCCGACAGTTCAACCCTTTTTCTCAAAGCCAGAGCGATGTTGTCTAAAGACCCAATTGCTAAATTTACAAAGAGAAACAGCTGAGATAAGCGATACATCCTCACATTGAAGAATCTGCAATTGATTGCCAAAAAAATGGCAAAGATATGATATAATAATAATGGTTATTATTATTATGAATCAGGGACATTTTCTTGTTAATGTTTATTTATTCTGTTAATACCGGCTGATAGTGTTTAGCTCAATTCTCTATACTAATGATTGATTTGGAGCAAATGGTAACTTAAGGTAGAGGGGGAAGATAGACTAGTTGGTTTTAAACACCCAAACAAATACCCTCTTCCTGTCAGGACATTATCCTCTGCATTATTATTGTTATTATTAATAACTAACAGAAACATTCTGTGCCAAAGTCAACCCCCTTTTCCATTCCCCTCTCCCTGTCACACACACACACACACACACACACACACACACACACACACACACACACACACACACACACACACACACACAGTCATTGTCATAGCCCTCAGTCGAAAACATTTATTAAAAAAGAGTTGATGTGATCATTCCCAAAAATTCACATCATGTTTAATCTGCTGCGATCCACATTTGTTTAGTCTTTCAAAAACGTTCCTGCTTTTTTGAAAAACCGCAATAGAAGCTTGAAATGTAAGAATGATTCATTTCTTACAGCTCTTATGGATTGGTTTGTTTGTGTCCCGTTGACAGGCAGGGCATCGTACTGTCAGACTCTGAGGAGATATTCGCTGAAATTGTCAAATGTATTTGATTAGAATGGCTCCACCTTTCAAATGCTGCTAAATTAGTAAATGTTTTTGTTTTACAATCAAACTTCATTAATTGCAATCAACAATTTCTTTTAAGGCTATTCTCAGATTTGAATGTATCATATAATTAAATCTTTTTTCTTCAACGTAACAGCAAACACTGAACAGCACTATTTCTTCTCTTCAGGCCAGTTTATTATTGATTGCATCAAAGTGTGTAGGCCTACTTGAAACGCAAATCCTCAATATCGCAATTTTGATTCAATTTATAAGCAAAAATATGGTTTTGAATGTTATCCGGAAAGTAACCCCAGGCGCAGGGTAAGATCATCCACATGTCCTAATCTATCAAATGTGGTCTTCTGCATGGCACTCAAGTCAAACATCTTTCAACTCCCCTTGTATTTCCTTTTTATGGACAAGAAACCCATCTAGCCCAGACCATTGAGCACAGCTTATATGGGCTGTACTGCGTGTGGCGTTTCAAAATTACATTGTTTCATGTTACGCAAAGATTTGTTTAGAGCTTTAATGTAAAGTCTTTCCTTTATGCCTGCTTGCTGCAGCACAAGGCCAAGGAAGGGTTCTCACTTGTTAGCAAGCGCTGCAAGAAGATCCCAAGCCTCAGACTTCCACAGCTACCACACAGATTAGAGCCAAACCTGCTGTTTGTAAGAGAGCCTCCAAGGAAAACAAACCTGCCTTTTTAGCCCTATTACCAGAGAGAGAGAGAGTGGGGCTAGAGTGGGGGCTAACAGCATCACGGTTGGAAGAGAATCGAGCAAGAGAAAAGGGGGCTAAACCTGGTTGTGTGTTGTCATTGATTAAATGTAGCCTTCACAGTAAGACATGGCTTGACACATGTTGGAAGAGAGTGGGGTGTTCTCTCCTCTGACGCCCCCTAGAGGTTGATATCTTCATCCCTCTTGTGGAAAACTGCCTTCCTCATGAGTTTTCCAGCTGGAGCTTCAGAAACGTTTCTGTTGTTTTGCTCCTCATGCTACTTAAAGGAAAAATTCCCTCAGTTTGTCCCCGGTCTGTGTAAATGTATAGTTTCTGTTGCCTAGTTTATATGTGTGGTGGTGTGTGACTTTGCCTTGTGTCCGCTCAGGTTCTGCATGACTTGGTGCATGTGGGTGTGCACGCCGGTGTTATAGAGAGGGGTCTGGGCAGTGTTCCCGTGTCCATGCACAGCCCCCAGAGTAAAGTAAACACAGCGGCTCTTTTCTCATCCCAGCCGTCAGCAGGCTCTCCCCAGGCCCGCGCCAGAGACCACACACCCAGACCACACACACACACACACACACACACACACACACACACACACACACACACACACACACACACACACACACACACACACACACACACACACACACACACACACACACACACACACACACACACACACACACACACACACACCCACACACACACACACACACAAACACATATACACACACTGCCCAGACCTCTCCGCAGATCCTTCCACATACTCGCATACACACAGACCACACAACACCAGCTCGGGCCCCTCGCACGCAACCTAGCTGAGCTGTCATTCTGCCCAGCGTGTATGTATGTATGTATGTGTGTGTGTTTGTAAGTGTGTCTATGTGGGGGCCGGCTATCTGTGTGTTTGTGCACGTGTATATCCAAGTTGAGAGGAAGGGGGGGTAATCTAGAAACACTCCTGGTCCTGGAATCAGACTTGTACAAAATGAAGATCTTGTCCTCTGGCCCTCTGCCGCTCCCACTCTAAACATGTGGGATTGATGAAGGATATACGCAGCTCTTGTTTTTAGTCCTGTTAACCTCTTATCTTCGTCATGTCAGACCTATAGCCCGTCCATTTCCTCTGACAAGCGCAGGGCAGCAGAAACAACATGAGGTAAATCCCATTGGAGTGTTCTCGTTAACTCTGGGATGTCAGGGTGATGAAGGGTGGCCCCGTGGCAGAAAGGTTTCCCAGGAAAGGTTCCTTCTCTCAGGGGTTTCTAGGTTTATACTTTTTATTATTCGCTTTTTTTGTTGATCACTTATCCTAGTGACCCATTTCAAAACATTTCAAAGACAGAATAAGGAAAATCTGAAGGAAGTCTGTAGATTTTTGGGTTACAATGATCCAAATATTAGAAAATTGATAAATAACGACCTTGTGGAACTAAAACGCTAACCCTAACCCTAATCCTGGTTGGTAAATATTCAATCTAAGGACAATAATAATCCTCATTATCCAGAGGTTGCGTACCTACTTTTGGCTCCAGAACCACAATTACATTTGTTGTGACCCCTATTCAAAATAAAAGTATATCTTTGCTATTGAACACGTATGAAAGAAGATGTTTTCTGTACTCCTCAAAGGCCTACACTAAGATGCCTTTGAGGAGTTGAGAACATATCCAAACTGCAGCTCTGATATAAATGTAGATGCTTCGAAAGGTTTATAAAAATGTTTATTGACATTATTGAAAAGGTACAAATTAAATAGTATTTTATTATTGAAGGTTAAAGGTGGTATTGTAATGGACTGCATTACATTAAAGGTAACAAAATATCATTCGGATTATATTCAGTCCTGTCACTAACTATGATCCGAATGCTAAAACTAATTCTGGATTAACAACCACAGAAAACATGAACATACTGTTAAACAAGAGTACAAATGATACCTAAGACTTTCAATATGGCAGAATGGGTGTATTAGACTTTACTTACATAATAAATTGGCCACTGAGTGTAAAGCCAACCATGTTGTCAATGATGTTTATTTGAACTCATCATGTGGCATGAGATAGTTATGGTGTCAGAGGGCTCGGACTTACACACTTGATTTTATTATCCATTAAGGAATGTCTAGACTAATGAATGAATTATTCAGTCAATAAATTGTCGAAAAATAACAAGTCCAAGATGACGTCTTTTAAATATCTTGTTTGTTCTGAGAAACAACTCAAAATATAAATATAGATATTTAATATAAAAACAACAAAGGAAAGACCGAAACGATTGTCCGAATAGGTGCCAATGAATTTACCACAGATTGATTCATTACATATTTGTTCCCGCTTTTTATAAAAATTATTGTTCACAATTTCTGAGGTTGATGGAACAGACAGAATTCCAGCAAAAAGATGTTGTTTTTTCGATTGATTTTAATTGAAGTTGACTAACTTAATTTCTACAATTGATCAAACACTGCTTTTCCAAGCTTTGCCTTTCTGCTTTTCCTGTTTTTTTCTGACTGCTGGCTTTACCAAACCATTGGAAGACCGTCTCAGAGAGTTCGTGGTTAACATGTTCCGCCTACACCCAGTGTCTGGTGACCATATAACTTTACTAAAAATTCCCGCCTTCCCTGGTTCGGACCTTTTGAATTCTGTGCCAAATTGAAATGGACTCTTACAACTGGACAATTGTGTCTGATGTTAGGCCAGTTACCACCATGAACGTGCTGCAGGTCCAGTCCGTGTGAACTCCTGCATTGTTTGTGGAGAGCGTGTTTTGGCTGCGAAGCAAAAGGGCGGAAGCCTCTCTCAAGCAGCTTCAGAGAGTCCAGATCGGTCAGCCTCTTTCAGACCTGGCAGTCATTTATTAACAAACATCTGTGCTGCTGAAATACATCCTTTCATTTTTGCATTCGGACTCTTTCCCTCCCCTTCATTTGATCAGCCCCAACATGAACTGATTTCCATGGGTGCTCCTTCGCTGGTACCATAATCTGCTCTGCATTGTGTGGGCTTATGTGGAATGATTGGAGAGGCCAGGTTTATTTATCCTTCGCTGTGAGGTTTACATTCTTCCTTTCCTCCCTACTCTCGGTCTGCTCCTTCGCTCTTGGCTCCCTTCTCTATTTTTCCTATTATCTGAGAGATAACTGCTGCAATGCATACATTGTTTGGAGACCTACAGGGCGGGAAATTAACACGAGCTGCCAGCCAAATTTGCTCCAATTTTGCTGTCCCCAGTCAGTTCTAAAAACCTTAATATCTGGCTGTCTGTTGATTTAGTTAAAAAAAATGTTTTACCATATTTATTATCTCTACGGGGTCGTGGTTCTATTCTTCTTATATCCCATTTAAGATGTGGTGGTATAGCACAATATCGTAAACCTTTGTTGTGTCACGGTTTGACAATGCTAATATCCTTTATTGGTTTATCCACAGAAGTTATTTCCGCTTCTGGAGTTATCATTAGTGATTATTTTCACTGCCTGGATTTTTATTTGATGTCAGTCTGCAACATGCAAACGTTATAAATATCTAATTATTTTTTACTGATTATTAAAAACTTGAAATACATTTTTTAATAGACTTACATTGATACTCTGATTATTGTGTTATAAATGTTTTCATTATTAGATGTTCATATAGTAACTGAAATATCAGTGTGTTTGTTGAGTTTTAGGTTACTCTACATGGAAGGAAATGTCACCTGAGAATTAAATAATGTTCTTTCAACTGTTCTAAAACAGAGATGATCAGGATACTTTGTTCATCCTGGGGAAAAATCTAGAAGGAAAAGAAAGCATACAATATTTATTAAAACACAAGAAGTTGGAGTACAAATGTGCAATAACAAGATACAAATAAAATAAAGAAATGTATACAAAAATAGGAAATTAAAGTAAAATGTCTTAAAATAAAATAGGATTACAATATTTATATAAACATAAGAATTTAAAGTAAAAATATGAGAATGGAACGTCAATATATAACATGTATTTTAAAATATAAACAGTGGTATATTAGTATGTACAAGATATTAATGCAGAATTGTAGAGTTTAAGGGATTATTGTTTCTTTGGGATTACTGTGTTTCTAGCAGAAATCCTCAGAAGCAACTTAATAATGCAGTCCTCTAATGCATGCTTCCTTCTCCTCTCTGTTTCCAGGTCCAGGAGCTGATCGTCTGCCTCAGGCCACCATGTCTCGCGCCCGCCAGCCCCCGCTGGTCACAGGCATCTCGCCCAAGGAGGGTGCGGCTTGGACCAAAGTCACCATCCGTGGAGAGAACCTGGGCACGGGCCCACCCGACCTCATCGGTAACACTTGTATAACCGCACACAGCACAGTCTTGGTTAAATGTATTAGTTTATTTCATTCCTTTAAATTCAATTATCTTCAGTAATATTCATGACAAAAAAAGTGTTTCATATTTCTTTGTATTTCTAATTAGGTATGCATGTATTAACAAGTTAAGATAAATATACAGTATATAGATGTTATTTTGATCAGCCCATATAATACGTGAACAATGTGGAATTCAAAATGATTCGTTGATAAATCTTAGGTGATGATTTGTATCGTTTGTATTTCTCTGTGGTTGCTTTTGTTATAAAAGAGGGACACTGATGTTGAGTGAATAAAGCAGCGTTATTTTTGTCATTGAATTTCTGCTGTGGTGCGTGGAGTATTTTGTAACTTAAGTCGTATTAACTGGTTTTATTAACAAACCCGTCAACAAACCACAGCAGGCCCCTTTTTTTAAACAGGCTGGTGTAACGTTTATTTTTGTTTATATGATACGTAAGTGGACAAGACGCCTGATTCTTATCCTCCACTGGTCCATTTAGATTTTCTTTTCTTAACAATTTAATAAGTTCAGTAAAAAATACTGCATTTTCGTAGAGAATAATTGTTTTGTATTTGACACCTATAGATACGTAGCAATAATGCATTTCATTTAAACTGGCTGTTTACATTTTTTAAAAGTATTTTCTGAAGGCAGTTCGGTTCTCCTGAAAAGTTACTTAAGATTCAGTTCACACAAAGCAAAAGTTGTAAAATCTGACAAATGTATTTTGTTATGCAACAGTAATTTGAGATGCATCATCTGTACTTGAGATTCTTTTATTCTACGAGTAAATAATCAATTCATAAATAAAATCTTCCAGCACTTTACGAAGACTAAATAAACTCAACCAAAACTCCGACAGACCAACACAATAAAATAATAAGATATTATCCTGTTATGTAATTCAAAAGTACTTCTTCTGTGATATTCCTGCCAACTCTGTGTGCAACACACAGCATTCTTGTTTCTGTAAATATTTAGATACTGTATGCCTAGTTTGAGAAACTCAAGAAGGAAAGATGTTGTTAGTTTGTCTTTTTTAAGAGCCACACAGATGGACTATCTCCATCTTCTTCTGATTATGTGTTTGAACGTCACACTTTTCACATGCCGATATTTCCCCTCATGTGCGCCAATTCCTCCTTTACTTCTTTGGTTTGAGTGGAGGTGGGGGGGCAGTGCAGAGGACTCACACACCGCTCCATGCTTGGAAAGCCTCGCTCTGGCCAGCGATACAGGGCTATTTCTGACTGAGTGTCCCCGGGGCCTGGAATTCAACAATTAGATATGCACAAATGTGTGTGAGTGCTTATGTGTTCAAACAAAGTGGCCAGTAGAGAACAGAGGCAGGAAATGGGGCCCTAATTGGCATATTATTCACGCTTTTATGGGCTATTTCTCAATCAGCTTTCACAGGCTTTCATCGTGTTTTGAAGTGACGCTTTTTGAATCCCCTCCGCTGGAACCGTAATCCCGTGTCTCTCTTCTAGTGTCCAAATAGTTTTCAAGAGGGTTTTAAAAAGAGCACGACAGATGTGAGGGGCAGAGTGCACATTGTGCCAGTAATGGGCCACTTAGCGCTGAAGTGACACACGTTAGCTTAAAGCAGCTGAGTGAGAGGAAGGAAGGTCACGGCCACCCACACCCACCCTGACCCCAACTTGAGCTTTGACCCCCTGGTGACAGTTTGACTAAACTCGCTGATAGACGTCAATTCTGTCTGAGTGAGCTCCTCTTGTTTCAGATAGTCTGTGTGTGTCGGTGCTACACGGTGTTTATTTATGCTGTCACACTGTGGCTGTATCTCTCACCCTTTTCACCTCTTCCCTCTCAGGTCTGTCGATCTGCGGCCATAACTGCCTGCTGACAGCAGAGTGGATGTCTGCCAGCAAGATAGTGTGCCGCGTGGGGCCTGCCAAAGACGACAAGGGGGAGATCATCGTCACCACCAAGTCCGGGGGTCTCGGCACCTCCACTGTCTCTTTTAAACTGCTCAGGCCAGAGAGGATTGGTAAGACATTTCATTCGCCAGCCTGGACAGTAAAAGCAGATAGAAGTTGCAACTACGGCTGCAGCTAAAGAACATTTGTCTTAACTCTTTAGTGCAGGGGTGGGGAACCTCCGGCGCCCGGGCCGTATACGGCCCGCGAGACAATTTGATACGGCCCTCGAGGTAACACACGCAAAAAAGAAAAAAAGAAAAAAAATCTAGACCGCAAAATAATTAAACAAGCGAGTACCTGTTTTTCCTGGCCAAGGTCAGGGTCCTTGAACACAACACGAGCCTAACGTGTCATCACGTGGTATATGTCTCGTCCGACAGGGGTTTAGAGCAGAGCTGCCGGAGAGCAGAGCACCAGAACGCCGCTCCGGGCCGGGACTTCACAAATGTCAGTAGCCATAAGGAGTCGTACACATGCCGCAGTTTTTGCGTGTCTGTGTCTTTAGTTGTAAGCTCAGTGGCGATCTGTTAATCTGTCATACTGATCATACAGTCAATAACTTTGTTGTTATTAGCATCTGGTTAGCTAGCTATGCTAACGAATATAAGAAGCTTTTTCTACAACCAGTGAGGTAAAGGCACATCTTTATATGATTATTATAGTTATACAAACACAAGATAATAAAGTAAACGGGTATAAAATACTATATGACAGTAAAAAAAAAGTTGTCATTAATAAACAAGAATACAGTTTGAAAGGGGAGTGATTTGTAAAATATCCATAAAGAAAAAGAAAATCTGCTTCCAGTTCTGTTTCATATGGGTGTTGAGAGATGTATCCATAGATCTCCTCATGTTGCTCTCAAAGTGCACCAGATTGATGCTTTTAAGTTCAATATTTAAAAAAAAGGCATGTCCCCCGGACCCCCCTAGAAGAGGTTAGGTGTCCCCCCCCCCCCCCCCACACACTTAAATCATGTTCACATGGATAGGAAACTAAATTGCACACATCTTGTGTCCATATCTTTCTGTTTTGGTGGTCATGCCACAACTGTGCACGTGCGTGCATGCGCGAGTCATGGTAAGATATCTGGATTTAGAGGTTGCTTTTTCTTTGCACAGCATGAAAGAAAGGCCAGATGAATGGGTTGTGATTTTAGTATTTTTAAGCAGACGTCAATAATTTGTACGGCCCTCGGAGGATGTTGAACAAATTGAAATGGCCCTTGAGAGGAAAAAGGTTCCCCACCCCTGCTTTAGTGCATACAATACCAAAAGCATAATGGGAAGTACATGTCAAAAGGTCCCAGAGCTCAAGGTGACATATTCGCTATCCAACAGTTCAAAACAGAAAAAGGCAAGCAATTATATTGTACCATTTTTCAATTATGGAAGGCTGACACCAGGGCTTTGTTTGATTATCATAGGAAACATATATTAATATATTACCAAAGAAGCAACTAATAAACAAATAAATAATCTCTCTTATAAATGACAAGCCAACATTGCAGAACCCATAGGAAAGCAACAGATGAGGGATAGTACAGTGGGCTCCATGCTGATACAAATGTCTTTCAAATAGACAAAACACAAACATAAATAAAGTGTTCACCACCATGGCACAGATACATTACAAGAACATGTACAGAATACAATTCTGCAAATAAATGTAATTCAGGCAAATAGAAAAACGATTTCACGTTAATCTAAACTCCTCATCTCAAACATGGGTTAACAATGTTTATTTAGGTTTTAACAATCTAATTCCAATATATCTGACTGTACAGATTATTAGCCACTCATGACTTGTGTGCAACATTGAAAATGTATGTGTCTGTCTATGACTTGATGCACGTCTGTTAACCCTGCATCTATGTAAATAAATGGGTGAACATGCACGATATTTATCAGGGCTGTCAGATATTGGCAGATTATTGGAAATGTAGTGTATATCATTCTTCATTATTCTCATAAGGAAAGTATAGCCAATACGTTGACCGTTATAACAAAGCCGGATTGCTTTCATTGAAAGGACAAGTTCAGCATCTACAACACAATTGTGATTTTCCATGCAAGTGTTTTGATGTATTTTCTTCCAAAAACGAAATGAACATTTAAACTCAGAACCACTACATTAAAGCCTCTCCTATTCTATTCTATTCATCCCAAGTGAATGTGTTTAGAGTTTTACTAAATGCAACGTGTGTAGTCAATGTGACATTCCACTTGTGTTTCGATTACTTGAAATGCATGCTCTAACGTGTGTCGAGCTATTTCAGAGACCATAGATCTCTTTTCTATGGTTCGTAGGTTGTGGTCTTTCGTTACCACAGCGGCCTACTATCATGTTAGAAAA
Source organism: Gymnodraco acuticeps (assembly GCF_902827175.1). Lineage (NCBI taxonomy): Eukaryota > Metazoa > Chordata > Actinopteri > Perciformes > Bathydraconidae > Gymnodraco > Gymnodraco acuticeps. Next base: position 4,906,986 of record NW_022991154.1, on the reverse strand, counting down.
AAGACTTTGCAGTTTCCATTTGATTTGAGCTTTTCTGTATATTTGACGTTGTGTACTCAAAATACACTGCGTCTTTAGATATCTTTCTACTGTTTATGTATATATTTACTTTTTATTTTATTATATTTTTAAACATGCTGCTGTTACAAAACCATTTCCAAATTTGGGATGAATAAAGTATGCTGTATATAATCGTATCTATTCGAATCTTATGTAATTGGACGTACTGTATATGTACATAGGAAAGAAGACAGAATTTAATTTTGATATTTAGAAACATAGCTAAAACATAAATAAAATAAAAAGTATGTGTAATATATTCTCATGCATTAATCTGCATGTTCTAGTGAGTGTAGATTTGGGTGTGTGTGAGGGCACATCTGGGATGTGTTGTTAAACCCATTGACGTGTGACACGCCTCTCGTGTCCCGCAGGTATCCTGGACCAGTCTGCTGTGTGGGTGGAAGAGATGAACTACTACGACATGAGGACCGACCGCAACAAAGGCATCTCCCCCCTCTCCCTGAGACCCAGCAATCCACTGGGCATCGACATAGACAAGTACGGACACACACGAACGCACGCACACAAAAATGCCTCGGCACAATCACACCGCCATAAACACACGCGCTCTAGTCATCGAGACATGGTTTACATCCCTAAACAGAAACAAACTCTCCACATATGCGGCCGTTTGAAATATTATGCCAACACAGCAAAGATTGAACCGCTGCTCACAGGGAGTGGAAACAGAATAATTGTGTATAAAGCAGAGAAGACGGCGGACGATAGAAAGGGATTTGGAAAGAACTAAGGCAGCGACCCGCACACATGTTTGTATGCGGCCGGGCAGCGCGGGGCGGCCTCCCACGGGCCTGGCAGGGAGAGAACAAGTTGTAATATATAGTTTGTGTAGTCAGGTTCTGGCATTTCTGGGTTAGTGTTTGTTTGGCTAAGGGGCCGGGGGCAAGTGACCGCTCGTGGCCAGAGACGAGACCCCCATAAACAGGCCGGACCACTCACTCGTCTCTCTGGGTTGCAACCAGGATAAAACGTCATCGTAATTCTTTCTGACAGTAATGTGTTGATCTGATACGTATGAACTTTAGGATTAAATACTACTTAAAACATCTAATCGTAGAAGCTGTTTATAAGTAGAAGAGCATCACTCGTATGCGCATCTTTGCACGGTGATGTCCACTGCTGAGCTGTAGATGTTTTGCACCAGCTGTTTTGTAGCGTCATACTTGGCCTAAATATAACGTCTGTCCGTAGAGTTTAGTTGTTACTAAATATTTCCACATGCTTAACTATGAAACGATGGCAATAATGACACACAATAAGGTCTGATAGGTAGCGTAAGTGGAGTCATCTCTCCCTCTGACCTCTGATGTGACTCTTATTCCCAAGAATTGCGATAAAACCTAGTTTTATTTTTTAATCTTTCATTTAGGCTTGGGAAATATATAGGAGATACACTGTTATTGCACCCACATTACACCCATACTAGACCCTTATTATACCCATGTAACACCATTACTACACCCATATTAAACCTTAATTACACTTTTATTGCATCCAAATAACACTATTATGACACCCACATAACACATTAATTCACCCTATTTCATTCTTGTTACACCATCATTACACCCGCATTACACCCATATCATACCCGTGTTACACTGTTATTTCACCCATACTACACTGTTGTTAGACCAATATTACACCCATGTCACATCAATGTTTTACCCATATTACACTGTAATTTTACACATGGACACAGCCTGTCAAATGACTGCATCCCTCAGGATACAGAAACCATTAAAGTAACAGTTTTTGCAGCTGATGACAATAATTCTGTCAACTTCGTCAGGCAAGCTAAACACATATAAGAGCCTTCAAGTGGCATTGAATAATATAAGGAATCTGAAGAGCATCCTCAGCTAGCCTCATTTACATATCCATGTCAACATCAGTCTGTCAGGGCTATCTAGTGAGCTTGACTAGACCAGTAGCAATTTGTGTATTGACCTGTATTCCCCTCAAAAAACACTAATCATTTAGAATTCTTCTTAAACATGAATTTCATCCCATTCAAAAGCAATGCATTGTTTAAATCACACAAAAAGCTATTTGATACAGATACTTTATGCAACTTTTGCCAGTTTGCCATCTTAACCACATTACGTATTTATTTTTGTTTCACAGATCTAATAACTTTTTACTGTACTAGCCGTAAGTCAGTTTGTTTGTGTGTATGTGCAGAGTGGGTGGTGATGGGGGGGGCGTGGAGGGGTTGGTTTGTGTAGGCTACGGGTCATTAGCAGAGATCAAACTTCCCTAATGAGGGCTCGGTCCTCCAGGGGCGCCCAGGCGTCACACACTGCACTTCCCACGCCAGGCTCTACCAGCCTGGGGCCTTTTTGGCTGCACACTGCCCCCTGCTGGAGAACACCCACCCCAACATCACACAAAAAAAGAATCACACAAGTTACACAATACATTTTTTCAAGCCCTGCTCAATCGCTATTTGTTGTCTTGTATTAATACTTTTATTTTTCTCTGTATGAGTGTCATTGCAGTTCATGATTTCAACCTACTTTTATACTTTGCAGCACTTTATATGTTTGCCTTTCTTCTGTGTTCACCTTTGTTCATCTGTCTTCTTTTAGAGGCAAGATCCCACAGAAAGACATCGAGCTGACATTTCCAGGAATGAGTGGAGACTTCACCAGTGAGAACTTCTCTGCCACCTGGTACCTCATAGAGAACCACACAGGCTCCAGGTAAGTCCTCATGTCATCAACCCCCCTGCAACGAAGTTAGTCAATGCGTAAAATAATTAAAAAAATAATATCAACATAGTGCTAAGTTGTTGGATGTTACAGGGACTGTCTGTGATAAATGCAGATCACACTGTTCTTATTGCATAAGAGAAAAAAATGGTCAAATTACATATCTAAAAATTGCAATATCTCGCCTTGCTCACAGTCATGCTATATCATGAATCCTCACCCCTGTGTCATGATATGTATTGTATTGCAAAGTTCTTGCCAATACACAGTCCCACAAAAAAGAGCTCTCGTAAATAATGGGTTTTGTATCACACAATAACCACCAGAGATTGGCTTGCAACATATAGTGTCCTCAAATGTAATAGTGACTAGGCAGAACAGAGATTTAGGACAAATTCCCTGTGGCTTGGCTCAGTGCATTAATGCTGTATAGTGACGGTATATCCTATATGTTTCTTTTAGAAGCACATCTTGCTGGCACATGACATCAGTGGCACGTAAATGAATGTGTTGAAGAGACATTCCCTTGTATAACAAGTTGAAAAGAGGTTTATAGATCCTAGAAGAACTCCAATAAGTCCATTAATCAATACGTTGTTCAACAGGATTTTAATTGTCAATCATTTTAATAATTTATCGGTGAAAGCTTCTCTATTTTCTTTATTCTGCATTAGTAAACTGCATATATTTGTCTTTAGACCATTGGCCAGAAATGCCAAATGTTAAAATGTAAAGTATACAAAATGCATGGAGGGCACAAAGCTTTCACGCCCTAGATTACGGCTGAATCTTCACATGGTCTTTTGGCCCCTCACAGAGCAATTAGGTATGTCAACGACAAGGCAGCGTGCTGACCTGGACCCCCAGCCCAGTTGACTGTCATGTCAGGGCAGAGGAGAGTTATTTTGGACTCTCCTGGTTTCCTCTCCCCCTGCTTAGCCTTCCAGTAACCCAGACCCCAGAATCCAGCATGACCAGGGGCCTCTGTTTGGAGCTCGCAGGTTGACTGTTTCTTCCTGCGGAGGAAACCCCTCTCGGGACACTTACACACGTACTCACATTGGCCAAACAATGTGTGTGTGATTGTGTTTCTACGATAAAAACGTGTGTGCAAAATGCCATCATTGTAATGTAGTGCTGAAGGCATTAGCTGTCGTTTTTAAATATATCAACATTATTTGAATAATGCTTTATTGTTATCCAGTCAAATTGTGGATTTGTGAGTTCTGGCTTCTTTTTTTAAATATGATGATTTTATGCTTTTCTCAGTTTAATATTGTAAATTGGAGCAGTTTGTAGACGTGATCTTGGACTCCTGTCATGGGCATTTTTTAAGTTTATGAGACATTTTATAGACTAAACAGTTGCTCATTTAACTAGAATAATGACGAAATGATTGACAACAATCACAGCTTGTTGGCATTAATATAATGGCATCATCATTTTTGTTTTCTCAGTTTTGAGCAGCTGAAGCTCGCGGCCAACAATCTGAAAAAGCAGGCGACCAAGAAGAACGAGGGGAGTCTGGTGTATGTGAAAGGAGGCCTCAGTACGTTCTTTGAGGCCCAGGACGCTCTGGCAGGTGAGAGGGATTAACACATTTCTGTGTGCTGTGGAATCGTACCAAATGGCCTGCACAAACTTTTCAAATCATCACTCTTCATCTCTGCTCATAAACAAGCTTTTGATTTCTTGGAAAGCGGCGCGTGTGCGTGTCCTGGGACTTTTCCCCCTCCACACGCGGTTCAGCAGCGGTTGATTAAAGAGGATAATTTGGCTGCCGTGGGAAAACCCTCCACTTTGTACTATAGTTACACAAGCCAACCTCAACATGGCTAACTCGCGTTACTCAAAATAAGATCAGCTCTCACCTGTCGCACACAATCTCACACACAAACACACATGAGGCCAAAATGATGTCAAGGTAGCCGAGACTGACTGCTGTCGCTCTGCCAGGTACTTCAAATCAATTGTTCGCTTCATCATTCATACTTTTGTCTGTTTACTCTCTCCTCCCGCCATAGCCGCTCAGTTACTTCCCCTTACTATTTATACGTACACTTTTCTGCCTCCATCATTATTATTATTGCTTTCTGTATGTTTGTGCCCCGGTTGGGAGAGAGGCAATGTTTTCATTGTTAGTGGCTGAATCTAAATAAACGGAGCAGCCCAACACAATGCAGGCCAGAGTATTAGGACTGATAGTGGCGATAACAGAGCCAATATGACCAATGGGAACAATGCGCAGTCATTCTCACGTTCAGACTGAGTGTGCCTACTGTGTGCCCACTGCCCCTAATGGGAAATGTACAGTCTCTACAGGATGAGGAAGCAATACAGTATGGATGGACTTAAGCGACCTGTGAACCAAGAGTGCATGATGATGCTTCATGCACCCTGTTCACGTTTATATAAAATGGGTAAAATATGCCCCACTTAAAGTGGACCTATCATGCTATATTTGAAAAATATATTGTAGGGTACCTATAGGATACCTATATAAAACATGTCTGTGAAGTTTTTTTTTCAAAATACCAAACAGATCATGCATTTTAGCCATGCCTCATTTCGCTCTATTTGCTCTTTTCCAGCCCTGTTTTTACAAGTGCTGATTCTGTGACATAGCTTTAATGCAAATGAGCTGCAGCTGACCACGACCCCCTGCAGGAGAGAGGAGCGTGCTTTGAGATCAGCTGCTGGGCTCTCAGAAGAGGGGGAGGAAAAGAGAGGCTCCATCCTCCGTGTATTATTCTTATATTATTATATAGAGTCATTATTCATTTGTTTTAAAGCTCAATAAATAACAAAGAAGACCTTTGACCGGAACTTTTCTAATTTTGTCCGGAAGATTTAAAGTTTAACGGACATGTTGACCAGTGAAAAAAATCGAACTGAAACTCTGCCGCACGGTCCCCTCGTCCCTTGGAAGAGGTGGAGAGGTGGGTGTTTGTCATCTGCTGGTGGCAAACCGGAGAGAATTACAGCAGCAGGAGCAAACGCTTGCCTCGGGGAGGGAGAAAGATTTGGAGAGTATGGAGTCAGATTTGGGTCAATATTCTAGCGCGTAAAACAAGCTACTCACGAGCGGAAAATGTGCTTTTACATGCGCATAAAATGACCCTCGCGCGCAGATTAAACCCCCACGAGCGGCGAGAGACAGCCCTCTTGCTCGCCCGCGGGAGTATCAGCCTCGCGGAGTCTGTCTACTCGCGCGTGAAAAGTTTCTGGCACTTTGGGGCGGAGCCACTGGACTTTGATTGACAGCTGCCAGGAAACCCGGAGTTGCCAGGTTTGATAAATGCCTGAACTACCAAGAGCCGAGGAGTGACGGCAGCAAAATCAGTTGGACGAGATTGAATGGTAAAGTTGTCCATAAAAAACTATTATATTCGTAAAGTGTACAGCTAATATATATATATATATATATATATATATATATATATATATATATATATAAATTAATTTTATATAAAACAATATATTTTTGAGTGGGCTGTATCTGTCGAAAATTGCATATATATATATATATATATATATATATATATATATTAATTAATTTTATATAAAACAATATATTTTTGAGTGGGGGTTTAATCTGTGCGCGAGGGTCATTTAATGCGCGTGTAAAAGCACATTTTCCGCTCGTGAGTAGCTTGTTTTACGCGCTAGAATATTGACCCAAATCTGACTCCATACAGAGCGTCCACAGCGGAGAATAAACAGAAGGGCAACCATGCGTGGGAAGTCTTCTTCGCTGCTTTTGTGGCAGACTACAGCGCCACTTACAGGCCTGGCATATGTACTACAGCGTCTCCAGCGCTTGTGGCCGTGGCCCAACCCCCCATTCCCCTGATAGGTGGAGAGTTGCCCATATAGGCGGAGCACCCCTTTTCTGACGTCAGAAAAATTCAAATCTGATCTGTATCAGTCTGTATCAGCTCCGTTGCAGCCCCGTTTTTAGAGATTTGGGTATGGAGGAAAAGAGAGAGGGTTGTGTTTTCTGACACTTGGTGAGTTCCCTGACACACCGGGGACACATATTCATGTATAAAAGATGTACAAAAGTGCATTTTGCACGATAGGTCACCTATTTTTTTAATTCGGAACACTTTGAGCTAAACAAGGTGGGAAGACAACTAGTGTTAATTTCGTCAACGAAAACTATGACGAAAAATGTTCGTCAACGACCTTTTTTACAAGACTAAGACGAGACGATGACGAGCTAAAAATAGATTCTTGATAATAAAAACTATGATGAAATGTATATTTAGTTTTCGTTGATGGGACGAGACGGGACAAGACGGGACTAAGGTGTTAATGGTGGACTATTGGACATTCAAAATGCAGCATATTTTCCCCCAAGTGTCCGTCTTGTCTGTCAAAATGCATCTTACGTTTCTAACTTGCAATATCATTATTTCTGCTCTTTTCACTCCGGAAGAGCGATCTCCCTGTGTCTCTCTGTGTGGGGGGGGGTGGTCTAACAGACGCTGGAGCGGCACACAGAGATCTGCTGTGGATGCTCAGAGAGTATAGAGACACTCTACAAGGCTCGATGTGGACAAAGCTTGTTTGCCATTAGTGTTTTCCCATAAGCGTGTTGACACGAGCAGTCTGACATACAGTTGCTCTGTTTCCTCAATTAGAGTAACGTTATCACATCAGGTGCGCAGAGGTGGGAGAAGTACAGATCTTGTAGTTAAGTAAAAAAGTACCAGATTGTAGGAATACTCTGTTACAGTAAAAGTACTGCATTCAAAATATTACTCAAGTAAAAGTAGAAAAGTATTAGCATCAAAATATAGTGAAAGTAGCGACAGTAAAAGTAGTCGTTGTGCAGATTGGTCCATTTCAGAATAATATATATGATGTGTTTTATAATGATTGATCATGAAAGTATTCTCAAAGCTGGTAAAGGTGCAGCTAGTTTAAATGACTTTGTATACTGCAGGAGCTTGTGAATTTACTCCAGGTGGAACTAAAGTCTGATTTAACCCTTGGTTATATTTCACATCATTAATCCACATCTGTGAAGTAACTAAAGGTATTCTATACATGTAGTGGAGTAGGAGTACTAAGTAGCAAAACATTGAAATACTCCCGTAAAGTACAAGTACCTCAACATTTTACTCAAGTACAGTACAATATAATAACATCATTATATATTTTTTATTTATTTCACATTTAAATAAAGCAATGTTAATTCGGTTTACAATTTGTTAAGTTTTTCCCTTTAAAAAATAACAAAAAGTACCTATAAGAATACCGTTAAAGTACCGGATCTATAAGAGTAGTACAGTAGTACCGTTAAAAACCTTAACGATACCCATCCCTAGATATTACACAAGTAAAGTGTTAAGAGAGTGAAATGTTGCTTTACGAATTTCAACACTTGATATGCTTTTCGCTTAGTTTTTTCCTTTCATGAGTAAATCATCTTTGTGGCAACTCAACATAATCACGGGGGGCATTAAAGGCTCTGTCTAACTACACCAGATACACTAAATGAATGCTAACCAACTTGCTAGCTCATCAACAGTAACGCTACAAACAACACAAAATAGACCTTAACATAAATGAACAGACGCTATGTAAGAAGCACGGACTCACTTTATCCACGCCTATCAAACAACTCCCACTTTTCAAAAGTAGTTTCCACTAAAAACATTCTTATATCCAGACCAGCAGCTTGACTTAAAGTTAATGTTTAAACTTCCTGACGGCTGCTTTCTCACCGTGACTCATTACAGCGCTGCAACATCCTTTCTCGGCCAACATTTGGCTCTCAGTCAGAAAAAAAGAAGTGGTGGCCCCAAATGGATAGCTCAAGTGGAGATATTCTGTATACTGTGCATGGTCAGCCAAACCGACATACCAGCCGACACGCTGCTCGAAGCCAGCCAGCGCACTGCCAGGCCTGGTTAGCACAGCTGCTGTTGGAGCAACTGTGAATCCTTTCTTTGTCTCTCAGCGTCCCTTGGCAGGTCTCTGTTGTTATTAGTTATTCCAAATGAACCTCACCGGAGTTGTGAACGTTTTTTAAGAAATTAGCTTTGAAATGTACAGGGTGCTTGTGTGTTCTCTTTGTGTGTTAACATTAGCTGCAGTGCTTCCAGCGCCCTCAATCACCATCAAGAGATGTCGGTCTCCTCTCCTGTTTATTTTCACTCCCGCTTGCATGTGAGATTTTTATTGATGACCTTAATAGAAGTCTGGAGTTACTTTTTAATGCAAGTGCGCTGCTGCTGGGAAGGTGGAAACAAGGCAGAGAAGCCAAATCGGGGTAAAGAAATTAGGCATTTAGAAAATATTTAGAGCAAACAGCAGGACTCCGACTTCAGTAACCGTGGGGTTTCCCTACCCCCCTCTATTTCATGTCCCCACTAATTGCTTCTTAATTGCTCTTAAGTACAGCTAACCAAAACCAACAGAAATAGCACAAAAAAATCCCATGTGTCTTTCTAATGAACTATGAACTGCAGAACTTTTCATATAACAACCACAAATGTTGTTAATGACAGAGCGATCTGTTAGCACGTGCAGAAACAAGACTGGGAGTTCAGGCCAGCTCTTAATGCTTGGGTTGTATTATAAAAGCTTCCAAAGGGCCCATTCAAATTGCATTGTAAAGTTGCATGGCCTCAAAAGCTCAGCATCGATATGGAACTAACAGTGCATGCATTTTGTTATTAAGGCAAAGGACCTCATGCCAATCAGCAGACTTATAAGGCAGATCAGTTATCAAGCTATCTGCCTAAATACAGTTTCTTTGTCAATCTCAACATTTTAACAATTCAGTCCTTCTGCTCTAATTATTTGTTTAAAAAAATGGAAAGGTCGTATACACATTCATAACTTGGATAAAAGACTCAAGTTCTGTATAATCATAGTTGAGGTAGTTTGATGGGTAGAACCATGATTACAAGTTCATTATATTCTTATTTCATTATAGCTTTTATGTAAAGTTCAAGATGCACCGTTTGGCCTGTAAAATATACTGTGTTTAAAACTGAGAAAAGCAGGAAATTCTGAATTAGTCATTTTACCTGTCAGGTGTTACTATTTACTGCGGGTAGAAAGTTATGTTGTCGTTATTTAGTCAAATAATGTTTCAAGCAACTATATGTGGAATTCCTGAAATGATTATATCCAGTTGTTCTTGCTTGTTTTGAGTCCACACAGTGTTTTGTAGTGGCCAGATTTTTTCCCCATTGGCTGATATTCTGTCAAATCAAATATTGAAGTTGTTTGCATGAGGGATATTTTTCTGTAAACCCTCCATGTGAACCACCACAGGCTGTTGAAACAGACGTGCATGGAGCCTCAGTGACACACGGAGCCATGCTGTAGACAGAGCTGCTGGCTGATTGACTGACGGACAGTCTGTCAGGGAGTCCAGGGTTGCTTCTACTAAAAATGTTGAAATTTGAGGTTTTTCATTGTTGTGCGAACAGGAAGTCTCCCAGTGATGCAGGAAACGGAACGGCTACCGTGTTCCAAAAATGCCATATTCCCAGGGCCAATTCCCTGAGCCCCCCGGCCCCGGCAGGAGTCAAAACATCTCCAGCTTTAGAATCCAGGGACACTGTATTTTTATTCGTTTTTTTTCGTCTTCCCTCAAACGGTTCCAGGAAGTGAAAGCGGGCGCTGCAGCTCTTCCTCAGGTCCGGGCTGTGTGTGTTATCCGGACTCTGACCTGATGTTTAGGTTAGCCGTGACGTCATGGGCCCTCCAGTGTGTGACAGATGCAGAGGACACACAGCTGGCAGCAGGGCAGGGGGGGTATTGCGGAGACGTGAAGCAGACCTGCAGTGTGTGTGTGTGTATTCCTGTGTGTTCAGCCCTATCAATCCTGCGCTCTCCCATACACACTCCCACGTCTACGTGCCTTTATCCGAACCTGCCGCGTTTTGTACCGGTCGCCGAGCAGCGAGAGGTCCACGAAAAGGCCAGCGCCGTCCGTACTGATTAGCCAATGGCATGTTTGAACAGCGTGTTTTAGGAATACCTCAGTCCCTGCCTTGAGGCTTCTGTCTGTCAGACTGGGCCCACATATTTATTTACAGAACTCTCCCCCCCTTTACTTTGCCTCCCGCTCCTTCTGCTGTGTCCAAGCTCTTCTAGCATTTATAGAACTGAGAGAAGAAGGAAGGTAGCGACGGGAAAAAAAAGAGAAATGTAAGGATTTCTTCTTTTTTTCTCCCATGTTTCTGTCTCTTAACTTCATTCTTGAGATGTCTACCCGGTGCATATTTGATTCGCTCCCCAAGTATGTAGGAGAAGGTCTCATAAGCCGTCTCCACCTCCCTTCCACTCTGTCAATAAACCCACACTGCAGCTCTCAGCGCCCGGCTGCCCAATACTGCTCACCATTTATTTATTCACTGGGGTAGCCACACCACTGCCTCTTTTCTTTGCTCTCGCTCTGTTTTCTCCCCTCATTCCCTCGTTTCAAAGTCCCTCTCCCGCGTCAAGCTCTTCATGCTAAGTGATGGATACAAGCCATCAGAGATTTTCTTTCCCCCTCAAGTCATTTTTGGCATCCAGACCTCCTGCTCTGCTCTCCCAAATGTTATTTTTCAGAGAGTTGAAACATTTTAGATTCTCATTACCTCCAGGTCAAAGGGCTCCAAATATCCCAAGACCACAAAACCGTGCTGTTAATGGCTCTGCTGAGGTGAATTGATCCAGTACAGTTACCGCTGGGAAAGGGTCACGTCGTTTACTGCGTGGGAACAGGCCAAAGGAGGGGGGGAGGGGGGGGGGGGGTTAGGTTCAATAGCAGCATCTATAGGCGGAGAACCGGCGAGGTTATCTCCCATCTATCACTGGGGTAGGGCCTGTTTATTGTTTTACCTTCGGTTCCTGAAATTGAAAATGTTCCTGTCTCAGGAGACTGGATGTGAGTTGCTTTATAGCGTAGAGAACCATTTCCACTTTTTCTTACATTACTTCCTACATCAACATAATGCTATTCTTTCTCAAGTTTTATTTCCGTGGCTTTAACTGTATATTGTCCATTACAGTCTTTTACAATACAAAATCAAACTGACGTTTGTGTTGCAGCGATCCACCAGAGGCTGGAGTCTGATGGCACCGAGAGAGTGGAGGGATCCATGACCCAACGACTAGAAAACATCCTGAACAGTAAGCATCTTTGATTTAGAGTCAAGCACCACGAGAAATTGTAAATGTACAGTTTCAGGTTTTGATAAGCACGTAAAATCCCCATCTGATGTGTCAATAAATGCAGATAGGCAATGACAATGAAATGTCTAATGTATCAAAAGCTGGTTTGATGAAATCCAATTTGAGTTCAGAGGAAATGATCAATTCTGTCATATTTTAAGTTGTTTAATTGTTTTCCATTCAGATCGAGTTGTATGAAAAATGTAGTATTTAAATGATAAGGAACCCATTATTTATGTCAGTTAAAAAATAACATAATGTATTAGCAAAGCAAGTTATGTTGACAATCACTTATTGTACACTCTTTATCATTTATTTATAACTTCTAAATCATTGCACCCTTTTTGCTATTTTTTTTACTTTCAACTAGTTTTTGTTAATGTTAACCAAACATGTTATTTTATTCGCAAGATAGAATTCAGAGAGGGACATTTTACAGGTAATTAATTATGATATATTAGGACGACTATTTTAAGAATACAAAACTTTTACATTTGATCAAATAATCTCAACTCAATGCTTACTGGCTTGTTCAGAGCAGCTTAAGTGTATCCTTCAACCGTTCTCAAACTCGCCCCCCTTTCATCATGTCACATCATCATGGGGGGAGGTTTTAATCCTGTTCTCTGTTCAAAAATGTGTTTCAGAAGTGAATGGCAGTGGTCTTTTGCCATTTGCTGACCATTGAGAATGTTAGTAGGGGGGCATGGAACTTGAGTTCTGGTTATTTTTTATAAAGTTCAACCCACTAGTGCCAACAGTGTTTGCCCTAGCAGCCTAACATTTGAAATGAAGGTTTGTGCTTGTGTTCATGCAAATTGTCTGTGACATCATTGCATTCATAAGCAATTGTTTGCAGTTAAGCTTATCAATTATGTAATCCTTTTTGCAAATGAGAAAGCCTTTAGGGTTACATCTTTTGACAATGTTACAGTAAGTCCTTGGCATGATTTTGACATGTTAAATAAAACTCAATGAGCAAAGCGATTATGAGAAGAGACAGTCTTTGTGCTGCAAAGCTTATCACACCATGATTTGCCATCCATGAATTACTCTGTCTATGCTTTTGTAGAGCTTCCCATTTATTACAAGCAGATCCCTCAGCAGATCATATGTTCCCCCCCTCTCATCTCATACATGATAATGTGACTCCCCTAATGGAGGGTCAATAAGCAGGTCCTTTTCCCGGAGTCTAGTGTAAATAAGCCTTGAGGCCGGACGCAGCTTTCATCCCCAGACTTGTAGGGCCCAGCCCACCGGTCACCCCTAAAAACTCAGCGCCAATCACAAAATAGAATGTTAGTTTGATGACAACTACGATTGGCAAGTGAAAAAAATTGAAAAATTCCTCCGTTGGATCCCATGCTGTTATTCCTTCAGGGGTTTTGCTATGGGGGGGGGGGGGTTTGTTATGATTAGAAGAAGTATTTTCTTTTTCTATCTGACGACACATCCAAGGCCACCCACGAAGCCGGTTAGTCGCCCAAAGGTCCCAATAAACTGTCCGACTAGCAGATAGCTGTCTCTTCCTCTTTAGCAGCTCAGCCCATACCGTGTCAGACACAAAGAGCAGGAAGAAAACCAGAGACTGACATTAAAAGGGAAATGTGGTATCAGCATTTATTTATTTAGTATCCCGGTTTCTCATTTGCTCCTGCTCCTCTGGCTCCCTCTCATTCTTTCGCTCTTTCTGTGTTTCCTCGTAGGAGCGAGCGATACTGCAGATACTCTTTTCCAGGAGGTCTTGGGGCGGAAAGACAAAGCTGACTCCACACGCAATGCTCTCAACGTCCTGCAGCGTTTCAAGTTTCTCTTCAACCTGCCACTCAACATTGAACGCAATATTCAAAAGGTACTATCCACATAGTTAGGATGGGGGAAAATATGGTTCATGTAAGAAGTAGGATTCACAATTTCCAAAAACGCTTTTTTCTTAAATGTTTTTTCCTTAAAAGATTCTAATGATTGCTGCTGACTGACAGTAAACCTACACACCAGTATTTTGTGTAATTCATTGACAAATCACACAAAATACCAGCGTACAATTTATTTTTGAAATTGCAGAGTTTCTGAGATATAAAAAGGCAGCTTGCCTAAGCCTACTAATTGTATAAATAGTCAGGCAGCATTTGTATTTATTGTACTAGTTATACTTGAAGTCACTAATAATTAAAAAAATATTTAGGTTATAGGTTTTATTATGCAAGTTTAGCACAAAAAAATGCTTATTGTTCTCATAAGTTTGCCTTTGAGTGTTTACATTATTACAATAATTTGGTATACCTTTTTCAAATGTATCAAAAGCTTCATAACCCTATTCACCCTTTAGTCCACTTTGTGCCTTCATGTCCCACACAGTTTGTGTCAGCACACAGCAGACTAGAGTAGATCCTAAAAAAAGGCAACCCTCTGTACTGGGTTGATTTTCTCTAGAATTGTGACCCACAATAAACCAATTTGAGTCATTACAATTAAAAAAATGCATACCCCTAATTCACATACTACACGTATGTACAAATGAATACCAGCTTGTGTATGAAGAAGATATATATAGCTTCCCTTTCCTCACCTCTTCAGTTGTGTCATTCAAGCTGTGTGTAGTAAGATATCAGATATGATCTTTGGTCAAGAAGGGAAAGCCTTCAGCTCTCTGGGTGGTGGAGGAGGAGGTGATAATCTGTTCTGCAGTCTCAGATCCCCCCCCCCCTACTATAGCATACTATAGCCTTTAGAGCTGGTTATCTGTGAGGCTATTATTATTTTCTTCTTGGTGTTTATGAAACTAATCTTGAGTTAATTTAGCAATCATAACAAACATATAAGTCTTTTAATATATTCCTTTTTTATTATTAAACCAGAGCAATCATCATAAAACCTAATATCTCACATGAAAAGCCTCCCAAGCTTTTATACGTCCATCTGCAAGTGTAACTTCACCTCACTTCACCTTAAGTCCTTTTTCAGTAAACTGGTGGTCTTACAGCAGATGCATAAATACAATCTAAACATAATCCCAAAAAACCAGGGCCTAGATAAGACACAACAAATATGTAAATAATAAAGCGTCAGTAATATTTGTATATTTTGCTTGTAGCACATATATTGATACAATTAGTAGTGATTACTTCAAAGTGTTTCATACAGTTTTCCCTTTACACGATTGCATCCATCCAGTATGCATATTTGTTTGAGGTGCAGTTGGAAGGCTGTCATCCAGAGGGTAGAGCAAGAGAGGCTTAAATCAAATGTTGTTTCACGATGAATACGTTGAAATGAAAAAGAAAAAAAGCTGCTTGTGCTGTATTTAAATAACTTTTCTCCCTCAGGGTGATTACGACGTGGTGATCAACGACTATGAGAAAGCCAAATCTCTGTTTGGCCCTACTGAAGTCCCTGTTTTCAAAAAAGGTAAACATGTCATTTGAATTTTTGACTCGACAAATGAATCACATAAAGTGAAAAACACAACGGTTTGTTCTGCTGCTCCGCTCTAGTGTACGCTGAGGTGGAGACGAAGATCGGAGCTCTGAGGAGCCTCTTGCTGGAGAAACTGCTGCAGACCCCGTCCACGCTGCACGACCAGAAGAGATACATCAGGTCTCTCTACGTCTTCATAATACAGCAACGGCTTTTAATACCATCCGTCTATATCCCTCACAGTTGTGCTCTTAGTTGCATAATTCATTATATTTATGTGAAACTGGTTTTAAAACACTATCCGGCAGTTTTTAATTTCTTGACACGTGTCACACCATTTCTAAACATCGCGAGCGGTCTTTGGTCTTGAACTATATTCAGTCGGATTTCTTATCCTCCTTCAATACACTCCTTTTGATCTGACATTGTTTACCAGAACTTCGTCCTCCATAAAATGTTTCCCTTTACTCTAAATGTTCACTTTTAGCTTTGTGTTGTCCCGCTCTCTTTCTCTGTTTCTCTTTTGCCCCCTCTATCCTTCTGCCCTCTCATACTTGTGGTATCCCCCGATTTATTATTGTTCAGACCAACCTGTCAGGATCACAGAGACCAGTCCTTCACCACACGGCAACATCTTTCATCCTGCTGCGTCAGGCTCGGCTCTGAACGCCCACTCCTGTTTACTCTTGCCCTTGATGGTGGGCGCTAGTCTGCATGTGTGTGTTTGTGCCTGTGGGTCTTGCTCAATCTTCTGAAAGATGCCCCCTAATGAGAAACAAATGAGTAGCTGGTTCAGAGGATGACAGTAGAGGGAGCCAGGTGACAGTTTAGAGAGTGAGTCATCTGACAGCACACAGGTCACTGAGTGATGCCCACCAAATGAAATCCTGAGGGCCAAGATCTTCCTGGTATTGGTGTTTTGATTGGTGTTTGATGACTGTACCTATCAGCAATTCATGGTTCAGGTGACCATGACTTCTACTATAAGAAATTCATGTATGGAAGACCTGAGGGACAAAGAAAGTGTAAATAAATTAGGACCGGTTTAAAAAAGGTTCGCCAAAAAGTTAAATTGTTTTCTTTATCTGTAAAACAGTTGAAGAAAAATAAAAGTTCAAAAAAAGGGACTCACCAGCAAAAATGTTTACCCAGCATAATTGTTTTAAGTTGCTTTTTTCCCCTCCTTGAAACCAGGTTGGAAGAAAAGTTTCACCAGGTGAAATTAGTATTGCTTTGTCCGGCTTTATTTGTATGTTTTTGTTGTAAGGCTCATGTTGGCCACAAGAGGCTGTATTGCACCATTGACGGATGTTTTAAATAGGACTAAAATCATTCATGTTCTTTCGGGTGAGTTTTAATTCAACTTTAACAGCTGAACATAAGGAAACTTGCTAACACAGTGTTTTGTCTTTCACCTTTTCACAGAAGAAAAAAAAAAGAAGAAGAAATGTATAAACAATGAGCCTGAAAAAACCCATCTTCTTTCACCTTTTCTTAAATCATAAATCCAGGAGAAAACAAATACAAAATTGATCACCTGAACTTTTTTTCTTGCCTCATTTGCCTCTCAGGGGTTCCGTATAAAAAAGGTGTCTTTTTTTCTTCTTCTTTGAATCTAAATGTGTTGTCTGCATGTCTAGGTACCTGTCGGACCTTCACGCTCCAGGCGACCCAGCATGGCAGTGCATCTACGCTCAGCACAAGTGGATCCTGCAGCTGATGCAAAACTGCAGGAATGAGTTCATCAGTGGCCAGAGAGGTGAGCAACTCACACTCAAATGACTGGCCTTTTTTACACATGAAGATTAAAAGCCCCTATATAGCATTTCCAATCAAACGGCTGGTGGATGTCATATGAGTCTGGAGGTAGCAGAGAGAAGAGAAATCCAGCTGCTTCTACATCATACTCTCTGCTTGCATTCCCCCTCTCCGTCACCACCCTCCCTCCCCTCCCTCCTCTTCTCCAGGCTTGCATGTTTATTTTTTCATGAATGTATGAATAAGATGAAAGTGAGGGAGCATTGGCTTTGGGTTTCAGGGCTTGACATGTTACTGCACACGCACACATACAAACCCTTTTTTTCTCGCTCACACACAGCTTCACAGATGGATTGGAACAATTAACCCCAATTAAGCCGTTCCTCTGTTAAATCAGCCAGCAGAAAAATGTGAACGTGAAACCGTCAGGGAAGAACAGCGATTCGCAAACTACGCTTACACCACACACACTCTTACACCCGTACTCACACGCCCAAAGACACCCGGACAAACACATTGTGAGTGGGTGGCTGCTTCACATACTGCAGCTAGAACGTAAACATGTCTAATGCTAAGGGTAACAGTGGTTTCCGGGGCTCAGGCTTGATGGATCGGGGGTTGCTGTGCTCCTAGCCTCTCCACAGCTAAATATCATCTTGATTATCATGTCAGGCATGGCCCCCCCCCCCCGGTCTGTCCACTCATGCATTCCACAGCAGCATGTGGCAGGGAGCGAAGTTGCATGCAAAGCAAATGCAACCAAACTTTTCTAAAAATAGCTTATAGAAATGTCCCTGTAAGGGATTAATAAAGTTCTTCTTCTTCTTGTCCTCCTTCTTCTTCTTCTTATTGCAAAAAGAAGTACATTTAATGTTAGTTTGTTTACCTTAATACACAAGTAAAAGGCATGTAACCTTATATATAATCACTATTCTATTAACATTACAACTCTGACACTGCATAAACAGCAATGACTGCATAGTCCGTATACCTAAAACACATAACATGTCATATGTTATTAGATTCATGGCTGTGTCCTGATGTGCCACATTATGGTAAAGCTCTGTTTATGATCAGACACCTTAAGGGTTTGAAGGGAAAAGGACCTTTTACATTAAAAAACAAAACCTGCAGTAATGAAATTGAGTTGCAGTCATTATTCCTGAGGTCTGAACCTCAACGACCTTAGACTTTCTGCGGTGTTGCCAATGGCGTCACGTTACCTCTGCTGCCGAGAGAGGACACTCATCATTGGTACAACCACACGAGGCCACTTTGAGGAAAATGTAAATGTAGGTCGTTTTAAAGTTACCCTGTGAAGATTTGTTCTCATAAATAAACACAATTCTGTTTACATATTGTGTTACTCATCAAAACATCAGCAACAAAATATATCTGCATCCATGTTAGCAGTCTTCTTCTTCTCTGCTTTTCGCTGGCGTCTTGATTTGTTTCTTGGTTTGATAAAGACGACAATTGTCCATAAGTGGAATAACGCAAAATGTCAGGTCGCTTGCATGCTTGTGCACTAAAGTGACTCTGATCATTTGAGAGAACAGGACACCATGTTCTAAGATGAAAATAAGTGTTTGTCAGACTTCCATCTGTTGAGTTACATTGAGTATGCTCCTCTCTGTTGGCTGACTGAACTGCTCCGATTATTACTGCTGTCGGTAACGGAGTAGTGTAACGCGTTACTTTTATAATTCAGTAATCACACTACAGTTACTAACATTGCCCCGACACGCGTTACTTCGTTACTTTTATAAAATAATCACACTCACTGACAGACTAGAGGGGTTTCCGCCGCAGGTTTATATACATGTAGGCCTATGTAATCTGCGCGATTTGCGAGACCACATCTCCACGTGCAGTGCTGCATAAACAAGCTGCTGGGAGTCCCAGCAGCTTCTACTGAAGCCAGTCCCCAACTCCGGGGACTTCCGGTCGGGGACTTCGGGTGGCAGTATACGCCGTGAAGTGGTTTGCGGCCTGCCAGTAAACCCAAAGCAGAAGAAGAAGAAGTGATGTGTGCGGCTTCATTTGCCTAATCCTCCCTCAGGGACTTATTCCAGTGTGAACGCGATCTCTTTAGTTCCCGGAACTAAAGAGTTCTCATGAACTAAGTACTGGGAACTAAGTACGGCAAAGTACTTGGTGTGAAAGCGCCTAATCGTGCTCTAGGAGGAGATTCAGGTGATAAGGTGTGGGGGGGGCCACACCTTATCACCTGAATCTTGGCCCCTTTGTGACATTATCACAAAGGGGCCAAAATCTGATCCGCTCCTTTTTGCAAATCTTTTTTCCTGAAACTTTCAGAATCTCTTATCACAGAGGGGACACATGTTTATGTAGAAAATACTCAAAGTGGATTTTGCATAATAGGTGACCTTTAACTTCTGTCTGCTGATAACTTAAAAAGTAATTTCTTGTGATGCTTGACTAAGGCTCATTCAAGGGGTCTTGATTTGGGTGAGTATTAGACACATAATAGCAACAAGACAGCACAACTATTGGCCAAAAAGTGTTTAAACAATTGACCAACGCTGTTGCCTTTCTGGTCAGGACTTTTCATCCACACAACGGCAAAACATAAACATGTAAGGTTTCCCATGTTCATTTCTACTCTTGTCATTTTTTCCCGCAGCCAGCTGTCTCCTGTCCCCTCTGCTGTCACACCTCACAGAGAGCCCCTCTATTTCCCCTCACCAGAGATGGGGTCGTTACTAAAAAAAAGTAATATATTACATATTACATATTACTTTAAAAAAAAGTAATATATTACACTACTTCGTTACTCTCTACATAAAGTAACTCGTTACTTTACTCGTTACTTTACTCGCAGGGCCGGCCCGCCCCTCCCTACAGGCAGATCACGCAGACTGCGGCGCACCTACAGTGTGCGCGCCACAGTTTTGCCTCTGCGAGACTCCACTTGCACCCCCAATTACTATTGCATTAAGGAAGACATAACACAAGTCTTTCTTTTTATATGCTCTAAAATAGGCTACCAGCCACACAACAAGCTAACAGTCTGTGAAACGTAAATACACTAATGAATGAAACCAGTTCAAGACGCATTATTCTTATCATTCTTTATGAGCGCATAACGGTAAGGTATCTAATTACTTATGTATTTAGTATTCCATAACTTAGTAACAGAGATGGTCAAACTAAAGTGGTAGAGACATGGCAGAATTCCTACAATGAAGCGGGACATTGAACTGTTCACCCGTGAGAGGGCGATCAACAAAAGAGAGCGAGCGGCCCCGTTGAGGGAGTTTACAGATGACTCATCCATGTTTATGCAGCACTGCACGTGGAGATGTGGTCTCGCAAGTCGCGCAGATTACATAGGCCTACATGTAAACCTGCGGCGGAAAGCCCTCTTGTCTGTCAGTGAGTGTGATTATTTTATAAAAGTAACGAAGTAACGCGTGTCGGGGCAATGTTAGTAACTGTAGTGTGATTACTGAATTATAAAAGTAACGCGTTACACTACCCCGTTACCGACAGCAGTAATATTATTACAGTAACGCATTACTTTGTACTTTGTAACGCGTTACACCCAACTCTGCCCCTCACATACACACACACACACACACACACACACACACACACACACACACACACACACACACACACCTGGTAGCTATTTACCATCCGCTGCTCACCTCTCGCCCAAGTACGAAACCTGTGCCTCTTGAAACATCCCTCCCTCCACCCAGGCAGCCCTTGAAACAGCCACCATCATAAAAAACCACATCCACTACATTCCCCGACCCCACTCTTCCTCCCCCTTACCGGTACCCCACAGCCTCCCCCCCATTCCAGGCGGCCTCCTCTTCCTTCTCATATCACATTCAGCAGCTCAGTGTATTTATAAGCCATCTTTTATGCTATTGTCAGCATCACACGTTGCACGGATTAGTCCTGTGTGATTGATTATTCACTTCTGCAGTAACTGATGTCATTTTTCTTCTCTTCTCCTGCGTTTCCGAGTCCAAAATATGAGGTCATAGGCCGTTCTGGGGGAGTTCTGATTCCATTAATTACCCCATGAATTGCCATAAACGCGAAATAGACCCATCCATCTCTGTTTGGCCAAAGAGCCTGAAGTTCCAGCGTTCCTGTGACGAAACATAACGGCACAAGTTGCTTCCGTATGTCTAAACAGTCCCATCGTGCCCCGGTGCTGCAATCTGACTCTGCCCCCTTCAATTATATCATTCTTATTTCCCCAACTGCGCTCCATCTGCCAATATCAATACAATTAGCAGGACCTTTTACTCGTAGGAAAATGGGTTTGTCAGTGAACAATTACGTACTTCTGACTCTCAAACATGCGGTTGTGATTTTAGACTCAGTACTACCCTAGGGTGAACGTGTTAATGAATACTCTTCAGTTAGGTCATTGCATGTTTATCAGAGCAGGGTGGTGTATTTTTTACTTTAAAGAGGCCCTCTTGTGCTTTTTGAGGTTTCCATTTTCTATAGTGCGTAATATAGGTTTGTGTGCATGTAAACGGTCTGCAGAGGCTAAAATCCAAAAGTTCCCTCCAGGGAGTTTCTCTCCCACACACCTCCCCTGCCTGAAACACCTCCAGTGGACTCCTTTTTCAATTCTGTGACATCACTAGCAGTCTTATATAGCGCTCAAACATATTGTACGTGATATGCTAAGGGACGGGACATCTCTATGCAGTTCACCAATCACAACAGAGCCAGCCAGCTAACCAATTAGAGCAGACTGGGCTCTGGTTTCAGACAGAGGGTGAAAAGAGGTGCTGCAGCACAGGCAGTATGAGAAAAATAAAGACCTTTTTTAACATTTGTGCATGTAAGCATGTCTAAGGAGAGGGAACATATAAATATAAACATAATAATGCCCCTTTAAAGTTGTATTCCCCCCCCCCCCCAAGAGATTCAGGATGTTTATTTATATGTTTAAGTGTCAGATTATTAGTTATTCTGAAAGAGATCAGGAAACTATGATAAAACTTGATTCAAGACAAAAGCTAAAATCAAAAAATGTAAATACTGGGAATTGTGTTGCTTTCTTCTTGAAGGGATTCTGCAGTTTTTATTTTATCCCCATTGTTTACTTTTCCCCAAATATTTCCTCAGCCTTAAATAACTGTAACTATTTACTATAGAACAATTTTGGTTTACCATTGGAAATCGTAACAACCTTTGAAGCCTTGAGTACTTAAAATCTGGTTCAAAATATAACATTTTAAAATAATTCTACTTTTCGGGTAGAAACCAGTGAAAATGTATGTCATATATTCTGTAGCATGGTAAATAACTAATTCAAACAGGAGTCAGTGAGGTGAGTGTGTGTTTAGAAAGAAAGCAGGTCTGTGTGTGTGGTCAAGGTCAGTGACCCCCTTGGGGAACAGGAACTTCTCCGAACCTGCAGAGAAGCATCGGACCTGATGAGGAAGTGAGCCGAGGCGCTTTGTCTTTACATCTTCAACACACATACACAGCGCTTCCCATATTTTAACCTTCAGACTTTTAGAAATAAACAATATAATGAACTATTTGCACGCATAAAGCAGCCCCACACACACCTAAACAATCCCACACACTCACACATACACTTGTGCATTCTGAGGACGCCGGGGGTTCAGCTGACACCTGGATCAACAGCAGCTCTCATCCCTGTAAAGAGAGGAAAACATCACACACTGCAGAGCTCCATGTGTGTCAACGTGGAGTGTGAGATATGAGCAAACTTCGTCTGTTTACAGACATCTGACTCAATCGAGAATTTCCTTATATTTTCTAGGCTGGAAGGCTCAACCACGTTCCCTTCTTTGCTTGGGGGTTTCTCAATACTTGCTTACACACTCCACTCAGCCGGTGACTCACCAGAACACTTTTATGTGTGTGTCAGACACATGTTTTGGAAATGTGGCCATCCGTCTCCCTTGGTTTAGACTAGCTCCATGTGGGCGTATTGCAGCGTTGCACGAACCTGTCTTTTGAGTTTGATTTTCATAGTTTGATCCCCTTGTGTTTCACTTTCATTCATATTTGTCAACTTTCACCCCTTCTTTTGTTAACATATCTCATAGATCCGTTGCAGTAAATGTATCTCCTTCACTGAGACAGGAATGTGAGGTTGTAGAAGGTCTTTCTCATTCGTCTCTGTTGCAAAGCTCCCTGTTGCCATCTAGTGGATCCCTGGTGCTCGCCTTAGGATCAGATGTAACTGAGCCCGGTTTGGCCAAAGTAAACCCGCCTCACCCCTGCGCTCACAAAGCCCACGGCTCCGTTTCCTCACCCTGGAAACAAGGGCGCATTCTCTCAGCTGTGGGTCGCGGCAGAGACGGATCAGAACACAAATAAAGAAAGGCTGAGAGGGGCCAGGGAGGATTGTTTGGTGTGAAAGCCCGCCGAGCTTATTGAGGAATGTGGAATTATGAAAAATGGCTTATTTGATATCTGAAGTATGTGTTTCTTTTCACCCCCATCTCTCACCCCTCTTCTCCTTTCGTTGTCTCTCAGTGGGAGTCGGAGCGATGGATTCTGAGGGGGATACCCGTCCGTCTGCCCTCGGCAGGCTGGGTCACACTTCGTCTCTACAGCGGGGGGGCAGCCTGCGAACACCGCGACCCAGCAGTGAGCACCGCAACCACACACACACACAATCACACACACTTGGTGCTCGAGAGGGGCTTCCCTGTCTACATTTGTTTGTTTGTGTTTGTAACACTTTGTGCTTAGGGGAATCACAGAGTCTACATCCGATAAAGAGTACAAACAGCCGCTGTGCCTGGAAGTGAAATATCTTGATCTTTACATTTTTGAATTACAGAAACACTGTGATATTTTCAGGCCTGTGCGGTTTGCTTCTTCATCCTTTAAGTCCCCCATCACCTCCCAGTACAACACAGAAAGCCCTTTGTGTCTCTGAGGTGTGTGTAATACAGTGTGTGTGTGTCTCTGTGTTCCAGCCTGGCGCTTTGAAACCCCACAACAGGTGCAGTTTGTGGAGAAGCTCTCCGATGTGGTGATTGGTCAGTTGCCCAACTTCTGGAAGCTCTGGATCTCTTATGTTAACGGAAGTCTTTTCAGTGAGGTAAAGGCCTGAGAAGCTTTTACAGTGAAGAAAAGATATAGAATCAGAAATATGTACACAAACAGAAGGGTTAACAAACTCCCACTCACATGTTTTTATATTTAGATAGTTTTATAAAAACGTTCTCCCTCCACCCGTAAAATGTTTAGGTATTTCACATTTGATCTGTGAAGCTATGGTTTATTTTCTTAAATCCACAGCAAGCAGGCTCTCCATTTAACACACTGTCAACAAAAATATTGCCTTTTTTTGTGGACAGGCACCTTTTTATGTTTGATACCCAACCATTTATTTCACTGCAGCTTTTTCTTACAAGCATGAATTAATATATCTTTGAGGGATTTCCATTTTGGACCTCTTATTAAATGTTTATCAGAACATTAAGGGAGCCTGCAAACTGTGTTTAAGTTTAGGGAATTGTTATTTTACTGGTCTAACAAAAGAACTTAAAGTAAAAGCCAAAACATTTACTATTTTCAGATATATTAACCAATTCTTCTTCTTTTCTTTCTTCCTGCAGACTGGAGAGAAGTCTGGGCAGGTGGAAAAGTCCAAGAAGAATGCCAGACAGAGACAAAATGATTTTAAAGTATGGTTCTTCATTGTGACTGTTTACAAACAATGTATTTTGAGCCTTTGACTCATGCATTTGGTTTGCAAAAAAAGACACCTGAACCTTGTTGTTTGTACATCTCGCTGTATGTTTAGAAAATGATCGAGGAGATGACCAATCGGCTGGTGAAGCTGGTTCGGGGGGCTCTCCTCCCCACCACGCTGCCACAGGCGGATCTGAGTCTTTACGGAGGCTGGGAGAACAAGACGGAGCTGACTGGAGCCTGGCTCACACAGATCATACACACCGTCAGGTTGGGATATGTTTAGTATGTCCAGCTTTCACATGGTTAGATGCAGGATTATTTCTAACTTCATGCCCCTCGCACCATTTAAAGACCCCTCCCTGTTGCCTCTCTTGCCTCTCGTCCAG
Organism: Gymnodraco acuticeps; assembly: GCF_902827175.1. NCBI lineage: Eukaryota > Metazoa > Chordata > Actinopteri > Perciformes > Bathydraconidae > Gymnodraco > Gymnodraco acuticeps. The sequence continues at coordinate 4,881,749 of NW_022991154.1, read as the reverse complement.
GGCTTGTCACGAGGCTATGTCTGCTCTGGAGATCCCCTAACGACCTGCTGCAGGTGATCCAGGATCTGCTGCTGGAGCTGAGGGTCCACTGCCTCATGGTGACTCTGCTGCACACCACTGAGGGTAAGGGAGGCTGGTAGAGCTGGAACAGTGATGGATAGCAGAGGATATGAAATGTGTCCTGCCATATATAGACATATAGACATGCATGGCATATCCTCCCTGACAGCACAACATCTTTTAAACCCTAGTGTAATTTACAAAAATAAATAGTTTAATCTAAAGCCTTATATTAATAAGCCAAATATTCAAACCATAATGATCTTAAAGTAAAAGTGGCTCTAACACAGATGGTTGGTGATCCTCATGAAAACTAACATGATTTTCCAAATGATCAGTAATGACCTGATGCGCATGTCATGTTTGGAGATGCACCAATAGCAATTTCCTTTAAATGTCCTTATAGCTGGTTTTTATTTCCTTTGTTTCTGATCATTATTAATGACAGTATAAAAAACCATTATTGTAACTTTTTGTTTTTATTCCATATTATTCTATTCTACATATAAGCATAAAAGCAGCTGATTGTGCACCTCACCCATATCATGTTAGTTTGTAAAAAGTGCTTAAACACTACATGAAAACAATTTAATTCCTCTATTAATTGGGCTTTTGTTTTTAAAATGGATAAGATAACAATAAAAAACAAGAGCTTTGTCCAAATGATAAACAACCTACTAATTCACTGGAAAACTCAAAACTGGATGGATAAATGTTGACCACAGTTAAAACAAGAGGATCTTGGGAAACTAAAGAATACATGTGTTTTTTTAGGAGCACTTGGAGCTCTCTTTTGTGAGGTGTAATGCCTGTGTCATACTGAAGTCACTTGGTTGATGTATGTTTTGTATTATGTCCTGTTTGCACAGAATGGTAGAGCACATTAGTGTCAGCGAAAAAACTGTACATGTTTAACCATTAGTATGTACTATTATATATAAAGTAAACACTGTATCAAATATTTGGATGTTTTGAATTTGGACACGGTCCAAATTGAAGATTGATATAATCGATCTTCTTTTGCAAAAACCCACACAGATCTGTCCTTGCTGTCTTCCTCTATTTGGAGTATTTGGAGGTCATTGACTTTAACTGTCACCTTTACCTCACACAACTTCCAAGATTGTAACGGAGAAAGTGTTATGAGACTAAAACCAGACATGCTCGGTTTCACTTGTGGTCGGTCATGGTCATTTTGAGAATAGTGACTGGTTCTCACTTAACTTTCCGCACACACTCATCAAATTGTGGTGTTGCCAAGAAACGTTTTATTTTGATATCATCTTGTGGTTTTCACTCAGAAAATAAATTTAAATGTTTTGATTCTATTGTCCCTTTGTGAAAGCAATCCTATATTAAAAAAGAAAGTTCTATCTGAGAAACTGTGGAGACATTTTTAGTAATTTTTCATATTCATTTTTATATCTGTGCTTTTTGTGTGTCAGATGTCAAGAGGCTCGCTGAGAAGGAGGACTGGGTCGTGGATAATGAGGGAATTACCAGCCTGGTAAGGATGTGTAAATACATAAAGCAGATTCATAATAAGATATAAAATACATACTCAAGTTATCTATAGTTAGTAACATGTTGGATACACATTTAAAAACACAATTCCATTTCTATTCAGCTGCTTTGTTAGTTCCTTTTCTGTTCAAAAACGTGAGTGTCTAGTAGAGCAATTTATCTGACGATCAGAAAATATCATTTGTGTTTCTTTAGTTTTTCACTTTATGTCCACATAATGTATTTGCATGCAGATTAAAATGTAAGCCTCTTCTCAGGAGTCCGCTTTTGTAAACTATGTTGATGTTCTCTCCTCATGTTTTTTTGCAGCCTTCCCAGTTTGAGCAGTGCATGATCCTGATGCTGCAGTCCCTCAAAGAGCCGCTGGAGATCAAACAAGGAGAAATGAATGTGAGGAAATCACCTGCAATCAGCAAGCAAATACTATCAAGTATTTATTATTAACTCATTGGTTATCATTGAATCTTTGTTTATGAATGTAAACATAATCATTTGTTTTATCACACTTTGAATAGCTCATACTCAATATGTCTGCTCCGTTGCTCCACTGAGCATGGGTCGAAGAAGAGGATGAATAATCTCCTCAATCTAATCCTCTGCAATCCTGACTGCAGCTGTATTTAAGGAGATGTAACTGCAAACAAGCTCTGATTGTATCTTTAGTATTTGCATTTGTGGCAGTCATTCATCTTAGGTGCCCGTCTAGTTCCCTCAGATGGAGAAGGATCAGTGGGCAAAGCAGTCCTGATTATGATTTGAGTCACCAATGTCCTATGATTAATAAAGAAAGTGCAAAGCAACCTAAGGAGACTGTGCTCAGACAAAGAAACAGTCATGATACTGCTCTGTTATAGGGATAATTTAAAAAATAGGGATAGCAGATCACATTGCTTAACATGCCAATAAAACACTCAAACAATAGAACAACACATTGTCTGATTTTAAGTATCTTGAAGCGGATACTAGCACTCTCGTGATGTGCCTTACTGTGTTGTGTTCAGGTGCTGCAGATAGACCAGGTCCAGGATCAAGCCACAGAGCTCAGTGTGGGCATCATGAAGGTAAGATCTATCAGCAGCTAACAACAACAAATATGGTTCAATCATGGAGGTTTTCACCATCACATAAATGACGTGAAGCCAACCTGAAAGCCTGTTATGCAGTCTACCAACTTGTAGCTCTTATTCGTACTGTGTAATCATGGGCCACTTGAGAGAACATTAATTACATATGTGGCTGTCAATACATTAAAGAAAATAGCAGAAGCACTTAAAAATGTGCTTCTGACTTGTTAGATCATTTCCAGAGTGTTTTAAAGTCCTCAAGTCGAAGGTAGATGTAATCATTTCCAAAATTCACAACATGTTTTTACAGATAGATAGATAGATAGATAGATAGAGAGATAGATAGATAGATAGATAGATAGATAGATAGAGAGATAGAGAGATAGATAGATAGATAGATAGATAGATAGATAGATAGATAGATAGATAGACAGACAGACAGACAGACAGACACAATAAGATACAAATATAACAACATTTAAAAACTAACATTAGCGGCAATTGTATATAGTAAGAATACAAATTGAGATTGACACTAGGAGCAAGTATATACAATTTCCCAATAGAAAGACATTGGATTGAGTATACTTTATAACTGTGTAAATAGCTGTGTTGCAAATTGTTCTGGGTTATGGAATTATCTACGAACATATTCGACAAACACAGTGTGACATGTAGTACACTATTGTTTTCACATTGTAAATGCACCGTGCAACTATTACATCTTACCAATGATATCCGGTAGCTATGGAAACACCTCTTACTCTTTATCGCCTACAGTAAGACATGAGTATGGCACCTATTTTTCATAATTCTGTTTATTTTCCATGCAGGTTTTCATAAACTGCTTGGAGCACCTGAGCACTAAAACTGATGGAGATATTGATGCATCTCAGTAAGTATTGGGATGATATATTATAGTGTGCTTGACTCTGAAAACATGTTAAATACATATTTTCTGTGTGTGCAGCAACATTTCAGTGGACCTCTCCTCGCCAGTTCGTTTTTCTGGAATTCACGAGGGCTTCAGCCCAACATCTGTAAGCGTGATGGGTTTTTTATTATTTCCTTTAAACTGTTTGGGGTTAATACACCTGAAATCCCACATCTGGCAGCGTCACCAAAGCGTGGGCCCGCTCTCCTTTACACAACAGGACCAACGAGTGTCTCACTCAAACCACCAAATGTTATCAGGCTGTTTCCTGGTTGTGGACAAGAAGCCTATACGTCCTCATTTCCTGTAACTACTTTGAGATGTTAGTGAAGGGGGTTAAAGAGGAGGGCGAGGAGGAAGAGCGGGGTGTAGAGTGCTTCTGGTAAAGGGAAATGGAGCGAGGTGCGTTTGGGGTTTCCCCTGCCCAAGCAAGGGTAAGACAGACAGAATCGAATAAGTGCGGCTGACCAGAGAGGTGTCAATCATGATATGAGATCTATTGTTTAGCTACTTGAAACCTTTGCATACAATCGCAGAGAATTACTAGAAAGTGATCAGTTTACGCCCATCAAAGTCTCCTATCTCGTCTGTAGTTTTGCTAAAGATTTAAAATAACTGGCTTCAAATGCAAACATAATTTGTGGCTTTCAAAACAGATCAGTTGTCACTCTTTTCAGTGATCGATTGATCGCGTCTAATCTTTTGTATGGATTATTGTGTGTCTGCGTTATGCTGTATGTTCGCGAGTACCAATTTAGACCATGCGCATTTGGACCTTTCGATACATGAATAATATAAAACATTTTACGGGATTTGGGGAATTTAGGATATTTTTAAGTGATTGCATTTTAGTATTCAGAAAGTTTAAAAATGTTAGAACGTTTTTGCAAAATCAGTCCATTTTAGTCAGTTAAGGACACTTATAAAAGTAAGGACATTTTTGGAAAGTGAAGACATTCTAGTTAAGTGGGTATATTTTGAGTTGGAAGTTGGTACATATTTTATATAAAGTTGAGGACATTTAAGGAAAAGAAGGACATCCTCACTCCTTCAAAGGGCTGTTCAATAGTTACTGTATCCTGGGGGATTCTGTTGAATTATTTTAAACATTTTCACGAAGTTGGTTATCAGGCAATGAATGTAATAACGAGCTCTATTGGTGTAAAACAGTGCAATATGTGTGTAACATGGGTGCAACATGGCTGTAACACATGCTGTATGTAACATGGGGGGAATGTGGGTGGAATAGATGTGGACTGTTTCATGATTTTCAAAAAGAATCATGAAATTATGTAATTTTAGACTAGATACATTAGGAAATATCAAAACAAATGTTCTTGTGCTCGCCATTTAAGGGTAAGGTTAGACTTAGGGTTAGTTTTAGGGTTTTGATCGTGCATGTAGTTGTGATGGTTAAAGTCAGGGGCTATGATAGATAGATAGATACTTTATTATCCCAATGTGGGTCCTTGCAAGTATTAAGATAGAAACATGTGTTTTGTGTGTATAGGAGCAGCGTCTACTGATCATCCTCAGTAACTGCCATTACCTGGAGAAACACACCTTCCTGAACCTGGCTAACTACTTTGAGAAACACGGCCTGACAGGCACCGAGAAGATCACACGGGTCAGTTAAAACTCTGTTTCTTACCAATGGAGTCCTCATTGTGTGTCATGATGCTGATGAGAAGTGTGTCGGGTTGTCATTGACATCAAAGAGACCCTGAAGGTATGACTCGTTTCTTTTTAAAAAAAAGTAAAGGTCATTGTCTTAGAAGCTCACTTCTGCATTTTCACTCCTTTCTTTTCTTCACACACTCTCACAATGACTAATGGCTGATTCACAAAGCAAAGAAGAGTTCGGTTGGTTTTCCAGTAATAACCGGTGAACTCGATTTCTTTGAAAGATTCTATGTATTGCTGTAGAGAGCAATTATTAGTATTTAGAGAGCAAGATATTATATAGAAATTCTGATAATAGTTTTAACTAAACAGAGGTTTTAAAAATAAAATGTCCCATCATGCATCTATCACACAGCTGCCTCACATATGGTGCAATTAACTCTGTAAATAAAGGCAGCATTAAAGCAGTTCCATTTGACATGAAGGTTATGCATCTCTCATTGCATAGGCACAAGTCAATGTTATTGAGATGATGTTACCAAAACATGACAAAGACTATTCTAATCAGCTACAGATGTTAATTCAACAGCATCAAAAATGCAAATAAAACATTTTTTACACATTTTGGGTGGTTTATGGTTTATAGCATTCACATTTTATTTTTAGTTTTCTATGATTTTTTTTTTTTAGATACATTTGTCATATTGTGAGTAAGAATGCTTTAGTCGAAGAGTAGGTAAATGAGAGAAATTTGTAAATCTCTTTGCCAGCTAAGGCATTAAAGCTCTCTAAAGAAGGCCTAAGTCATTTTTACCAACCCATCTATATCCCAACTGGAAGTATAGACTTATCCCGTAGGTCTGTTTGTCTGTTGAACACCAGTTTTACGGAGAAAATACCCGCTCGATTTTTGTGAAACTTAGTATAGGGTTGTGGCTCGGGCCAAAAAAGGGAACACTTTTAGTTTTTAGAAGAGAGAAACACTAATTAATTTTTCGCTTGTTGCCCTTCTAGTTTTTATTATATGATATCAAGCCATACACACACACATCTGTTATATGTCGACAGATGTGTACAATACATCTTAAGACATGTAAGACCACAACGATAATCATATGAGATCGATTATGAGGTATATATTTATTCCTACAGTTTTATCGCCTGCTTAAACTTGGTGATACAAATAATGAGACATACACTAATATTAATCTTAATCCCAGAGGGGAAATTCAATTTACACATCACACACATTGGCCCAAAATACACATATGCAAAAACAGGACCTAAACCCATTATTGGAGAGGTGTCCACGCGAGGGGGAGGCGCCCAGAGAAGGTGGTGCCTTGCTCAAGGACACAAACTAGCACCTCTCCATTTAGCATTCCACTCTCTATACTCGGTCCGATTGGGATTTGAACTGACCACCATACAGACTGAGATACTGCTGCCCCATAAAGATACATTGTGTACTTGTATATCTCCACTTCTTTTAAAGTAACATTACTTTTTCTTGGTGTTCCAGGTGAGTATGGACGCGGTTCGAGGGCTGGACAGAAAACTGTTTGAGGCTTACATCGAGAGACGTGCCGACCCGATCGCTGGCTCTCTGGAGCCGGGGATCTACGCTGGGTACTTTGACTGGAGGGACTGCCAAACACCTACAGGTACTGCACCGCCATGATAAAACCTGGAGCGTCTGAGATGACAGGGAAAATCCCCGACGGCAACCACTATCTGACCCCATTCATCTCAGAAATTAGCACTCCTGTGGGATGAGAACCTGACGTCTCTGGTTTGACCTTTTTGTTGTGGTTGTTGTGTGTCGTGTGTAAAGTACGGCTCTTTGATGGCTTACTGTAAACACCCCTGAGATCTCTCTGCTGGTCCCCCTAAACTTCTCCTGGCCTTTGTGTCGTGCTGTGGGAGTGCACATGAGTTTGACTTGTTCTCATCAGATGCAGCAAACCCAGGTGAAACTTAAATGTGTATATGTGGTTTACCTTAGCACAGGATGTGAGGCAACAATAGCAATGTGTGAGTGTTTCTAGGTGGGCAGCAGATCATCACACAAAAGGCTGTAATGAACGAAAGTAGGGTTGGCTCTGGTTTGTTCCTGCTGGTGTGTGTTTGGGCCGCATGTGAAACAGGAACATTTGGAATCCAAACCGCAGTTCTAGGATATGATACTTTCACTTGTTGCATTTGGTGTGTGGGTGCTGCAGCAAGGCATTCAAAATCCAGTTTCACTACTTTCGGTCTGTTGTTGCTTCTGGTTGTTAGAGGGTATTAAATGTTAGATTTTAATATTTTTTTCGCAGAACAGTCTAAAGTCATAACAATACACTTCCAGTTCCATTTATTTGCATTATCTTGATCTTTGCGTGCAGCTTATCACTCTTTTCAGAGGCAAACATACCATGAAGCAATACAAAATAATAACAACATCCCCCCCCCTGAGTGACCTTTCTATCATGAATGAATGCGGCGTCAATATTTCTGATAAATATCGTTAATCAGTAAATCTTTGAAGATTTCTCTGAACAGCCACTTCCATTCGCCACGTACTGTTGTATATTCACACGTACGTATTCAATATATACAATACCAGATGTTATCTATAAAATGAAACATGAAAGTGGTGTGGGCAGACTGCATTGCCTTATTTGGCCTAAAGTGCGGTAGAAAACATTATAAGTTACTTTCAGTGTGGACAACAAAGTTCTTCTCCCTGAATCAAATGAGTAATTAAATATTTTCTACCTAATCCGAATATTTTGAAATTGGTATAGTAAGGTAGAGAGAAACAATGTTTGATTTTAAAGGGGCCCTATTATGCTTCTTGGGGTTTTCCCTTTCCTGGAGTTTGTTATTTAGGTTTGTGTGCCTGTAAATAGTCTGCAAAGGCTCAAATGTAAAAGTTCTATCCAGAGGGAGTTTCTCTCCAACACTCTTGTGACCAATCACAACAGAGCCGGCCAGCTAACCAATCAGAGCAGACTGGGCTCTGGTTTCAGACAGAGTGTGAAAAGAGGTGCTGCAGTATGAGAAAGATAAATACCTTTTTGAACATTAAAGCATGGAAACTTGTCACCGTAGAAGCACAACATCTGTTTGTGTTTTTAACGCTAATGAAAATCAGAAATACAAAAATGTATGCCTTTATTTGTCAGTGATAGTGGAGAGAGAGTCGGGGAATAATACACAGCTTAAGGTCTCACCAGCGAGAAGTCAAACTCGACACCTGCTGATCGGGCCATTCGATATGGCTCGATCAACCTTCCTAAATTCTCCCACACCACTCCGCTCCTCCGCTCCCTCCACTGGCTTCCGATAACTGCTTGAATCCACTTCAAGACAATGGTACTTGCGTACCGTGCTGCGAATGGATCTGGCCCTTCCTACATCCAGGACATGGTTAAACCGTACACCCCGGCACGTGCACTCCGCTCTGCATCAACCAAACGACTCGTTGTGCCCTCGCTGCGAGGGGGACCCAAGTTCCCATCAGCAAAAACACGTGGGTTTGCTGTCCTGGCTCCAAGATGGTGGAATGAGCTCCCCATTGACATCAGGACAGCAGATAGCTTGCACATCTTCCGGCGCAGACTGAAAACTCATCTCTTTCGACTCCACTTCGAGCGTTAGAACTATTAACGAAGCACTTATATACTAATAAAGGACTGGCTTACCTAAAGCCAGTTGAGTAGCACTTGAAATGTTTTTGCTCTATGAAACCTGATGTACTTATATGATTCTGTTTTCTTCAAGTTTGTATTTTGTTGGTCGAACGCACTTATTGTAAGTCGCTTTGGATAAAAGCGTCAGCTAAATGCAATGTAATGTAATGATATGGCGTCCGCACTAACCACTCGGTTATTGGGTTTTCCCGTATGCACATTTTTAATGTGGCAGAAAAACTCCTGTCCTGCGTTTTGGTATCACTTTCTTTGAAACCTTTTACTTTGAGATATCCAAATGTCAGGAAAATCCTTTCACCAAAGCAACAAACGGCAAGGAGCGGCAGAACTGAATTCATGCCCTCAATCACAGCTAGGAATCATCCTGAAAGGGCAAAACACATGCTGTAGTCATCAATTTACTAGGGCTGTCAGTCGATTAAAATATTTAATCGCGATTAATCGCACATTTTTTATCTGTTCTAAATGTGCCTTAGAGGAATATTTTTCAAGTTTTTAATACTCTTATCAACATATGAGTGGACAAATATGCTTTATGCTAATGTTTATTATCATTGGAACAATGACAAATATTCTCCTGAATATTCTCAACACAACAACCTGGAACCTCTCTCTCTCTCTTACACTCTCTCCCTCTCTCTCTCCCAACCCTGTCTACTTCTCTACACTGAGCCAGTCGCTCAAACAGACAAGCCTGTTTACAGTTGTCGGCGAAATGCCGCTCCTGTCTTCATCTTCAGTCAAAGCATGAGACTGAAGTTCCCACACGTTGGATGTGATCCGAATTATCTAACGCAGCCCCTCGTCCTCCACAATGTTAAGCTGTAGCCACCCATTTAGCTATCGTTGTAGTTGTCCAGGCGTCTCCCCGGCAACTTTCAAGCGTGGTCTGCCGCAAGCGAGCGGCAGGAGCGGGGCTGTCAGCATCAGCTGTGTGCTTGGCTTGCTGTTTAAAACACCTTGTTTTATATCCATATCTCTCGCTAGAATCTCCCACCATCCAACTAACAACAACAACAACGTCAACCCTTTGGGCTCTGAAACTACGGGGCGGGCCGAGGACAAATACACATGCGTTAATCGCACGTTCAAATAATTAGTGTCGTTAAAAATGTTTTGCATTAACGCGTTATTAACGCGTTAACTTGACAGCCCTACAATTTACACATGTAAAATTACACCATTTATTTTGACATTTCAACCTTGGATCTCTTACTGTAGATGTGCCTGAAGATTGACACTCTCAGTTCTTTGACTTGCTAACTTTCCCCCATTTTCTGGGTTTAAGCCTAATGTGTATCTGCATGGTGATATGAACTTGCGTCCAGTTAGCTTTTAGCATAATATTCTCCCTTGTATCTGGATTTATGTTTTTCTTTTCTGCCTCAGGTGTAAGGAACTACCTGAAGGAAGCTCTGGTCAGCATCATCACAGTTCATGCTGAGGTAAATACAACCTTGTCTTGTTGATTCTACTTTGATCAAACCCTGTACTAACGAGCCGTTTCCATGCTTTAATCTTTCTCAGGTCTTCACCGTGTCTAAGGACCTGGTTCCTCGGGTTCTTTCTAAAATTGTCGAGTCAGTTGCGGACGAAATGTGTCGTCTTATGCAATGTGTATCATCCTTCAGCAAGAACGGAGCCCTGCAGGTACACCTCTCACCGCGCACACACACACACATTTATAGAGCTGTTTATCACTCATAGTACGACTCTGACTCACAAGTGGACCATCACACTTGTTGGGGGATTTACCTGTCGTTCCTGATAATGCCATATTTCACTTCAAGCTGCCAACTGCTGACAGTTAGAGACGTTCATTTTATTGTCTTTCTTTTTTATAAACCCCCCCCCCCCCCCCATCACCCTTCAGGCTCGTCTTGAACTCTGTGCTCTGAGAGACGCCATTGGTGCCTACCTAAACTCTGAAAGCAAGTAAGTTAAACACACACACACACCCGTTCACATTTGCCCAGTGATTTATGGCAGCGAGTGTCACACACATAAATCTTAGCAGTCGCACATCCCTCACTACAATCCCTATTTATGTTACTTGGTGGGCTATGGAAAGGAAGTGAAAGTAATCTGGTTCTGCTGTGTGCACGCACTGTGGTGTCCCCATATGTGTGTGTGTGCATACATGTGGGGAGGCGTGTGTGCATGCTTAGATTTACAACTGTATTTTTTGCTTTCTCTTGTTCATCAATGTGTTGTTTTCTTATCATTTTTCAACTGGGCGTCTTGTTTCTAGTGCCAGCTTCAAACTGGCTTTGGACGCCCTTCCTCAGCTACACAGCGGCGCCGATAAGAAGTGGGTTACTCATAACATTTATATTTTTTTGTGCTTTAAAGATTAATTTAACATATTTGTATTTCTCCCACCAGGTTGTTGGAAGAGCTGCTGAACAAGTTTAAGAGCAGCATGCAGCTCCAGCTCACCTGCTTCCAGCCCTCCTGCATCCAGCCTGTTAAGAGATAAACTCCTTTCACTCTATCTGGCACCTTTCCTTATCTTATCTATGTGTGATCAGCTAATGAACTATGGCCGTTTCTTTTCACTGATCACTTCACTGGTTTACTCATCGCTCTATTTCGGTGTCACTTCCTACTTCTGCTTCACCAATGTTCATCTAATCGCAAAGACACGAAATGAGTTGATTTCATTGTTACTGTGTAGGACAGTCCCAGTCTGGCTGGTTATGCTAATCACATATGGCTACTCAACAGGGAGTGTGCAAGAGGCTAACTGGGTAGTGTCAAGAAAGTTCTAGACTGTAACCATGATGGAGTCGCCATGTCTCAGACTGAAATATTTTTTCTAAGATTAAAAGTTGATGTTGATGCTTTACCGTGCCATCTCCAATACCCAATAAATACAAAAAATATGGTTAAAACATTGTTTTCTTCTGACCATTTCTAACAGTCTTTATCTGCGGATCAAGCCTGGTTTAAAATCCCCTTAGTGTTACCGGGGCAAAGGTGTGCGTGATACTAAGGTGACACATTTTATGTCTTCGGGTTGTATTGCTATAGTGCAAAGCCTCCGCAAGTTTGGACTTCACAAGAAACTAAAAATAATTTTAAAAAAAAACTTTTCTCGGTTTTCTACGGTCCAGTCCAATCTTCACAGGGACAATAGAAAACTGAATGCAATAAACTCACTACGCGTCCACGAGACACCCCATATTCTATCTCTGAACGCAACATTGTAAACAACAAACCTGTGTGGAATTATCTCTATTCGATAGAGGACATAATATGCCCATACTGTGACATGTTAACATGCTTTAATGTTCAAAAAGCACCTCTTTTCACCCTCTGTCTGAAACCAGAGCCCAGTCTGCTCTGATTGGTTAGCTGAAGAGCCATTTTGCCCCCTTTTCCAACAATTTGTTTTGTCTGGAGCCGCAAAACATATTTGATAGCCTATGAAGTTGTATTTATTGTTATATCATAGACAAAAACTACAGGTGTTTTGCATTTATTATTTATAAAACTGTTAACCTCTAATAAGAAACAAAGAACTCTTATAAGGAGAATACAAAAAAAGACACAGGCCTACTTTAAAATAAATTAAACACAGCACTTGGGGAGTCCTCTGCACATTTGAAGGAAAAAAATACAATTAAAATGGGCCCACTTTGAAATAAATAAAACACCCTAAAAAGAGTTAACTGATTGAATTACAGTGTGCGAAAAAGTACACGTCCCACAGTCCGGGACGTGTTATTTACAATATCGGACAAGTAGATCTTTCAATTGACTTGTCCGGCGGACAAGTGACGTTTTTCGACCTGATTTATTGACAAATTATTGATACATTCAGTTTACAAAAGGCAGAACTCATTCGCAAATTGTACGTGTCCGCCATTGTTCGTCTAGAAATGTTAGTTTCGGTTCTGCTTGTCGATTCCTAAGGAAATGCATCTCGCCGCTTTCTGTACAGTTAGACGGGGGCGGAGCGGGGCGGGAAGTGTAGCACAGTGGCAAGGTTGGGAAGCAAAACTCGGTTCCGAGTAGGAACAAATAACAATTGTCCGGTATCGGGATTAATAAGAGTTGTGAGGACAGGAGGCGAGGCCGAGCCCCGCGGACTGCAGCTCTCTCTATGCTCCGTATCAGCTGATCGCTGCACGGTGCAGCTCAGCGTCTCTCTCTCTCTCTCTCTCTCTCTCTCTCTCTCTCTCTCTCTCTCTCTCTCTCTCTCTCTCTCTCTCTCTCTCTCTCTCTCTCTCGCTCTCTCTCTCTCTCTCTCTCGATCATCATCGTCATTATTATTATTATTAGGTTATGTCCTATGTGTTGGACATGTGTGGTTGGACTCTGTCTCACAGGCAGGTTGCAGTGTAACATCAGAGGACACTGGGCCAATTGCACATTCTCAAACTGCACCACTTAGAACTAACTAAACAATGCAGAGATTATTTTTATATAATTGTATTCAATAACCGTAAGAAATTAAACAGTATGAAGTTATTTGTAAATAGGAATACAGATTTGACTTAATGTTTTCATAAATATATTTGTCTCCCAGTTTGACTTGTTTTTACCCTCTCAAAGAACCGGAATCGAGAACCGAAAATAACCGGAATTGAAAAGCAGAACCGGAATCGTTAAAATCCAAACGATACCCAGCCCTATGTGTGATGCAGTAAATCTTACCGCTCACTTACGTTAGCGGTGTCGTAAAAACCGTGGGAAAATGTAAAATACGATGACGAAGAAGAAGATTCCAGTGGCCCCAATTTTTGTCCATTCTGGACAAGTGAAAAATGTATTCGGACAAGTAAATTGCCAAACTCACTTGTCCATGGACAAGTACTCTCTAAAAACTTTTTCTCACACTGAATTATGACTGAAGATCGTCAGCTGTCTTCCTCTTCCGTGTTTTTCCTCCAATACGTAAAGGCTGCAGCTCCTTTGACAACTTCTCTCCACATATCAAACATACCGGTAAGCCAGCATCGTTTGCTGTGAAAACAGATAACTCTGTCCACGCAGAATTAAATCCTGTGTGTTCCTCCGGTACTTTTATTTTCTCTGATTTATCCTTAATTCGCTCATCGAGCCGGGAGTCAGGTTATTCGCCTCCAAGAAAAGGCGCTGGTGCGGGACCGTAGCAGGATGTGACGCATCTTTTAGTTGACCTAATTAAAACCGTTTTGTTTTTTATTTAGTGTCACAGTATCACCTCAAGATACGAAACATTTTCAACCGTGCAACAAAATATAAATAGTCCTACAAATGCTTTTATTTTATTTACTTCTTATTTATGTCTAAACTCAAGGGAGCCAGAGCAGAGGGCTTAAAGAGTCGCAGGTTGCCGACCCCTGGCCTATCACATACAAGGTGTTGGAGCACTAGCCAGAAGCGTGAGTGTTACACAGTGATGTCATTATGTTACAGAAGTAAATAAAGGAGTCCAATGGAGGCGTTTCAGGCAGGGAGAGTGTGTGGGAGAGAAACTCCCCATGGAGGGAACTTTGAGATGTTAGCCTTTGCAGACCATTTACATGCACTAAATCCTAAATAACACACAAGGGAAAACCCCAAAAAGCGTTATAGCGCCTCTTTAAAATGACTTGTCAAAGGTAAAATATATAGTGTTATTATGATGTGTTTAAATGTAATTTTGATACATTTCTAATTTTGGGAGGAACTTGAATTAACAGTTTTCACAGGTGTTAAAGAGGGAATTATGACCTCTTTAACTTCCTCACAAATAATTGTTTATAAAAAACAATTTTCAGCATTAATTGGTGGTTGTCTTCAAATTGTTCTTCATTTAAAGATTCTGTTGAGCTCGAGGTGTGTGGCAGGCAAAATATTGCATTACATTATATTTGTTCATGTTCCAGTTATTATGTGACAGTGGTTCTCTTTCTTTTATGATGAGACAACCCTAAAGAACTATTTTGTATCAGTGCATATTTGCAGACAGTTGGTCTGTGTGCACCTCGGTTCAAACTAGAGCCTTGAACCCATTCATCTCTGGAGCTCAGGCTCGCCGGTTAACTGGTGCTTTCTGGAAGAGGACAGGGCGTGTGCAGGGTGGAGGGGAGGGGTTGTGATAAAGCCGTTATTCAGGCAGCAAGCTCATCAGAACAGGGTGTAATTGGATCCAGGATGAAGATGGTGGCAACAGAAAGTGTGATAATGGTGGTGGGTGTAATGACTTACGGTTGCGGTAGGTTTAGTCACTGAGGCAGAGGACACAGACAGCGGCACGCCCACACCTCACATGAGAGACTAGACAAAGAAATTAGTTTCTCTTGGGAGGAGTTGGACTTGCGGCTGACCCATTTGATCTCCACTTCAGAATGTAAATGCACCACCTTTTACATTTAAGGTGTACAACTTTGTGTTATTGTCTACATTCATGCCCCACAGACCTTTTCTCTGTCTTGGTTTCCCATCTGCGTTTAGGGGAAGGCCGTGCAGGGCAGACAGCAGTTGTTTTGATTCTCTGAGGTCTAAACTTAGCTCTCTGCCCTCCCACGGATTCATTCACAAAATAATTTCAAAGCCTAAAGCCTTATCCGCTTTCTGTTTACAGTAACAGAGGTGAGAAGGGGGAGTTTATTTTGTATTGTTTGGTTCTGCAGGTCTCCATACCTTCAAAACATACTTTAAACTTTGATCCGACTTGATGAGTGGGTAATTAAAAGGAATGGAGAAATGTGACACATACTTTTAGGTTGAGCTCACAGTTACTGTTATTGACTGTTTTTCGTTGAATTCATGCATCTGCGACAAAACGAGTAGACATGAAAAAGATCAGCAAGAAACACGTACAAAGCAGTCATTTATCTGGATCACTTTCTTGAGAAATACTAAGCCATGTGTGTCTAATGTCTAACCATTATCTTAAAAAGGAAATGGTAATTAATATCTTAATGTGATCATAAGCAGATTAAATAAGTGACGATTGGTCTATAGTAGTTGAAAACAGTTATTACTTATCCAGCAAAGATACATTTTTATTATTAAAGCTATATTTCTATTTATTATCTGTTCACACACCAGCCTAAAATGATTGTTACCCATAAGAATAGTTATTATCAAATACATGTATAAGCACTTACATCTTCTTACCACTACATAACAGTTTGTTTTAGTAATATATATATTACAATTTGTGTATGTACAAATACTTGTTTTGAAGTAAAACATGCATGAAATAATCTATGTAGTTGGAAAAACTGCAAATTGTTTGATAATGATCTGCAGGGGCGTTGCCTGGATCTCATCGGGAGATAAGACCGACAATTGTACACGTGGTCAGACGGGAAGCTGTTTAATCTGGCCCGACAGCGCAGCTGGTCTACATCGCCTGATGGACAGATTCAGTGCAGCATGCTCTGAATTTGCACTGATCATCAACATCAAAAAGACAGTTGTTATGCACCAAGCAGGAAGTGCAGCGTCGCCGGTTATGGTGAACGAGCATGTGCTGGAGACTGTTGACCAGTTCACGTATCTTGGCTCAACAATCAGCAGTGACCTGTCATTAGTTAAGGAGACTCAGACTCGTATCGGCAAAGCCGCAACGTCTTTCAGTCGTTTGCGCTCAAGAGCCTGGAGCAACAAATACCTCACCGAGCGCACTAAGACACGTATCTACCAATGTTGCGTGGTCAGCGTCCTGATGTATGGTTCTGAGGCGTGGTCAACTTACACGCGGCACGAAAGAGAGCTAAATGCTTTTCACATGCGGTGCCTGCGCAACATCCTCGGGATCACATGGCGGGACAAGGTCACGAACGAGGCGGTGCTAGCAATTTTCCAAACACTGAAGGTCAGGAGGCTGCGGTGGCTCGGTCGCCTTCGCAGAATGCCAGATGGCTGCCTGCCAAAGGACATTTTATACAGCGAGCTGAGCACTGGTTCCAGAGGCAGAGGACAACCACTGCTGCACTTCAAGGATGTCGTAAAACGTGACATGAAGGCCCTGGACATTGCGACGGACAACTGGGAGAGGCTGGTGGAGGACCGGACGAAGTGGCGCCAGCAGCTGCGCGAAGGTGGTGACAGACTTGACAAAGACTGGATTTGTGGACTTGCTCAAAAACGTGGACATACTGTATCTCTCTGATTGCACTGTACAATCTCTTGTAGATTTTCTTGCCAATAAACACTCACTGGCTACTTTATTAGGTACACCTAACGCAATGCATTTAGGCATGTAGACATGGTCAAGAGGACCTGGTGAAGTTCAAACAGAACTTCAGAATGGGGAAGAAATGTGATTTAAGTGACTGTGAACGTGAAAGTTTCTGAGTATTTCAGAAACTGCTGATCTACTGGGATCACAATCATCTCTTGGGTTTACAGAGCATGGTCCGAAAAAGGGAAAATATCCAGTGAGCGGACGTTCTCTGGGCGAAAATGCCTCGTTGATGCCAGAGGTCAGAGAAGGGTGGTTAAAGATCATAAAGGCAACAGTAACTCAAATAACCACTCGTTACAACCAAGGTACCACACATGGAACCTTGAAGCAGGTGATGCCACTGATGATCTGCCACGCAAAGTTGAATGTTTTCTCTGTGTAATGCTGAAGCAGTTTGGTCGTCTCCTACGGTGAATGCTGACTTTAAATTCTGTAGTGGATAACAAAAGATCTGGACAATAATGTTTTTTAGAGATATTCAAGCATCAGTTGTTGTTTTTTTATGTATACTTATGTTATGTTGCCATACATTTCTTAATTTATTTTTAATTTAAGTATAAGGTTAGCAATATTCTCAATAGTTGTCTGCTCTTTGTGTTTTAGAACATAATAACATTGCTATTTGACTTGAAAAACCAGCCATTTACGCACTGGAAAGTTGTAGTTCGTTTATGTGCTGTTTTCTTACATGTTATGGACTTAATAATCACGTCATCCAAAATAACTTGCAACCCTGATGTTCTGCTCATAAACTGTGTGAACGTGGTTTTCAGTATAACCTCTGTTGTTTTTCTCAAGCAACCTAATCAAGTGATGACATCGTCCCTGCTCTTCTTGTAAATGATTTGGTCTTGGTGACAAATGAACTGTGGCTTCTTGTGATTGTTTTCCATGAAAGTGGAAACAGACTCTAATCTGTGAGCAGAAATCAGGAAGGCCTTGTCTCCAGCACGGCGTGGAAAACGTGGCCGACCTCTTCCTCTCTATCCTCCCCTCGTGATGTCATCATACATGTTTGTGACAGAGACGCGTTTGATTAACCAGCCTCTTCCTGCACATGAACCACACTTCCTGTTCAGAAGCAACTCACATACTTATGAACAGAGGTCGTAATTTTTTTTGCAATTGAGCCATTTATTTTTCTTTAGAAAACAGGAATGTGTTCATTAAATGTGTCCAAACATTCACTTTAACTCTTTCTTAAAATTGATGTATGCCAGTTACATTATAATAAAACAAATAGCAACTGAAATATTTAAAATGAAGTTGAAAAAGCTTATATAAAATCATAAAATCTGCTCCCTGAGTTTCTCACACAAACAACCAAGCACAATAATCATAATTCACTAAATGGTGATGATAGTGTCTCCTAGCAATACAACAAATATTCAAAAGAGAAAATCCACACCATTCTCACCTCAGTACAGCAAATATGAAGCTACTGTACAATGAAGATTAGCTTAGCATAAAGACTACATATGACTAGCCTCACTCATTTAAGTGTTAAACTATCTACCAGTAATCACCTTTAAAGCACTGATAGGGGATATTACCTTTATAAGGTTTATTTAAGTATAAAACAAGTGTAAAAACCATAGGTAAAAATGCAGTCTTACTCAAAACCCCACAAAATGACGTTTTTAAACTAAATTGTCTTTCAGAATAAACCAATAAAAAATAACATGATAAATTGTGAGCTTTAAAAAGTTGCTGGTACTGTAGGTGGATTGTGTTACCTTTAGAGATAGTCAGGCTAACCAATTTCCCGTTTTCAGTGTTTGTGCTAAGCTAATCGCTAGCTGGCTCCAGCTTCATCTGTTCACTGTACAGACTCCAGAATGTTCTCAATTTGTTTGACAAGAAACAACATTTCCCAAATGTCTAACTATCACTTTAAGGCACTTCATTTCATCACGCAGTTTTGTACAGTACAATCGCTTAAGCTGTCAGTTTTCTTTGCATAGTCAGTATGGAAAATATTCATGGTGCCACAAAAATACAGTAAGAATATGCAACTTTGGTTCCAGCCACACACACACACACACACACACACACACACACACACACACACACACACACACACACACACACACACACACACACACACACAGAACTCTTCATTGCAGCACTGTCACTAAACGTCCATTATCTTCATATATAACACTGTCCAAGTTTGTCCTCCTGTCTCAGTTTCCTCGTCTCCTGTGTCAAAGGTCACAGCTGCATCCTGAAGGTTTCAACAGTCCCTGAACCCACAGAGGTCACTCCTGCAGGCTGCTGCTGTGCAGATGATGTGTGATGGTCCTCTGGTAGTCCTCAGATGTGTTTATGTGGTCTGTGACTCCGGGGTGCTCGTAGCTGCGGTAGTAGTGGCCCCCCATCTGCTGGGCGTAGTACAGGAGCTGTCTGGCAAACAGCGGCTCCACCTGACAACAGGAAGGTCAGACAGGTCAGTAAAAAGGTTAAACTGTCACCATTTTACATTGCTTATAGTTTCTTTGAGCTAAGATTCATATCAAGATATCACAACTTATTTTTAAAATCCTAAAAGTTAGGAAGTGGAAAAATGGATTGGAAAGTAAAAAAAAAAAATGAAAGTCTGTGAGTTTGTCATACATTTTAATCGGGGACTAACAAAACATTTCTAAAAACCCATTTACTAGCTTTAACCTGAGCTTTCAACTAGAACTATTCGTCTTAAATGTTGTGTTTTTTTTGACAAAATACTGTTAAGAAAAACAGGGTAAGAAATTGAAAATCGGCCTTAGTTTTCACACACGTTTTTCAGAGCTCAGAATCTCCACTTGATCTAAAAGGGGGACTATGGAGCAACACATTCAACACTAATATAGTTCAGGCCTTGGAATAACTGTCCACATTTCATATTATTTCCGAGACCCGGTGGCTTGCTCTGGTGTTGTGCTCATTGAAAGCTGTTTCCCTGGATAATGGAAAGGGGACTTTTCTAAAACAATTGCTTGGTTGGTGGCTTGTTGTAAGTTGAGTTGTTACAGGAATAAGTAACTCTTAAATCAGCATTAGGGCTGCATCTAGTGACTGTTCTCCTTATGAATACATCTACCCATTATTTACCTGCTAATTCCATAACAGTACATGTTTAATATCTTGTCAACTAATCACTCCCAAATACAAATATGCTTTAATGAACACAGTCTGATTATTGGTCTGTAACAGTCAATTGGTTGAAGCTCTACTTTTTGGATTGTTTCTCTGGGTTTTTTCTGGGTTTCAAATCTGTGTCAGAACTTCCATCATCTGAACAAATAGCAGAGATCACAGATGTGGAGGGAGAGTTGAGAGATGTGGAACTGGGCTTTTGCCTAATCTCTCTCAGAAACTGAGTTCAAAGTTTTGGAAACATTATGACTATAAAGAACCCCTGCCTGACTTTCAAATCCTATTTTAAAAGTTAAAAAAAGGCAAAAATGAAAGTAATATGGAGGTGGCAGGATCCTCACCTGGACTGTGAGGCTCTGTCTTTGTCTCTGTGCGTCCAGGATGTCGTCTCCAAAACTCAGCAGGACCTGGAAGCGAGGTAGAGGCCGACCATGGAGCCCGTAACTCTGAATCTCTAAAAGTCCCGGAATAGATAATATCACATTATAATCAGTTGACATAAAAAACATCTGAATTGATAGATTCACATGAATTCAGGATGGTTTCTCTCGAAGTGGCATGACCTTTGGGGTGATTCGAATGGAAAGTCCTGCTCACACCATGTATGCAAATACAATTAGCTGTCAGGCTCTTACACAGCTGGGGCTGGCTTAGCATGTGGGCGGGAGGATGAGTCTTTGAAGAATTCATGTGACTGCCGTCTCATCATGAAATACTACTTTAACAACTTTGCCCACCACAGTAATGTTGAATTTTGGGGGGAATAGTGTGTCTTAAGTTTTGTTCTTAGATGGCTTTAAGCAAAGCAGTTTACAGTAAATGAGGGGTAGTTTTTCCTCAAAGACGATTAAGGCCAACAGACTAACAAAACGGTTTCAAGTTCAAGTCTGCACTGCTGCCTTACTGATTTAAGTTTATCTGTGGCCCCATTTTATGCCTTTTAATAACTGTATTACTATTACATTTAAATTCACAGAGTGGCGTCCAATTCTAGCTTCTTAAATGTGAATATCTGGTGTTTAATATTGTTGTAACTTGAATATCTTTTTATGTGGACTGCTTGTGACCTTAAAGGAAATCTGATGGCATTTTAACTTCTTATAGATCATAAACAATCCAAAAGAATCCCCAGATGAAATGATTATGAAGCTAGTTGCAGCCCTTCCCTGTCTCACCTGTCAGGTAGTCCTGCGTGTGGAGGAGTTTACAGGTGACCTCTCTCTCTAGTTTGTTGAGCTTGTCTCCATACTGGGACAGTCCTCCCTGCCAGTACACCCTGTCCGGACACAGTCTGCGGGCGTAGAGTCCGTCTGGTCCCATCCACAGTAACACCCCCCTCTCCAGGGTGGAGGGGGGGCTCGGGGGACCCTCATCTGTCCTCCTCTGAGCTGAGAGGCTGTCCACAGGCAGAGGCACCACCTCGGGAACTCCTGGCGTCAGGTAGTGCTTCTCCTCCGGGGAGCAGGGAGTGAGGTGGCACCCCTCCGGACTGGAGGTGGTCACCTCCCTCAACAGAGCGTCCCGGAAATATACAGACACATGCAGGCGGAAGTCTGAATGGAGGAGAAGAAGACACAGGTCGATCAATCTTTTCACATTTAATATGATCACGTTTTGTAGTTTAACTTATCATTGTGCGAGGATAAGTATAATAGGGCCCCTTTAAAATAAGTAGGCTAAAGTATTTTCATTGTTTACCTCCAGGTGTAAATAGCAAACAAACAGGTATTAACTGTTTTGTCTTAATGTGTGGCTTTATTTAGATTCTAGGGCTAAATAAGGTATGAAGTCACATCGAAATCAAATGTAGCTTAGTGTAGGAATTCCCCTGGACCGACAGCCCTACTGATTTCAGATTAAAAAAGTGTTTTCTACCTGAGAGCGCCTCTGCTGATCTGATGCCGGCGTCCAGTGTGAAAGGCGAGGGCTGGCTGTCAGCGGGGCCGTACGAGTAGATGGAGGCTCTGAGCTGGTATCCTGCACCCACAGAGGAACAGACAAGAGATCAACACGAGCACAGAAAGGCACATGATGGAATTCTGGAGCTTACATCTGAATGTGGAGTAACGTACCATTCTCCATGGACGGGCCCTGCCATGGCAGGCTGCGGGGGGGACAGGGACACTGAGGGAAGGGCAGGTCGGGCAGGGAGGCCGGCTCCTGGCAGTAATCTCTCCATCCACCCTCTGGTGTGGGCATGTACTGTGGCATCTACACACACAAACATCAGTTCAACATGCACAGTTAACTATCAGTTCTGGACACCTAAAAGCTCAAAAGAAATGACTCTTTTTAGAAAGAGCATTAGGGAGCACAGTAGTAATGTTAATACCATTTTTGTTTTTGTTAGTACAGTTAGTATATTTTACAATGACACACTGTCCTTTTTTTAATCTTAATTCAAAGTTTTCTAAATTGATATTTATGTTACTAAAATCACCTTATTTTGGCTAGTCTTGACGAGCTAGAAATTCACCACCTACAATTTAAAATGATTGTAAATAACAACACAGATCAACAAGACCAGTCCTATTCCTATGTTATGTTCTACTTGTGATATCATTATTTCCAACAGCACTTGAAGGCAGCGTCAGTGAGACTTTGGGATGAAACTCATAAACCTGGCATCTGGTGCATCCAAGGTCAGTGGAGCATGCATAGTACGCTCTCTCATTCACTCTTACTGCTGCACACCAAACCTCTCTCTCACTCTCTCTCTTCCTCCCTTCCTCTGTCTCTCTAACCCACTCATTTGCATGTGTTTGAAAATCACCTGGGTCTGCAGGGCGGGGTAGGGGGAGTGCCCTTGATAACTTGGACTCAGAGGACTGTCCTCCTGCCGGGGTCCTGAACACAAGACAAAAGAAAAGAAACGTATAAACACACAGGCTACAGAGAAAATCCACATCTCATGACATCATGCAGCGTGACCTTCACTGGTGGTTTGTTTTTTTGACTCTTCAAAAGATTTTAACTACACTGAGGAGTCATTGACCTTTATTAATCACTGCAGAGAATTTCCAACTTTGTCTCAAAAAACACAACTTACAATAACTATGTTTACCACTTATTTACAAAAAAGTTCACCCAGTTTGGTTAGCTCTTACACTTGTAATCTTTATGCTGCATTGCCATGTAACTCGTGGCTAATAAATCAACATTTTAAAAGCTGTATTGTTAGATATGTGAGGTGTTGGAGGTGGGACTGACTTTTCTTGGCGCCCTCAGGGATGACCCGGTACACCTTGTAGGGGTCCGAGATGTCCAACTGGCTCCTGTCCACCAGCTCATCGAAGTCATTGCTCTTGTTCAGGGCGCAGCGGAGGCGAGTCTTCCAGGTGGGGGGGTCCAACTTATCGATCCCCTCCCGGAACTTTCCTTTGAACAGCGCCCAGGCCTGCACACAGGTAACCGGGACTACTTTTTAAAAACAACTTTAAAAAGAGAAGCCTGAGACTACAAACTTCACCGTGTTGTGTTTCAGAGCCCTCTCAAGAAGAACGTTTATTCAGCGCTAGTAATTAGTCGATGTATTGAGTTCTCTTGAATTAATCGATTAATTTCAATATTTCAAATGTGACGAAGTTCGGGTTTTCCACAGTCTTATAAGTAATCGGGTTATCTTTTCAGTTGGAATAATTGTTCAGACAAAAACAACTATTTTAAATAAGTCATTTGTCCCTGGGAACTTGTGTCGACTAATTCTGACTAGGCTCTCACCCCAATGCTTAAACTATTTTCAGACATTTAATAAAATTAAAATAAATTAACAAAGTTATTGTCAGACTTTTAAATTAACCGTTGCAGAATTCGCGCTTTTGCATACCCAAAAACACAATTTGTCATGAAAAACTTGAAGACATCATAAGACATTAAAAAATAGAAAATGTTTACGATGTTGTTATTATTTTATAATGAATTGTAGGCAAGGGTTAGGGTTTGTGAAAAAATCTATCAAACGGACAATATATTATTTCTCGTAGTCCCCTTTTGTAGGACTTTAAAATCATATTTTGAGAACTTTTCATAATTTAAACGCCTATTTTCATACTTTTATTCTGAAAGCCATGTTCAATTATTGCTGCATTTACAGCAGAGGATGCGGGTCTCTTACCTTGAAAAGCGCGGCATCCTCGTCGCGGTTGTAGTCCTGCTTCCCGGCGTGTTTCCAGGGGATCCTGAAGATACTCTTCTCCTCGTTCTCCCACACCAGCCCCGGGTACTTCCCGCTGTCCACCTGCTCGATGAGCCACAGCCGCAGCTTCCCGTTCCCGCTGCTCACCGAGCCTACGTAATCCCCATCTACGTTCATCTCTGTCCGAACACACGCAAGACCACTGTAAACTCCTGTAACTCAGTTCAACGTGCTGAAATGTGTAGTGAAACTAATGCAGAGGAGTATATTCTACTAACTTGGCCTGATGGTGAGCTGCTGTTATCTGTGAAACTCAAAACCTGTCAAGTTTTCAAATCAATCAGTCTCAGAAATCTCTCATCATTACGGAGGGCCCGCTTAAATCCTCCGCCTATAGCGCGTGTCGGGGGGCGGGGTCAGAGCCGGGATGCTGAGAGGACGCACCTGCTGTCCGCCCGCCTCTCTCTCTCTCTCTACTGCGAAGCTTATCTGCACACAGCGGCAGATCTCCAGTAACACACCGGGGGAAACCCTGCCGGCGTCAGTCACACAGAAGTGTCACACACCCGCACACACGGAAAATCGTGGCACGGAGACGAAAACAATTCTTTGAAACGATAAAGCTTTACGAAAAGTAGCTAGTGGTCCTGCCGCAAAAGTAAAAGGAAAGAAAAATGAGTTTGTTGCCACAGGAAGATTTTATAGAACCATTGAAATGATACCGCTATAGGTTTATTAGAAACTGTGTAGTTTAGGTAGAATGCACTATTATATAGAAACAATTACCCTAAAGTGAGCACAAAATAAAAACAGTCCATCAAGTTAGAGGTGTTGCCTACAATATAGGCTTTATAAGAACTTCATTAAAAATAGCAAATGTGTCTCTAACGCTTTAAATCACCGATTCTCAACCTATGTGACAGAGGAAGACTTTACTAAAACACATACTACAAAAATCAAAATGATCTCAACATTTTCAAAAATATGTTTTATCCTTATGCAGTATTGACTGCAGTGTTGTAGAAAAATATATATTATATACTATTTGATCATTATTACTGACACATTTACCAATAAGCAGAGGCGGAAGAAGTATGTAAGTAAAATGAGCAATAACCAAGTGTGAGAATACTCTCTTACAAGTAAAAGACCTGCATATAAAATTGTACTTACTGTAAGTACCAAATTTAAAAGTACTCATTGTGCAGAATGGGTCATTTAAGCACCATATATATTAAATTATTGTATTGTAATTATTTTTGTTCATAACTATAATGTTACACTTGGTAAAGGTGGGGTGTATTTGAATTACTTTATAGTATACTGCTGGATTAATCTTTAATAATATATGAAAACATGATAGTGAATTTACATGTTGTGCTTATAACCTAAATCTCCAAAGAAGTGACTAAATCTGTTAAATAAATGTATTAATTATAAAGTACAATATTTGCCTACAATTTATAGTGGAGTAAAATCACATTAGCATAAGTCAATTATAAGTTACTCCACTTTTTACTTGAGTACATACTTAATAACATAACACTCCTGCCAATAAGAAATATTTTTATAGTGCAACAGGTCAAGTAGGAATTATTTCTAAATATTACACTTTTGAGTATTTTATCGTATAACATTTTAATATATTTTATGAAATCAGCATATATTTTATTGTATAATCTCCTAATCTGTTAAATCAATAAAAATAGATAACACAAAGAGCCACATTTCCCTTTAAAAATAAGTAACAATCAACTTATAAGGTTCCTCAAAATGGTTCAGTATTGAGTAAATGTACTTTGGTTTAATTGTTCCATTTTGGCTTGTGCCACCAGTTTATTAGATTTAATCAGTTTAACAATATATTTACAGTAGTTGAGAAAGTATTTCTTGTAATAACTTCATTATAGCAACTTTGAATGCCCAAATGGCCCAAGATAAGAACAATGTTAAGAGAACTAGATCCAAAATAAAGCAATCATTTAGTACAATCACAAAGACGTGAAAAGGATTTAAATTAATCTATTACTCTTTATTACATTTTAGATAAATTGTACTTTTTACCTTACTTCATTTATTTAACAGCTCATCCTACTTAATAATATCCTCATAAAATGTAATGATGTTATATATAAAACTATATTAGTTGTACTATATTAACATGTATCAGTATGTCTAGTCATCCACTTTAAATTGAACCAAGTAAAGTAAAGTATCCAGAAAAGCCTTCTATCGCTGACCAGTTGAGACAAGTTCCAGCAAAGGCTAATGACTATTTGCTTTTTTTAGCAGTAATATGTTTGTTATGCCTTTCTGATCCTTTCCCCCAGCTTGCAAGATAGGAACCACTTCTCGAAATAGATAAAGAAATACACAGTACATAAAACTAAATGTAATGTTAATGATTTATTTCATAAAAAGTAAATTCACGGAAGCCAAAATGGTTGGGAATCATTCACAATCAAATGTTAGACATTACAATTAAAACCAGGCTCTTACTGTTAATCCTTCCTATAATGGCATAGGCTACCGTTACAAGTACAAACAAAAATAAACATTCGTAAATAAAACTGCAATAAATACAGCTTCTGATACTGTTTGACTGGAAGACGCAGTATTTTTCAGCTTTAACACGGTCTATATAGAACGCATAATACTCATTGTTCAAGTAGAGGGCACAGCATAACGTAACTAACAGGGGGAGAGATCGCTGTTAAACATGTTCACTCTGTGGACTGTATATGTACATATATTTCCTTGGTGTCATGCTTGGCTGCTCTTGCATGTTGTTTTGACAGTTTGAGGCGAGGACACGACACGACAAGGGGGGGGCTGAGATAATGGCCGGAAAAAAATCCCCCCCACTCACATGACTCCTTTACGAACATGAGATGTAATATATACATAACGTGTCTCTGCTGTAGCTTCTCTCTGCAGGTCCTGTGATTGAGGCAAACAGCTGGTCTTAGTGGTTGGAATGGTCCGAGCACAGCGATGCTTGAGTTCAGGAAAGACTCTCATGTGCTACTCGTGCCCAGTGGAGAAATGCTGGTTGTAAAGGTATCGTTGCTGCTGCCACCGTTTAATTTATGGTTCAAAAGGTCTTCCACCTCCTCATCATCGTTGAAGGAGTTCTTCCCGTATCGGTCCTTCCACCAGGCTCGATACTGTAGGGGGAAAGCAGAGAAGGGGAGTTTAGGAGTGAGTCAGATGAAGAACTGACAGCTGTGACAGAATGAAAGAGTTGGAAAGTGTTTCACATTGAGGGAAGATTAAGACAGAGAGGAGTCTCTAAAGGAGGATTTCAGTCCTAGTGGTTTAGGCAATTTAACTTAATGGGGTCAGCATGGTTCAATTGACATCCTTATCAGATAGTTTGACAGTGCTTGAACCCGCTCCTAACTCACTTGGATCAGATTTCCAAAATAGGGAGCCTGCATCGGCCAATTGTTGTAACTTTACCAATATCAGATAAGCATACCAATAACACTTGCTCTTTGTATAGAGGACAACACCATAAATGGCTTTGAAGTGTGTTTCATTATTTCATTTGTTACTGTCGGATATTATGTCCCTCATTTGATTGTGCCTCTTCGGAGCAGTGCTAAAGTTTGTTTCATGCCTGGTTGGTTTTACATGTGGCAATTTTATTTTCAAATGTCATTTTTGTTGTCTGCTATAGAGCAACAACCCCGGAAAGTTGTTTTTTGAGACCTCACCTAGCTCCAGTGAGGTAAAAGTGTACTGAAGCGTGTGTGGCATCACTGAGGGGTGGGGTTAGAGGTGCATCAGCACTCACTGCTGACCACAGCCAACAGGGTGTGATCAGAAGTGTGTGGTGTTGCAACTGTCAGAAGTGACACCGGGGACTGTAACAGGGGGCCTCAGACAAATGTCACCCCCCTGTCTCTTCCTATTACCTCTGTTTGCCTCATCAATGCCAAAAACAAGTGGAATAGTCTTGGAACTTTCAACCAGAGAAGGCAATCAAACAATGTTCAGTACTGTTTAGGATTTATAGGGATCTATTGGCAAAAATGGATTATATTATTCATGATTATGTTTTTGTTACTGTCACTTAGACTAAGAACCATGGTGTTGCTGTAACCTTAGAAGGAGCCCTTCCTATCTACATAGGGAGCAGGTCATTCATACAGAGCCTGCCATGTTGCATCTCCAAGTTCAATTGCCCAGAACGGACAAACCAACCACTAACTGAAATGGGTGGGGTACTGTTAATCCCTTATGCATGGATACACTATATAATCACACCTAGTAATGGCAGACTCCGCCACAATCTAAACTAATACGTATATAGATAGGTAAACAAAAGAACAATCATCTTTGGGATTTGATAGTATGAAATGTTGATTATTATAACACTAGCGAGGTGTCACTCACTTCTGTCAGTTCTGTATTTTCGAACTCCTCCAGCTGACGGAGGAAGCCCAGGTTTGGCCCCGCACACGGCCGAGCCGTTCTCACCGCCGCCAGAGACTCCACCCAGCCGCGGCCCGTCCCCGTCATGATGTAGGCCACCACCAGGGTCACACTGCGGGACACCCCCGCCACACTGAGGGCACACAGGTCTCACAGGTCACATTCACTTTACAGAGTAGTGCAACCCCTTTTCCTTTAATACTGTGGTGTAATGTTGGACATTTGATGAGAACAATTTCCTTTTTTTTGGGTACATTTTAAACGAAAATGTGTTTAATAAAAAAAATGTTTCCACTTGAGGCCAATACTACTCATTTTAAACAAAGAGCAATTTAAGCTGAATATCTGTGCTTCTTCCTTCCAACATCCTCATTTTAAGGTTATGCATACTAAAACATAAAGAAAGATTATAGTTCATAGTATTTTTACTCACCAGTGGACAAGGCAGCCCTCTCCTTTCAGTCGGGACTCGTGGATAAACATGATGCTGTCTCTGAAGTACTGAACCCTAGTAGGATAACCACATAAAACACACAATATCAAAATACACTTAAACAGTCAATCTTACATCTTTACTAATTATTTAATCTATGTATTCAATTCCAATTGATAATTCAACCTAATTAAGTAGTGATCATCTTTTCTGCAGTTTGTATTCCATCAAATGTTGTCAACTGCACCTGCTCACCAAGTATAAGACATTATACACTTGGTATACATTTGAGATACATTCAGTAATAGGACTGTATGTGTGCTTCTTAATGTCCTGAATAAGATTACCTAAATATAAAATAATTTCATTCATAAAACATAAAACCAGACATCACAAAGAGAATTGACCAAACTCTTGTAGGACTTGTATTTTCTTATTACACAAACCATCATATAGAAGATATCTCAGATCCTAAATGGAATTACTTTCGAACACAGTGAACCTAACATATAAAATGTGTATATAAATATATATATCATGTAAGTACTCACAGGTTCTGCAGCCTACTGTCAGCAGCAGATATACACAGGTATGTCATCTCCTAAAGGGCAAAGGGGGAGGAGTTTAGACTTAAAAAACATAAAACTGTGTATTTTCTAAATAAACATTTTTGATTTAATAAATGATGATTTCACATTGAATTCTATACGTCATCTATTTGAACTCGGGGGTCTTAGACACTTCCTGTTTTTCAATGTATGGGACAGCCCCTGAAACTTTGCGCCTCTGACCCTGCTGGCTTGGTAGGTCACAACTTAATGATATTCATGTGTGTTTGTGTAATGTGTGTGTTTTTGTACGTGCACCTGGCAGCTGATGGTACATGCAGTGGACAGAAACTACCTTGTCCGGTTATGACTGAACCGCTGCAAAAACCCCTGAGTCCTCGGGGACACATCGAGCTCTGGAAGTGCTCCAGACAGGTTAGCTCGCACACACACCAACCAGACAAAGTACTCGCACAAACACATAAACACAAACATATACAGACACACACACTTACTAACAGACGTACATATTGACCCAGCATGTAACTCTTACATTAGTTTAATTGTGAGGTTATGTAAAACAAATGCTGAGAAGTATCTTTGCACCATCGCTCTTAAAACTCACCAAGACCATGACTCAGTGTTTTTAAAATCACCAAATTGCAAATTCTACAGGAACCATCACCGTTTCTTCCAAGAAATCAATCTGTCAGCAGTTTGACTGTTAGGTATGCAAATGCAACATCCCATCTGGCCATTTGGGCTAAACTGGTAAAAACAGACCTGAGTCATCATTATGCCACAAAGCTAAAAATAGCTTTTGAATGTGAGAACAATCTAACGATCATGATCAAAGATTTGTAAAGAGCTGCTGAATCAAGAGTAGCACAGTTCAGCGACTCAGGCTTAATTTCAATCTTAAATCCTTTTAAAAAGTGTTGGTGGTTGACCAGTTTGTGTAGTGATACTGTAATACAAGTTGCTGTTTCTCTTCAGAGTTCAATGATACTAGCATGGATGGGGAAAGTGTACAGAAATCTCTGAGAACTTCTCATGCTCGCTTTCAACAAGAAAAGATGAAAGTTGTGAAAGCAAACACTGGAAATCAGGATTTTCAGAAACAAGTCAAACGGAGAGAGATGGACATTTCATTCAATTTGAAAGGATGATTAAACTAGAAAATGCATTTCTTGCAGAAAATGCGTGCGAATGCTGTAAACAGTGAACATTTATGGCTGAATTTAGCTGAAAATGCAGAAAAAGCTGAATATGTTATTAGCTGAATGGTAGCTGCTTTTAGCTAAAAAAATTCAGAAAAAGCTGAATATTTCAAAGAAAAGGTTTAAAAAAGGTATAAACAACAACATGTATAGCCTTGATGTCCTTAAATAGCTGAATAATGTAATAGTTGAATGGGTTATGCAGCTGAAAATAGGCTGAAGGAGTTAAATATCAGATATAAGTAGTAGTGAATGAATTTGTATTAAGATGAGAAAAGAAAGTAAAAAGGCTTGGGAAACTTTTGAACTAACTTGATGGTGAATGATCTGTCGCCATGGCAACGGCATTTGAAGACATCCCATAATACTCTTAGATGTGTTGATGGCTACATTGTCACCAAACCTGTGAAGTTTTGGGCCATTTCGAGTATTTTCACTGAAGCTATGAGAAAACCGTGTTTCATGGTGAGCATTGTGTTGCCATGGCAACGGCATTTGAAGAATTCTCAAAACTGTCACGTAGATGTCTTCACGGCTGGACTGTTAGCACACATGTGAAGTTTGAGCACTCTTTGAACATTTGCATAGGAGTTATAGTGACATCATATTTTATGGCGAGGGATGCGTTTCCATGGAAACGGCATATGGTGAGATCTCAGATTTGGCGTAGAGCTGTTGAGGCATGGACCGGTGATATACAAGTGAAGATTGGGGGACGATTGGACCGTGTCCATTGGACTTATAGCCACATCGTTTTTCATGGCGAGTGGTCTGTCGCCATGGCGACGACATTTGATGACACCCCATACTACGCTTAGATGCATTGATGGCTGCATCGTTATCAAACCTGTGAAGTTCTGGGCTGTTTGGAGTATTTTCACTGAAGCTATGAGAAAACCGTGTTTCAAGGCGAGCATTGTGTTGCCATGGCAACGGCATTTGGAGAAATCTCAAGACTATCCTGAATCGTCTTCACAGCTGGACTGTTGAAGTCTGCTGCATGGCAGTTGGAGTGATGACATCATCGTGTTCCATTACACAGGTGTTTATAGTTGAACTAACGAGCTCTGTAGAGATCACAGGTTTCCATTGTTCTGAATGAGAGATGAACCTCTTACATGTGAACGTTTTGTGGAAGAACCGTAACAGATATCTGTGAAATTTCTAAACGTGAAGCATGTCAAGGAAGTTGAGTATCTGAAGTGTAATTTTTGTGTAGTTTTGGGTTAATTATGTGGCCTTTTTGGCAGTTTAACTAAAGGTGAGCGGCTGCTACCATGAGGAAATATCTGCCTGAAATTACAATGGGCTTCAATGGAGGAATGTTGAACGTTTTTGTCACTTAATGCCCTCAAGAGGCATTTTATTTAATATTTTTTCTTATTTTTTCTTTATTTTCCAACCTAGGAGAGGTTTTCCTACATTTTCCATGAAAAAATATGTCTGAGGAGTGTAGGGTTTGGGAAGTATGGCAAGTTTAAAACATTTTTGGGGGAGAATTTTGAGCTGTCCTGCACTCTGTTTTGAGATCAAAGCACTCTAGAGTTAATGAGCTGCTCCATCCACTCTAATGTAAAAATCTTAAAAAGGCCTCTCTACCAAGCTCCAAACTAAATTCAATATCTCAAAAAGTTGAAAAGATATCAAAATTCTTTTATACAAGTTTTATAGCTGAAGGTATTGTGATCAGTTGAAAGTTGGAATGAAGTGTCTGGCTGAAATTATGTGGAAGGAGATGCATTTGGCGCAAAGTGTAGGAAAACAGGATTTGAAGGCATCTCCCATTGACTTCAATGTTAAAAAAATAGTTTAAAAAGCTGAATATTTCAAAAAGTATAAAATATTTTGAAAAAGTTGAAGATTTCCCATCGATTCCTGAACAGGCTGAATAGTTTAATATTTGAATGGTTTCTGTAGCTGAAAATAAGCTGAAGTTATGGAGTGCCAAAGTATTGGCTGAAATAATAATTTGTTTAAGGGGAAGAAGAATACATTTTTGAAGTACTATAGTGGAATGCTGTAAACAGCATTCGCACTAATTAAACTTAAATGGATCGTTAAATAATAAAATCTCTGAATAAAACTGTATAACTCTAAGAACAGATTTTGCAAATGTTATATTCTTATTTCTGCAGCCAAAGGTTCTCACAGTAGAATCGCCTCTTTTTCGACACTCACTTGCTCCTGACACACAAGAAGAAACACCTTTCTCTCCCCTTCATACACGAATCGCCACATATAGATGCAGCTGTAAAAAGTCAGCAGCCTTTTTTTTTTTTTAAATACAGTTGCACTTTCAAGACTTTATGGACTACAAGATACTGAGTTAAAAGCATCTTGTGTGAAAAAAAAAGAAAAAAAGTTTGGTTGCTTGCATCTGATCACAGCTGCACTAAAGACTGAAATTGGCAAACAAATTTTCAAATATTCATGGCTCCTATACAATATTGAAGTGAACCAGAAAACTGCTTATTTAGAGACACCTGGTAAATTCCAGGTCTTCTGACTGATACAAGATAAAAGGACTTTCCGTGCAGAATTGAAAAGACCATCTGACTTTCACATTAATTGAAGTGGTCTATCTCAACTGAAAATCTGACTTTTGAGTAGAGCTTATTACACCACCCTTTGTCTCATATTTATCCGTTCAAAATGCAACTAAATCTGTGGTTAAAGGTGATAGATATGAGGATAACAATTCTATAATGCATATTAGAGCTGAAACAAAAGCTGGTTCAAGTTACTGAAGCAAGCGAAGTCACCTCAGAATTTGTAAAATTGTGATGGATATTTTTCACTTTTTTAACAATTTTTCAGACTAAGCCATTGGAGAATTTATTGAAAGATTAATAGATAATGATTTTATTTTTTTGTAGACTAAAGCCCTGATGAAGATATTAATTTTGAAAAAATAATCTCATGTATGCTGCAAACATTTCATAATTTCAGACCAAGCATATGGGCTCTTAGGAGGAAATAAAGCCACAGAGAATTCAGGGGAGGTTGTACACGTAATAGCTGTATCAATGTTGGGGTCAGAGGGTCCCACAGGCCGAAGTAAGACACAGAGAAGACAGCTCACCTCGAGGATGGGTGCTGCAGTGTCGTGGATGGACAGGATGTGGGTAATGTTGTGCCGCGCCAACAGTTCCCGGTCTCGTGCATCTGCAGAGCACAAATAAATCCGACATCTAAAATATTCCTTACTTCCAATCACAAATCACCCTATGTCAGATCCAATCTAAATAAAGCAGTTTCTACCCTACAACAACCCCCCTCCCCTGATCTCTCCCAAGCAAATAGGGCCTTAAAATGGCCCTTTTTTTTCAACTGAAAGAAAAACCGGAAAACCAATGTTTCTAAAACCGTACAACAGCTTGGCCCAGAAGCAAGAAACAGTAATTCTTCTAATCAAATTTTGTTCTTTAAAAGGAAGCCAAATGTTTTCTACCTTGGACAGATGTGTCTTGAGCAACTTTTTCTCATGCTTTGCACGTTTGCAGGATGCTAATGCAACCCTTAGAAAATAATTGAATGTGAACTTTCCTGTCAGCTATATTAATTACACATACCCCAATTCAACACATATATGAGTTTGTACAAATTCCAAAACCAAAACAAACCCTGATACAATATGAATTGAAAAATAGATGAATAAACGAGTAGGCTACAATATAAGTATTTATGCTAGCTGCAAAGTAAACACAATCTGATTGTGTAACTGTAAGCGAGTGATATAAAGGTCATAAAGAGACAAGACCACACGTGTGTTGGTCATGAGATAAATATTTTCACGGGCTACACAATACCAACAACTGTCTGCTGAGCACATGCCAGTGAAGCTGCCCAATGAAGCCAGAAACACAGTCACTAAATGCTCAAGATTTAAAGATGTTTCACCTTATACAATAATTGTAATAGAAATGTTGGATTTCTGTGAAAACACCATGTCAAATTAGCAACTGGAAAAATAAGGCAAAATAGACGCAAGAGAGCTAATAAGCTAATGTTATCTGGTGATATATCCTCAGCTAATGTTAAAACTAAAGTTACTTTTTGATATTTTCTCAGCTTTTATCTTTACATATCGATTTTGATTTATGAAATCTTGCCAATTTAACTACAATACACACAATAGGCAGTATCTTAATCCAACAATTAGGTCTATGCAGAATAAGAAACCTTGCTAACGCAAATTGCTGTGCAAGCTAAAGTAACTACCTTAGCAACTCCCATCTCAGCTTTTTCGCAACTTCACTGTTTCTGTAGTTACTTTGTTATCATTTTATAACAGACCAGGGAACTTCTTACACTATAAGAGGCTGGGACAATTGAAGTCTCCTCATACTTTCTCACACTTGCTCACACAGACAAGGTTTCATATGATGTAAAACATGCCGAGCAAGTGTGTCATCTTTTCTATTTAGCAGAGGTTTCCTGAAATTGTCCTGTTTACTTTAAATTGTACATATTTGAAAGATATTTCATTTTAGCAGTCACCATTACAAGCGTGCACACATGAAAAAACAAACAAATGGAAAGATGTGGAGTTTGCAGTAGGGACACCCCCACGCTGCGGGGCATCCCCTCCCACACCAACCCTCACGTACTCAGCAGCCCTAAATATATTTCCTCCGGCTTCTGACAAAAAACTGTTTTGTTCATCAAAATACTACTTCAATCATTCTGTCCTACACTGTGACCTCTCCACTATATAGAAACTGAGCTCAGTGTAGCATCTCACCACATGCCCCTCTGTATGAGGAACTGAAACACACTTTACTACATTATCCTGAAAATAAATTAATTCTAAACTCAAATGACAGGAGGCAGGACATCTTACCTTTGATATTTCCGAGATACAGATGAGGCAGAACCTAAAGACAGTTAGAAATTGAGTCAAATAAGTAAGACGAGGCTGTGAACGTACAACAAGGTCATTAAGGTGAATCATTTTTTGTAGAGATTTGAAACTGTACCTTATTAATTCCGTTACCCATGTCAGCAAAAAGTCTCGAGGATTTAGCACATCAATATTAGAGCACAATTTAGATTTTTTAAATTTAATCTTTAGCTCCGGTCAAGCCCTCCCCCCAGAAGTTCACTGTTAATGTGTCCCATCGTTATCAAGCCACCCCTGATGACTTTTTTTTTTACCCAGGATATCATAAAGGGTTTGTCGCGTCCACAGCTCGAGCAACGACTGCTGCTTGATTGAGAATGTGTCGCTTGGGATGACGTAATGTGACCTTAGGAGTGCTACTCTGGTATTTATATTTAGACCAGGAGTTGGGTCATGGGACTGTGGATGGGCACATACCATACAGACAAAGATGGTTGAGGGCCAGAGGATAACAGATCCAACAGTGGCTTAGGCATGGCTATCACTATCTGCTGAGGTCCTTTACCGTACAAGGAGCCCTTCTGGAAGAAGCTCAAATTACCGCACTCACAATAAATCTCCACATAATA
The DNA here is from genome assembly GCF_902827175.1 of Gymnodraco acuticeps. Classification (NCBI taxonomy): domain Eukaryota; kingdom Metazoa; phylum Chordata; class Actinopteri; order Perciformes; family Bathydraconidae; genus Gymnodraco; species Gymnodraco acuticeps. Next base: position 4,845,290 of record NW_022991154.1, on the reverse strand, counting down.
TTCCTGAGGTATATATGAAGTGACTCATTGCTTCGAATTCCTTAGCAAGGCCCTGGAAAACCTCACGATCTAACAATGATTTATAGAAAATATTGACGTTGTACATTAAATGATGAACATTTGAGACCACGTTTAGGGGCTTTAGCTAATGTGTCTTTTCTCAGTTGAAATTCTCTTACTATATTTCCAGTTTAAGTGAAGTTTCTTGACACAAAGGTATTTTTATATTCCTGCATTTTCATGCAAACCTATATTGAAGATACATTAAAGTCAGTGAAAGTGAAAACTTTGACCAGCTGGTGGCTCTAGAGGTAAGGGTCAAGGAATGGACCACATGCCGTGGCATTCAACACCAAAGTCAATGGGTTCATCATCTTGGGATCATAAATATCTGTACCAAACAACATGGAAATCCATCCAAAAGCTGCTGATTTATTTCAGACTTGTGCGGTTGGACTAAACAGTTGACCCACTGCCATCTCTAAAACCTCAAATATATTTAGTAGATATTAAGTTTACTATTAAATAAAACTTGGACAATTCTTACATTATCATTGTTTTATCAGCTAGATCATTCATTATCTTTATTTAATGTCATGAGAATTGCTAATAAACTTAGTAAGTTATCTTGTAACTGAGAATTCCCAATTTATTTGAAATTCTCAGTGGACTTTCACTTCAAATGACTTGCCACTACATTTCCAGTAAATTATCTTCAACAAATCCTTCCGTGTTCATCAAGATATTTTTAGCCCGGCTTTGTCACCTTTTGTTGTGTTACTGTGTGTGGTTCAGTGTGTGGCACATATGTCAGACTCACTGACAGGCAAAAGAGAGTGGAGGCGTTTACAAAAATCTGTCTTCCTGTCTGCCTCAGAGAATTAGGTCTGAACAGCTCATCTACAGCAGTGGGGTCAAACTTATTCATAAACAGACATTGGAAATGTATAAAAGCACCTCCGTCAGAGAATCACTGTATGTGTAATTGTGTATGTGGGAGGAGGGGATGGGAACTGTGTTGAATAGACACTAAAGTTGATATGATGAAGATTAAATCATACTTTTAAAAACAATTATAAGAATGACCTCAGACAAAAACAATTAGTCAATTTGTTTGTTACACCCAGCAAATGATCAATGCAAGTGCTATCAAATCTCAGTGTCTTTTTTAAAGTTCATTATAGTTTGTTTATCAAAGGTCTAAAGAAGGCTTTGTATATTGAACGTCACTTAGTGGTAACGTGTTTATGGTGGAATCTAAATTATTCAAAAAGAAAAACTTTAAATAAATGAATTTGTATTCTGGCATAGCCCATAGAAAGGTACTTAATTTTACAGGCAAACAGATTCTCAAAAAATGTGAGAGTTAGTATGTTAACGTTGTCCAATGTTATAATGTATTAATTAATAAATGGGGCTTTCTATGGAGCTTTACGTGGAAATTACGTGGAAATTATTCTAGCATTGTATACAGTGCTAGAATAATTCATGACAACACTATAGTATACACCTTCCCGTTGTTTTGCCTTTCGTTTCGTTTTCGTACTTTCGCTCTTTTTTTAAACGTCAAAAGACTACGTGGAAAGTGCCAAACTGACTGCAATTTCCTATTTACCCACAACAAATGTGCAGTGCAGGAATGCATGACTGCAGTCAGAAAGAGACTTTGTTTAATCTTTAACCAGATTATCTTTTGTAGACCTGCAGCGGAGAGCTGCTCAGTCTGGAGTCGTGAGGAATGGCGTTGTTTTTACTGAGAGGACGTTTCTTCAAACCCAGAACTGACATAAAGAGAGCCATGACAGCTGTCCAGTACTGGTAAGGGAATTATGTTAGATGTTTGCATGTTAAACAGGAAATGTCTGCCCTGCTGTTTGCAACCTAGGTTTGCAATTGCAACTCAACGTGTTCCTCGTCTTTTCCGCAGAATCTCTCTCGAGGTTTGTTTGATTTAAAGCCACTAGATGGCGCATTATGTCCACTGTTAAAGGTCCCATGTCATGGCCATTTCTACTGATCATAATTCCATTGTTGAGGTCTTCTAGAATAGATTTATATTGTGCAATTTTCCAAACTCACATTGGTTTCTCATACAGCATCTCTGTATAGTACAGTGGTTCTCAAACGTTTTCTGTCATTCCCCACTTTGAACAGGTGGGCCTTTTCAAGCCCCACCTGTCCCTCATCGCTCCAATAAAATGGTAGGCCAAGATTAAAATTGTCAAATGTATCGTTCTATAACAATATAACAATATATCTCTAACAAATAACATCAGTTCAGAAATAGAGAAAATAAAAGTGCAATGGTGTCAATCCTTGCTTCAAATGGGCTGAGTTCCAACAATTTAGAAAAAGGGCCTACTATGCAATTGTGTTATCAATGGTAGGCCATGCTTAAAATGGTCACATTTATTTAAATAACGTCAAGTTCTACATCATAAAACAAATAACATCAGTCAATAATAACAAATAAAATCAATAACAAATAATATCTCAGGGGAAGTTCTGCCAAATGCCTACAGAATATTCTCTATCAGGACATGTGGACACAGTACCTGCACTAATCAGCAAGACTTAGTCTGAACTGAAGCATTTTCCTCTGGAACAAACTCCCAGAAACCTGCAGGTCCGCTGCAACTCTGACTACTTTTAAATCCAGGCTGAAGACTTTTCTTTTTGTCGCTGCTTTTAATTGAACTATTCATATCTTAGACTGCACTGTAACTTTTATCCATGTACTTTTTTCTTTTAATGTTTAATTGACTGCACTGTAACTTTTATCCATGTATTTTTTCTTTTAATGTTTCTTTTATTAGCTTTTCTTTTTAATGACTGATTTTAAATGCCATTTTCTTAATCTCTTTCATTTTTTGTAAAGCACTTTGAATTGCCTTGTGTTGAAAAGTGCTATATAAATAAACTTGCCTTGCCTTGTGACTTTTTGCTTTGTTTAAATGTTATACTCGGTCGCTTTATCTGTGCAGCATGTATTTATTACATCCCCCTTCCTGACATGTGGTCGCAGGCCCTCCTCACAGCAAGACTCCTGTTTAACAGCAGATCAGAATGATGTGTCGTGTCGCAAGCTGAGAAACAGGACAGATAATCATCACATTCACAGAGTCAACCTCGCTGTAATAATGCCGAACTACAGACTGAGAACAATAACACAACAATGTCGTACAGCAATTAGCTGTCAAAATCACAAGAACATTTAAAACAGAAGCTGTTGGTAATGGTGCATGGCATCAAACCACTGATCATACCTTTTCAAGTTCAATGAAAAACATGAAGGACAGTGTTGTCATGTTATTATGTACAGCTACCTTCCAAGATGAACTATATGATTGTTGTAATTCTTGTCACATTTGTTATTTTCTGTGACTGTCAATGAAAGCCAATGTTTTCAATAGACAGCTATTCTGTTCTTATCCATCACCAGGACCATTACTGAATCAGTCTACCTGTGTGTTTCCCTGCAGCTCGTCGATGGCCTTGGGCAGGCAGCGTGTTAATGGAGTGGATCTGTTCTACGAGCAGACAGGCAGCGGGAAACACCCTGTGCTGTTGCTTCCTGGCGCTCTGGGTAAATACAACAACATTCCTCTTCTTCTCTCTGCCTTATATCGTTTACAGAACTTTGTTATTTGATGTTCCTCCACAGGGTGCACTCGGACTGATTTTGGACCCCAACTGAAGTCTCTGAATAAGGAGCGCTTCACTGTGGTGGGATGGGATCCCCGTGGTTACGGAAAGTCACGCCCCCCAGACAGAGACTTCCCACCTGACTTCTTTGAGAGGGATGCACAGGACGCAGTGGATCTGATGAAGGTCTGTTGATCAGCCTGTTGATTATTATTACCACCTGAATTGCAAAGTTTGCAGAGAAGCCTGTAGCATCATATGTTTGGAAGACAGATGGTGTGTACATCTCAGAGCATACATTTTAGTTCAATGCCATTTAAAAAACTTAAAGCAAGATTAAAAAATAAAATAATAATTAAAAGACAAAGGGGATATCAAATAAAAAGAATGCAGTATTAAATAGTCCCAGCAGCTAACAAACCCACAGGATTATTAATATGAAGACATTTTTTGTTTTTTTGTTGAATATACAAATATTACCATGAATGTGGATAAATACTGTGTTATAACAATACGGTATTCTGTTTTTCACATTTGTTATTTGTTATTTTTTAATCTGTTCGAAATAAAGACTGAAAGAAGATTGTGGAGTGAAATCCATGTGGCATCAGAATAATAACTAACATACCATAATATATTTTCTATAGCACCTAATATACTTAAAATAAGCAAAACTCTTCCTCAAATGTTAAAGAATGAGGTTATATAAAAAAAATACCTCCTCTAAAAAAAAAAGTAGGGACTTTGTTAGGAATGTTTAGTAATTTTCATTTAATTGTCAGGCACTGGGCTTTGACAAGTTCTCTCTCCTGGGGTGGAGTGACGGAGGAATCAGCGCCATGATGGCCGCAGCTAAGAACCCCGACCTGATCAGCAGGATGGTTATATGGGGATCCAACGCCTTTGTTTCCCAGCAGGACCTGGAGCTCTACGAGGGTACACTCTCTACCTCTCATTGTCTTTAACTGCCAATGTAGTCCCAAACTGTGTGAACTGTGTATACTGTGTATCCTCATGTGTGGATGGGTGTCTGTTGGAAACACGCAGCGGTCCGTGACGTCTCCAGGTGGAGTGCGAGGATGAGGCAGCCCATGGAGGAGGTGTACGGAGTAGAAGTCTTCGCGAAAACCTGGAAGGCCTGGGTGGATGGGATCGCACAGTATGCAAAAAGACCCGAAGGTACTGAAACCATGATGATGCAGATTCAGGACATAAGTAACCTGAAAACCATGCAGGAAAAATAAATGTAGCATCAAGATCTCCGCTACTATTTTGCACAAGGAAAACATGGAGAACACATTGAAGATGCTTCCTTATTTCGTTTTGTTGTAATGAAAGCAGAGTCAAGATTGTAACTTTACTGTCCTCTTGTCAGGGAGTATCTGCATGGAACTTCTGCCCCTGATCAGCTGCCCCACCCTCATCATTCATGGAGAGAAAGACCCCATGGTGCCCAACTTCCACCCACAATACCTTCTCAAACACATCAAGGGATCACAGTGAGATGCTACACACATATACATTTAAAAACAGCAATAATACTAAAACCTCAAATGAGGAAATATAACATGTGATTTTTGTGTCCCTAATCTAGATTACACCTGATGCCAGAGGGTAAACACAATCTCCACCTGAGGTACGCTGATGAATTCAACAAGCTGGTGGAAAACTTTCTGGAAGACTGATCCATTAGTTAACACTGTGAAATAACCACTGACCGTTTTGTCGAAAAAAAACAGAGTTGCGTATATATCATTGCATATATTTAAATTAAAATATTGATTTTGTTACTGATTATTTAATTTATACTTGGTTTTCATGAGGCATTAATTGTAAAAATGTTTCATATTTTAATGTAACATTTCTGTAATTAAATTTTTTGTGAATCAAGTAGGAGTTATTTCCCGCATTGGGTAATCGGTAAAAAAAAGTGTATTTGTTGCTAATGTAAAGCTATGTCATTTAGAAAAAGAAGGCTGTAACATTAGCTGCTAGCTTTAGCCTTTACAAAGATTTTGTCAAAATAAAGTAAAATGTCTGCAGCTACTTTCTTTTGGAAATCAAACACTAATGCAAAGCTAAATTATACAGCTGTATTAATAACTTCAACATTGCAAAACTACAGTTACGATTTAAAAAAATTAAACTTTGGGGTTCATTTTGTCCTTACAAAGTAATGTATAATAAACAAAAGAAAAGGCGATAACATTAACTTGTAATTTAAATGATTATACAATGATTATTTAGCATCAATAAAGTACATTTATCTGATTTACTTTTTATTTTGCAACTCACAAAAGTTAACTCTCACATTCATACTATGAAAATACAAAACAAATCTACAAATAAATCAGTATTTAAAGTTAGCCTGACATCGTGTTGTTTGCCATCTGCAAAGGGATGAACACATTAATGCATCAATAATTATAATCCACTAAAATTACTGTTGTATATTTCAAAGTATATTTTACAATTTTTGGATTTAAATGCATTGCTTTTATTTGTTACGGATGATCTTTAATCTTAAATACTCTCTTCACCACTGACTGTTTGATGGTCACGATCGATTGTGCTGGTGCTGCACGTTAGAGCATTGACGATCGATTACTTTGGACTGCCGTTTTTCTCTCATCCGGAAGTAGCTGTTTCTGTTTGCAGCTAGCACGAGTTTAAATGTTTGCTAGTCAATGTTAGATAGACTTAAACCAAAAAAGATGAGTGAGACACAAAACGGAGAAGTTTTTGAGGCCATTACGGTGCATAATTTTCGGAGAAAATTTTGGAGCAGTCCATACACTTTCACGTGATGAAGCTGAGCGGCGGGTTCTTCCTGTGGGTCGGTTCGAGTCCGGTTCTGTCCAACCTGGCGGTCTCCATGAGCAGCAAATATGTGAGTAGACAATGTAATGTAACTAAGTACATTTACTCAAGTACTGTACTTCAGTGCACACTCCCGCCACTGTACTTGAGTTTACGTTATACTAATAGACTACTACGCTAAAAATCAGAGGGAAATGTTGTATATGTTTTACTTCACTTATTTTTTACAAATGTATACGTTATATGTATATTCTCTAATACTTATTGTTTTATTAAAAGAAATATTCTTTTAAAAAAATGCATTAATCTCTTTTGTACTTTCTATACCGTATTGTTATCCTTTTATTTTGCAGCGTGTGTTGTGTGGTGTGTGTGTGTGTGTGTGTGTGTGTGTGTGTGTGTGTGTGTGTGTGTGTGTGTGTGTGTGTGTGTGTGTGTGTGTGTGTGTGTGTGTGTGTGTGTGTGTGTGTGTGTGTGTGTGTGTGTGTGTGTGTGTGTGTGTGTGTGTGTGTGTGTGTGTGTGTGTGTGTGTGTGTGTGTGTGTGTGTGTGTGTGTGTGTGTGTGTGTGTGTGTGTTATTGTATATGATTGTTCCATCAGTGTTAATAAATCTGCTGCCTAAAATGGAGGCTGTGGCTCAGTGATTAGTGTGATGGACTTCGAATCAGGGGGTAGCAAGTTCGAGTCCCACTGCAGTCAGCATGTCGTTGTGTCCCTGAGACACTTCACCCCAAAATGCTTCTGTGAGGATTGTCCACAGTACTGAATGTTTGTAAGTCGCTTTGGATAAAAACGACTAACAAATGACATGTAATGTAAAGTACAGTTCTGACTATAACACTACAAACACAAAGCTGACACATTTAGGAACACCAGCTGACGAACAGATCATAAGAAAGTCTAGCACTATTTTTTTATGTCGGATATCTAATTATTTTGTCTTGCCTAGAGAATAACCGCTGTTCTACTCATTGCTTTTTGTCTGCAGGATTCGATGCCTTTATCGACATTAGTCATGGGGGACCCATCTAACACTGCTGCAAATTCCTTAGCGCAGAGATTAGGTAATTATGTTTTACTTTTCTCGAATGTATTGTCTTTTTATTGCTGTCAATGGAGAAAGTTATAATAACTTATTAAACACTAACGCTATTTTCAGCTGTGGTTATATTCATTTATATTTTGAATGTTTTTTCCCATATATTTGAAACTGCTTGTAATTCATTTTAGTGTTAACAGTTCTCCAAATCTTGCAGTTGTGTTAATACAGTTTCATGTGTGAGTTGATTTAAAAAGTTTCTGCTATGCAGTGGTGGAAGAAGTACTTATATCTTTAGTAAAAGTCACTGTCAAAGAATATTCAATTAAAAGTAAAAGTCCTACATTCTGAATGCTGCTTGAACAAGCCTACAGTATTACCTCAAGTATCACAATGATTTTACAGAAAGTATTTTTCCCTTTATTTTATTATAGAATAGTGTAACATTCTTTGTTGGTTGTACTTAAGTACAGCACTTGGGTAAATGTACTATGTAACCACAAAACGATACACGAGTTTGACAAAAATAAAAGTGATAATGATATTCACTATGCTTGGCTCCAGATGTGAGTTTCAAGTCTTAACAGGTCGATCTCCATACCAACCAGAATCAAATAAAAAACCAGTGGCTTCTTGGAATGTGTGGGGAAAACACACAGAAGTCCTTTGGCACGCTTTTGTAAATGTTTGGCTAAAACATGCAAAACACTGATGGGGTCCAATCAGGGGCGGATCTACCGGGGTGGCATGGGGTGGCAACTGCCACCCTAAACAATAGCCTTGCCACCCCAGCTGCCACCCCAGTTGGCATCTTTGTTTTGAAAGAAAAGTTGTTGCTCATCGGACATTTATGAGAGAAAGTCTCTAATGTCCGAGTGCAAGTGAATGCAGCACAAGATGCACGTCATGTAACCCCTCCCCCGGTCCTGGCGCGAGAGTGGAAATATGATTGGTGGCGAATTCATTTGAACGGGACGGCGCAAAACGAGAAGCCTTTCAGACCCAAGCACTAAAGGAATGAGGTAGTTGCGGTCTACAATGACAGAGAAGAGAATGTCAAGTTTGGCTGTACTCAGCATTGAATCAAAACGCACTACAGCTGTTGATCTTAATAAGTTTGTGAGGCGTTTTGCTGAACAAAATAGTAATCGCCGCATTCAGCTGTAATAGACATGCCAACTTGATGCTCTGCTCACGGATGACTCGATGAGAATAACAAACTGTTAAGATGATGACCTTGTATGCGTGTATATATTTTTTTCTTTGAGGGGGTCTGCCCCCAAAAAACTGTTTTAAGTCCTGAGAAAGTAAAATAAGACGGTGTGTAAAACTACACTGCCCAGCCAACAGAAAGTAACCACTTTGATTTAACTAGGCCAGTAGGTAAGGACCTTCCACTGGATAATAACTGCAGCGATGTTTATGTTTTAGCTGAATACACGTTTTTTAACCCTAACTGATGCAGTTAGTCACTTCTTTAATGTTTGTTCTTTCTGATGTAAAGTCAAGGTTGTAACTGTATATCAATAATGATATAATTACTTGTTTTTCAAATTTGAAGGAGGGCGAGCAAGCATCTTGATGAACATTCATCATTAACTCCTCCAAAAAATATAGTTTATTCAATAATAAATGAATATGTGAATCATAACAGTTATTCACTATATCTGTAAAGCGTCTTTGAGCACCTGTAAAAACGCTAACAAATTAAATCTATTATTATTATTATTATTATTTATTAACAGTGATTGACAGCTTATAGGAATAATATGATTGTTAATAGTATCATATTCATTCAGACAAACATCGATGAGACAGTTAATTAATGTACTTATTGCAGCAGTCTTCATAGATTTGGAACCCCTGCTGGTCTAAGAGTGAGACAAACTCATTCAGTTATTGTTCAGTTAAAATTCATTAAATTACGTCTGCCACCTTATATATTTATATGTAAGGCTTTACTGATGTGCCACAATAATATCACCTATGTGATTGAGTTAAAATATGAATATTGTGGCTTTCCAAGTTAACATTGATTGTAGGGGTGTAACGGTTCACAAACATTTCGGTTCAGTACGTAACTCGTTTTTAGGTCACGGTTCGGTTCGGTACGTTTTCGGTACAGCAGAAAAAATTATCACAAAACATTAAAAACATTTTTTAAATTATTATTAAACTGTGACTAATGTATTCAAATAAATACAAAATATAGTCAAATAAACATTAAGGTGCAGCATTTCGATGAACTGAAATAATCTGTATTTGAACTGTACTAGTACCTAAGCAGCCAGCTTGACATTAGGACTTGCTTGTCATTGTATTTTCATGTTGTTTAAAGAAAGATTAACTTGTCCACATTGCTTGCTGAAAGGGCAGATCTGCTGGCACTAACAATGTCTCCTGCTGTGGAGAACACCCTCTCTAGGGACAGAGGTAGCACAGCCAGGTAGCGCTTTGCTAACATGGCAACATAAGGATACTTGGCGTTTGTAATAGCTTTGGCTCGGTCTGAACTATTTGCGAGTGGTGGAGGCTTACATGCTAGTGGGAGTTGGGTTTGCACTTCAGTCTTTTTTCTTTTGGTACCGGCGATATTCACATTCGGGTGATGCCTTTTCAAATGAGTGTGATGTATTGCCAGCCGCGTAACCAATGTTAGTTGAACAATACCGACAAGCAGCTTTGGTTCGGTCCACCTGTCTTTGTCCGTCATCCTTGTACGTAACTACGAAACCAAAATGTTCCCAAACCGGAGACTTCAATGATGCTGGAGGATTTTCAGCTCAACTTTATCTGCGTTCGCCATTTCGACAGTTCCTCAAATTACTGACTACATTTGAACGCATCCCTGTGACCAGCTCTCATAGTATGCCTCTCGTCCAATGAAATTACTTGGTCGCTCTATGATATATACCTGAGATTACTTCCAGAAAGTTGTTCATGTTCTCAATTTGTTTACGTTTAACGCTATATTCGTTCGGTACACACGTGTACCGAACCGAAGGGCCCGTACTGAATAATTTCAGTACGGGTACGTGTACCGTTACACCCCTAATTGATTGATATGATTGCGATTTAAATCAGCATATACTTCTGTCAGGGGATGCCACCCCTCAAAATCTCCTGCCACCCTCTTGCCACCCCATGAATATTTGTCTAGATCCGCCCCTGGGTCCAATCATAAGATTTTGTCAGCTAATCGATTTAGAGTTTCTTCATTCGTCAGATGTGTGAAACTGAGGTTCTCTATGTAGCATCATGCTGAAGTACCACGTTTTTTTTTACCACAAATGTGCACATTCATTTCTTGGAAAGAAGTCATTCAGCAAGACTCCAAAAGTCATCTATTAGCTGCCCTTCTGCATAGTATAGCAAACCATTTAGTGTGTTAGCTAAACTAAATTGAAATGATCGTCTGTTTTTGTCTGTTTTGCAGCAAAGAAAACTAAAAAGCAAGTGTACGTGAGTTACAGTCTCCCGATGACGGACAACAACTTCAGTCTTTTGGTGGAGAAGAGGATCAAAAAGGAGCTGGAGCTTCTTCCTGAGCACTTCTGAACTCTTGGACATTGTTTTGAGTAGAACTGAGGACATGTAGGAAGGAGGGCAACATGAAACAGCAGGTGTTCCTCTTTCTTCTTCTAGTTCTTCTTTGGACTTACATCAAACTCCAACACAATAACCACAGATGATCACATCAAGTGTTCTTTTATTGACATAATAAATTAAGTGGTTTATTATCAAAACATGTAGGCCTATGGCTTTTTGTACAAATGCATCATATTAAAAAAACAACACTTAGAAAACGACATTAGTAGTTGAGTTATTTTTTTTTCTCCGAGTGTTTAACTGTCGAAAACATACAATCTAGCAAACCATACAGGGTGTTCAAAATACGTACTGAGCGCTAAATGTGATTAAAAAAGATTCACGTATATTTGGATGACAGAAATGGTGTATCTATTCAATGTGCTTATATCCTATAAAAGTCGATGGTCCACACATTATGAATGAATGGTACATGTTAGGGCTGAACGATATATCGTGTCATGGCGATAACCGCGATATGCGCATGCGCGATATTCAGATCGCAGGGACGTGCGATTTTATTAATATATTTCTTTTTTTTTCTTTTTTTTTTTTTAGGACGTGCGATATTAGGTGAATTAACTCAAACACGTCATGTTACAATTATTTTGCTGCTTGCTACAAAAGGAAAACTTGCGCGGCTCTCATGTCAGGGGTACTTGAGTGAGTGACATGCAGGCTCTGCATGCACAGCAAACCACCAATCAGAATCATTCTTGATCAGATCACAGCAGGCCCCGCCCCGCTAGTTTGCAGACCATCAAAACACCGGTGAAAAATGAGCGAGGCTCAGGAGGACAATACCGGAGAGAATGAAGATTTACTTCCAAAAAGAAAAGCAACATCTGCCATCTGGAACTATTTTGGATCCAAAAAGGTTCTTCTCTTCGTCATTCACAGATGAACCCCCTTATTTGAGGGTAAGCAGCATGCATTATCATGACATGTTAGATCATGACTTAAGGTACGATGAGTCAACCAGTTTAGATCCAGACGTCCGTGACTAAAATCCTTCATCCGGTTAAATATAGTTAAAAAAAACGCAATATATATCGCAGGGGGAAAAAAAATATCGCAATGTCAGTTTTTTTCAATATCGTGCAGCCCTACTACATGTATACATACCTTACATTTTAATGCAGGCTTAAGGGATACTTACGTAATAAAGTGTATAACTGTACACTAATAACAACTAGGCCAGGACTGTGCAGAACACACTGCTCTAATCTAATCTTCACAAACGTTTACTTCAAAAAACTGTAAAACATTGTGCTTTCTGGCTAGAGTAACACATCCTAGGAGCAGGAGTACAACATTACCACAGTACAGAGAACAACGAGTGAGTTGGAGTGGAAATATATTTGCTAGTTAAGGAGGTATTTCAAGCAACAAAATTGCCCGTGGCAGCATGACAAAAATAAATACTGGTTTTCTTGAAATACATTCTCTGTTTAGTTCAAAACAACAGAGCCATCATAAAGCCATTCAAATGCTGAAATGCGTCATAAGACATGTGCACACTTATGTCCGTTCAACTCTCAGATTTGTTCAGCAGTCGCTACAGGCTACATTTACATTCTGCAGAGGTCTCCGGCTGTTCCCCGCACAAGAGAAAACCATCATACACCCACACCAGAAACAGTAATGCTCTGTTTAAAAAAATCAGTGCCCACCCCGACCTCATCTCTGAGGACAAAGTGCCACGTTGGACTTCGAGCAAAGGGACCACAAATAAGAAGAAAAATACATGTAAAACAATTTGTGCCCTTTCATGCAAAGAGACAGTGGTAGTGGTTTAGCCAATCCCTGGGTCTCCACTCTCCAACATGTTGGCCCGAAAATCCCAAACACTTGATTGTGCCTCTGACATATAGTGCAAAAATAACTTATAAAGAATTATAAGATGCAGTGAGATCCTCTCTCAACGAGTCAAAACGTCAAACAGAAAAGTCACAGAGCACACGTTATTGAAAGCTAGTCTGCTCCACTTTGCCCTTCTCACTTGCCTGCGTCTGCTCCTTTCACCTGTAAATCATTCTCGACAAAGCGGACTACAGAGCAAGACAAATCACCACTGAAGACTTTCATATTACCAAACACACACTGACTTCAGGTAAACTTCGTCCAGTACAATATTTTTGGCAACTCCTGAATGAATCATAGTCACTACAAACTACACAAATGTATTATCGTCACCGTCTCAAATCTCAGCGTTAAAGAGTTCATCTGGTTCATTCGAAAAGTTATTTTCTCCCTTGAAAATGTTCCAGTTCAAGTTAATGCTTGAGCAATAGTATTCAACAATTGCTATTGCTCACACTCCATTGGCTATGGCATGATTTCCAATCACCTCCCCTCCAGTGGCCAGGGCGTAGGAGGCAGGAACCGCTGCCAGAGCGGTTGCTGCTGCCACCGTAGCGCCCCCAGTGGTCGTGAGGTGTAGCGGCGTGTCGTGGACTCGGGAGTAGTCCCCGTCAGTCTTGGCGAGAAGCAGGTGCTGCTCTCCTGGGTGGAGCAGCGTCTGACGGGTGAAGGTCTCTCCGTCCGCCATGCTCTCCGGCAGGGGCTGGCCCCGGGGCTCGGGCAGCAGCAGCAGGCAGATGATGCACAGCAGGGTGCAGCAGGCGAAGATCACGTGGTGCAGGAAGTAGCCTTTCTGGTTGTGGAGCTCCATGATGGGCGCAGTGAGCATGCCGAAGCCGGCGCTGGCCAGGACCAGGCCAAGTCCTCCACCCCTGCACAGAGAGAGGATCTGTTACCAAGGTAATCTGACGGGACTGAAAACATACAACCGTTGAAGTGTCAAACACGGCCTGAAACCTCCCTTCTCCATTGTCTGACATTTTTTTGTATATTTTCAAAACCGACAATCTCTTCATGAACTTACCTCTTGTGTTAATTGTCACTTTTTTTTCTATCAAGTGCCCTTGTTAGTTTTAATCAGTTTCAACCTGGTCTTTATTAAGTCAAGTTTCTTTTTCAACTCTAATGTGAGCACTGGAAAGGGAAATGCTGCACTGAAAAAAGTAGTATTATATTAAGTCTCCTTTTCTTTTGTCAAGAACAATTACAAACATATTTTTTAAATGTTAAATTACATTGTTGCCGTTCCTTTGCCATCTCATATTTATAAAAATGTATTTATTTCGATAACAATATTCTGCTTTTTCTCTGATATTCTCTTTTTTCATTCTCATACTTCTTCCTCTTTCTATGTGACACGTTTGTACAAACTAGTTAGTCTGAAGCATACTGCGCCCTTTTGGGAACTAACTCACCCCTGTCAGTCAAAACTGCACCACAAGATGGAGCCAATATGCAACGTGAGAACAAGAGCTCTGCCCGGAGATTCCATATGTTGGTGTAATGTAATACCCAGTATGGACTATATAGTAATTGCCGCAGTATGTTTTAAAAAAAAAAAAAATGTACATCAACATTTGGTACCAACATATATGCTGACAGACATCAGTTAAGCTTTGGCTTCACACTGTTGATTTGATTGAATTCTACATGTCTGTTTAACACACAACATTCTCAAATCTACTTAAAAAGGGCATGTCATTCATCATTTGCCACACAGTAGGTCTACTGTATTACAATAAGGAATGTATTATTTGTTGCATACATAAATGTTTAGTACATTTTTCTTGAACTGTTGCCAATTTATTGGATGCTATATAAAAATGTGACCCTGAGATTTGGACACTAAAATAAAATGGTGCATAGTAGATGGTTCACTATGAGTAGCTCATACGAAATGATTTCAGACCCAGCCTTGAGCTCGCCTACAGCAGAAGGCTCCCCCAAGTGTTATATTTCATGTTTATGACCGTCCAGGCTCACCTGATGACAGTAGGAGTAATTTCAGCACAAAAGAATATGCTGAGTGTGCTGACTGCATGAGAGGAGAACATGCCGATGATGGAGAAAGCCACCGAGAATTTCCTGTTCAGGGTATCGCGCAGAACTGAAGAGAAGAGGAGAAGATAATGTAAGTTTATCCGGAAACATCAACATGAAACCAACAGCTCATTTATCATTAGCCAGGGGCACAGACACGTTCTACACTACAGTATATCACAAAACAACTAGATGTGAGTGTACCTGTGTCGTGGCGAAGGCCGTACTTCCCAAATACTGGATTACATCGGCAAGCATTGGAGAAAAGAAAAGAGGAAATCATGTCATTTGTAAGCACGAAGAGCAGCACGGTGCTGACTCAAGAGGACTTCAGGAGAAATCTGAACAGTTTACCACTGAAGTCTGAAATAATGACTACTGTACTGCATATGTAGGTCATAAAACAACACAAAGTAGTTCCTATTAGTGTGAGAGTTCAAATACAGTCCACTGTTTTAATGACAGGAATGTGCATGTTCACTACTGTTGAATTTTGGCTTTCTTTTTGGTACAGGTGTGACATCACTTTCAGGATGTTCTTAACTGAATTGAGTTGAAATGTAACTATGCCAAATTATAATGACACTTTAACTAATCCACCACCCGAGCACTTTTGTGGGGTTTTTTCTTGCCAAAACAGAATAACTGTTTTTCAGGTTGATGGTAAGATGCTAATCTTAGCATGCCTATCTAACTAGCTGCTTGCCTACATTTGCAACCTAGCTTAAATTCCAATACCTAAGCTGAGCATGACTTTAGGTAAGTATCATTTGTTTTGGCTTATAATAGAAGAAACCTCGTTCTCGGAGTCGGTCCTGTGTTATGCTAACCTTTAATCAATGTTACTTTAGCAGCTCTGACTTGCTACTAGTTTGAGATGTATGCTAAACTCATTGCTTACTCCTCATACTACAAATGTATTTGCTAAATGAGATGCAAGTTTCAATTTCATATAAATTGTGTATTCTCTACAATTAACATCACATTATGTTAGCAAGAGATAACAGCCTAATATTATACTGATGTTTCCTTGAAAGGATATAGAACCAAATTAGAGTACAATGCTGCACTGAATTTGTACACAAATAAAAACAACCCAAATTGAAGTGAATTTTATCATTATAAACTGCATAGGTAAAACTTTAGCAATGCTAGCTAAGTGTAGCAGGACTTGTGATTACTCACGGTTGAGTAATCCCAGCTGCAGTAGCGATGCCAGGGCTGTTATGATCATGAAGGTGAGCAGCCCTCCACGCCGACCCATCAACCCCACCGCGGGGCAAACAGCCAGGCAGGTTGCCACGGCGATGCCAGCCATAGTGTAGTAGTCCGCATGGCACAGAGCAATTGGCTGGGCCTCCGGGTCCATCATACTGCGGGCGAAGCAGTGGTGAATCCCATAACCTGTCAGCCTGCACACACACAAAATAAGACACAATAAGAAGCGGACAGGGAGGAGGAACCTGAGACATGCGCCTGCCACGGGGCAGACCTGTGGGGTTTACTCCCACGTGCATGTCTACATTTCCCTCTCGGGATGAGCTCATGTAAATCATGCTCTCTCAACACCACAGATGTTGGCTTTGATCAGAAAAGGAGTCCGGCCATGACACACTTACGAGTTGACACACAGCACCACAATGTTTTTCCACAGGTTCCTGGTGCTCATCATCTTGACAATGCAGGTCCTCTGGGGCTTCTTGTGCAGCTCCTGCTCCAGCTCTGTAAGAAACATGAAACGCACACCTTCAGACCTTTCCTTACAGAAGGTAATGAGAGGCCGGCCACTAAGGGACCTGCAGCACAGAGAAGCTAATGTGCAGTCAGCCTTAAGATAGATACAGCACATCCCTTTGGCCTCTCATCATTTATCTGTCTACTCAGTTGCTGAGAGAGGCAGAAACACGTAATCAATCACCAAGACACGGAGTATGAGCAAGGAGAGATCTCAGTGAGGAAAATCCAACACAATTCCTTTTCAACTTTAAAAGTAAATAAAAATCCCCAATATCTAATAGTTGAGCTTCATAAATGTTATCTTTTACTTTCCAGTATTATTTAAAGTGTATTTATTTGCATTTAGTTCTTTTATTTGAAACAAAACGCGATTTGAAGATTAGACATTGGACTTTTAGAACTTGTGTTTTCACTATTTTCTGGATAATTAATTAAACTTAAATGAAAATGCTCCTTAGTGGGAAGAAGTCAGACTTATTTGAAGATCATGTATGTGGGTTATTGCAATTACATTTCGTCATTGAATCAGTTGGGAAATGCTTCTTGATAACTACATGCTTGCACATGTGGAAAGAAGATCTATGAGTCTTTGGGTTGGTTGCATGTTTCATCACATACCATGGATGAAGATCGAAAATAAATTGCATAACAGAGTGTTTTAAGCAAAATGGTGCATACATTCCAAGTATTCAATGGAATTTGGATAACTCATCTTGTTTAATGTCCCTCACCTGTAAGAACTCCACTGGGCTCAGTTGTCAAGTTAACCTCGTTCTTCCTGGCGATGCTCAGCATCATGACTTTGGACCTCTTGTAGTGCTGGGTGGCCAGCAACCAGCGCAACGACTCAGGGAAAAGCCTGCAGAGCGAAATAAATCAATTGAAAGGAAGGACGTGAAAAGTACACACAAAGAAGGATGAGAGCAGATGTGTAAGAGCCAGAAGAAGAAACAGACAGAAAGCGAGGAAGAAGATAAACAATAGAAGAAAGAGAGTATTGTTTGTAAGTTGAAGCAGAGGCTGCTCAGTTCTGTGTAGAGCAGTGTGTACTGTACAAGCCATCGCCTGGCTCAGCGAGGGAAGAATCTGCGCTCCACCCGCTGTGGATTTCCTCAGAGGGCGAGACTCACCAGACGTAGGGCAGCATCAGAACGAAGGGGCTGATTATGACAATCTGCAGGACCTGCCAGTCATCCCGATCCGGCCAATTGCGACACAGAGCAGCCACCCCTGGCATCAGTAGTTGCCCGACCACCATCAGAAAACTGGCCACCATGGTCATGGAGAAGCGCCAGGCTGGCAAACAAAGCTCGATTCCTAAAAAATGAAGAGACGGAGAGAGTAGGGAAAGAGGGAGATTTAGTTTCACAGAAAATACAGATTCTTGCAGAGTGTGTGCACCAGAAGAGAAAAGTAAATGATGTATAGGCCTTATGTGTGTCTATGTGATTACCATCAGAACAAACAGCAGCCTTAATGGCCTGGAAGAGTGTGATGTGTGTGTTTGTTTAATGGTGAGGCCCGTATTGAATTTCCTCTCTTTGTGAATTATTAAAGACTCCTATTACTGATCTTTCCCATGAGAACCCACTATAGTTTAACACCAGACCTCAATATAAACTTAGGATGCACTTCACGTCAAAGCTATTGAAAGGGTGCAGCTGCTCAGAGAGCGTTTTACTGTATCCACCCTTTAATTTCCCTCCTCACCCCCTCCCCTGTGACATGGTACAGTCCAGATGGCCTGGCCCATATGGCAAGGTCTTTTTGAAGGTGACCATTGTGGAAGGGAGGGAGGGAGGGCGGGCAGGGGGGAAACTCGCTAACCTGGCCTCATGTACTTGCATGTTATTGTGGACAAGAAGAGAACGAGGAGGGGGAGGAAAAGGGATGGGAGGTAGGGAGAGGAGAAAGTAGGAAGACAGGAGCAGAATATAAATGACTTTCCCTCCATTAAGGAAACGGAAAAGTCCCTCTATTCATCCGCAGATTCACCAGAGGAATAAAGACTAGCAAGAGGGAGGCAGAGAAAACACATGCAGACAGGGCGAAGGAGAGCATGAGAGAAAGATGACAAAGATGTCCACGTAACAGAAAGACAGGAGAATGATTAAGTTACAAGAAACGGAAAGAAAGGTATTACTGGAAATCCCTTCATCTCTGTTCTCTCAAGCCCCAGACGTACAATTGTAGTTCATATTTTCAAAAGCCCTCCCGGCAGAAACCAAAACAGATAAAGGAAATTACACTGACCCGTAATCCCTAACCTGCCTCATCTCTTTTATCCTCTCTTCACGCATCAAAGGAGAAAGAAGAAAGTCTGTCTATCCATCAGCTGTTAGTGTATAAAGTGGTAATACCCCAACGTGAAAAGAACCCAGAGGCTCATTCTTGGTAAGAATCCTTTCCTGTATTACAGGAAAAACTGTGTGTGTGTATCTTATGCATTGTAGGTCATAGTTCACGTAGGATGGTGGTCTGTTAACTTTGGCGAATGTATGTATAATAGTTTCGCAGCTTCGCTTTCGAATCCCTAGTTGGAATTCAAGGTCTTATTATTGTCACTATACAAAACAGGATTGCACAGGAGTGTTGTAGCCACCTCCACTCAACACACAGGCAAGGTATAAACCAGATCAGAGTATTCGATTAAAATAGAGGCAATACAATCGAATGATGAACAGCAACCAACCGGAGATCTCCCGCCTCTTAGCCTATCACATACAATGTGTTGGTGCGGTAGCCAATAGAAGCGTGAGTGTTATGTAGTGATGTCAATATGTTACTGAAGTAAACAACGTCCAATGGAGGCGTTTCAGGCAGTGAGGGGAATGTGTGGGAGGGAAACTGCCTATGATGTGAACTTTGACCTTTTAGCCTATATACCACACTACAGGAAAGGGAAACCACAAAAAGCATAATAGGGCCCCTTTGAAGTTAACTTTCAACCCACAACAATTTTACCATGATAACTTTGAAAAATAATATACTGCACTGTATATGTGTTGTGTTTTCAACCCCAAAGAAGCATTATTTAACTTTAAGCTTTATAATAAATACCAAACGTTCATGTAGCAACAGCAACACCAAATGTTCAATGTTTCCAACTCAAATGTAAAGGCAAGTACTATAACATGAAAGTGTAGTATTACAATACAACATGTATATGATATTATTACATTGCCAGTTCATGCGTTTTGAATTGTATCAGTCCATTAAATCACTGTTATCAGCTTTTCTCACAAACATTGTACTAATTCAGACGGGAAAGAACCACTTGATGGTTTTCTAACAACTAAAGTCGGTGGCTTGTGCACATTTACTGTATTTCCACCACTGCCGTCCTTTCTTACAAACAACACAGAGTGTCTCTGTGGTGCCGCTGTCAACAGCCGTCGATAGGCAAGGACCAGACAGAGACACACACACACACACACACACACACACACACACACACACACACACACACACACACACACACACACACACACACACACACACACACACAAAACTAGAGACATACCCTGTACCTTGGCTTTGCAATTGATCTCCAAACCTACCTCACAAAACAAGAACCACTCTATCAACAAACACACACAACACACACACAAAACACACAACACACACACACACACACACACACACACACACACACACACACACACACACACACACACACACACACACACTGGCAAAGACATTTTGTTCCAGCTGAGTGGGAGAATAGTTCTCCTTGTGCCGATTATCTCACTGCCGCCCCCCCCCCCCCCCCCCAGTGGGCTGATCTCCTCCCTCCCTCCCCCCCCCCCCCTCCTCCCACTCTTCCCTCTAGCGCATCAGGGCTAAAGTGGCTCCCTCACTCTTTGTAAAGCCACCATCCCCCACTTCTACCCTCCCTCCTTACTCCCTTCCTCCTCCCTCTTTCACTACGCAGCTTCTCCACTGTCCCGCCATCTGAGCAGTTGCAGATGAGGGCAGTGAAAAACAAAAAGATACAATGGAAGAAAGGGAGGCTAAAAACAAAGGGAATGCAACAAAAAGCATCTGATCTAATGACCATAATCTTTGATGACAAATGTCTGACAGCAGCACCACACACTTGCCGTTGTCTGCTGCTCCCTCGCTAACCTTGCCTGGGGCATGAGAACAGGGCGCAGGGACGATTGGCTTTCTAACAGCATGAATTCAGAGCGAGAACCACAGTCTGTCCGTGTGTGTACCATGTGGATGTATACAGGATGCAGGTGGTAATAATATACACTTTAGATGCAGCGAAAGAAAGAATAGTAGTGTCAATCCACAAATGATTGAATTACAAGTTTATTGCTGCAACGATCAGTTGACTAACCAGTCTTATATGCTGATTTCTTTTAAGCAAACATGTCAGAAAATGCTGTTTTTAGCATCAAATATGGAGGTTTCCTGGATTTAAAGTGAAAACTAAAACAGAATTTCTTTGGACCTTTGGAGTTATAAACCCAAATAATGAAAGGATTCATCCATAATGAAATAATTGCTGTCCAACCGCCTTACTGTAAAGACAAATATTGCCCTGCCTTAAACCATGATGCTTCCTTTGGTAAAAGTACCGACTATTCTCTGTTCTATATCACTGATCGTTTAAGTACCTTTGTGATTGGACCTTCTTTTGGACAAAACAATTTCAATATGTTGCCTTAAATGGCTGATAATGAGCATTTGTCACTTTGTTTTGGCTAATTAGTCTATACAAATGCATTCATAATGACAACGTCTTCTGCAGCTGCTTAAGGTGGATGACTGCATAGAGGGAGGGGAACAGAGGATGTTTTACAAGGGCACAGCATCACAGGACAGTACTTCTCCCCAGCTGACTCAGCAGTAGCTGTTCCCCCAGCTCATAAAAACACACACACACACACACACACACTTGCGTATATCGTACGTCTCTGTCATTACCTAAAAGTCTCAGAGGAGCAGAGACAAATAGGACGACAAAAAGATGTTAACCTTGTGTCGTCGGTGTAAAAGCAACTGCAGCCTAATTCCTCCGGGTGCTTGCAAACGGCGCTCACTGAAATCCCCAGAGTACCACATGATCACTCCCCAAATGGCTTGAAACGTGGATCTGAAATGATATAAGCTTTCTACAGCTACTCTAGTCCCTGGTAATCATAGGATGTACACTGAATTTAAAGGTTGACAGAATTTGGTGAGAAAACATGTTTAGAAGCGTCCTCAGCACAACCTATTCCTCTTGCTTTGTTTGAGGCAACTGACATGTTTTTATGAGAAATTGCAAGTCTCGATAACTATAACAAGACAGAATTTCCCTGCCTCATAATGCCTCATCGTTTTTTTGATTGTTCCATGATTTGTTAAACTTTGACATGGTCAGTGAGTTGTGAAAATATCTGATTGTATAGAAGTCTATGAGAAAATGTTCCTACCCGACCCAGAAAAATACTCTTTCTGCTCAGTAAACCATTTTTCAATTGAGTGTATGGGCTTAAACGCATGTTGCATGTATTCTTTAATACATGTTGTTCATTTAGTAAACGATGGTCCCATTAAAGGTAGGGTAGGTCATTCACTTCAGAAACACTTTTTGTTATATTCCATGGAATGCTCTTAACATCCCGATAGCAATGAATACATTAAATGCTTTGACAATAAATATATACAAATATTTCATCTGTGGAAGCCGTAGCGCTGTAAAAAGCACGACCAATCATTTTAGCCGGCACGGGTAAAGTAACTGGATGGCCTACCTGCCTGTCAGCCTTCCATCTCGTGCACACACTTATCTCGTGCCCTCATTGGTCATGTGTGTGTTCGTGTGTGTTGGAGAAAGTCTGAAGGAAGTGGCAGATTTTTTTCGGTTGTGTACTTTCACATTCTAGCGCACTCGAGCTGGTTTCTCCATTCTTACCTACCTACCTTTAAAGTAGATTATAAAGTAGAGCATGCTGTGGAGCATGGCTACCTTGTGATGACCAATTCCTATGATTCTGGGTCAAACAGTTTTCCAAAGATCCACATGAAGTAGGATCATTAGCAACATTTAATGTTGAAAGAATGATTGTTAAGAACATATTAAGCTTATTGTTCAGTGGCAGAACGAGTGGGTTGAATGGTTTGAGAAGTTTCTATGGATGACTAAAGCTTTCAGAATCCTTTAGAACTGTTTTGAGAACAGACTGACTTCCTCTGCGATCTGCTGTGAGGAAGCCGCTTTCAGAGCCAACAGAGAATAAGTATTTGTTGTCAAAAGTTACATTTAGTATTCCCTAAAGTTTTGTTCTAATACTTGCTAACAGCACTTGTATTAATATGATTGTGTTTTCCAGATTAGTTTGGATGATGGGCAGATAAAGAAGGGACAAGGTACCAGGACCCAGAAGCTCTTACGATCTCCAAGGGGATGGTCCTGAGGTGCTAAATAAAAACTAATAAACCTGTGCACACAATATGCACACAACACACAAATCAACACATTTACATTTGCAGAGTAAACTAAAGCTTCTGCTGGCAGCTCCAGAGGAGTTTATTATTGGCTGCGTGCTGCGGAGAGATAACCGAACGATGAAAGATTTTAAATGAGCCTCGAGAAAATTTGAAATTGAGGGCGAGAGTGCTGGTAGTAATGAAATGGTACTGAGAGGGAGAGGAGGAGGAGAAGGGATGAATGGGGCAGACGAGAGTCGAGGGAAGCATGGAGGGAAAATGAAAAAGGCCAGAGAGCTGCATTTTAGAAATAGAAATGGTGTGCTGCGTTTACAGTGACAGAAGGAAAGAAGAGAGGGAGGCAGACATAGTATTTCTGCAGAGAAATGGGCCCGATAAGATGTCGCACATACACATGCATGCTTACTGGACTATCATCCATAATACAGCAAATATTCTATCGGTGCGACTTGCATGTTTATTGGTCTGATCGGCTTCCCGCTGCAGCCTAGCACTCAGCAGTCTAGCACACTGCGACGTTAAGTGCTGGCTTTAAGCTTAATTTTAGGGTTTCACATCCATCTCTTTTTTCGTAAACACCCGCCCAGCCCCCAATTTTAGCACAACGCAGCAGAATAAAGGTACTTACCATACATAACAGGAAATCAAGGACAAACACTAACAAGAAAACAACCATAGCATTTCTGTGAAGGTTAAACAAGGAGGTTGATTTGTTAGTGATGGAGGTTTTGTCTTGATAGGATTGGCTACTGCTATCTTATTTACAACCTTTGTTTTTGACGGATTGCTCGTGTTTTTTGCCCTGTAGGACTTATTGTTAACAATGTTGCTTATCCACAGATCTCATCCCAGATCTCACAGCGATATAACCCTGAGTATGCCCTGATCTCAAAGGCGCATGATGAGGTCGGCCATGTTCAGTACTCGGATGGGATACTGGAAGCTTAGTGAGTACAATCGTATTATTGCAGATAAAGAAAAAGGCTCATAACTACTGAAATGTGTCCTTTTTGTAATAAATAATAGTATCCCTTTAAATATTAAGGTAGTATATTCTAGTTTCAAATGCCTTTTGGGAGAGTGTCTATAAATAGGGATTCACTTCCCACACTGTGGATCTGATGTGTATTCAAACACTCCTTGGTTGCCTCTTTTACAGTAATTAAACATTATTAAGTACATATAATCCAGTACTGTACTTGATTATCATTTGGAGGTACACAACTTAAATATTTAAGATTTTACACACAAAACATGTGATTCGTTTATAAAGTGTGATACTCTGCAATAGTTTGAACCATCCAACAGGATGTTAAGTAGTTCAAATGTGCCCCACTTCCACCAACATTTTGAAAACCTTTTTAGAATGTTGGATTCAATTAAGGATTTGTACTTGTAACAAAGCACTTGTACATAGCAACTTAGATGCAAGTACTTGCAGTTTTAGTGGTTAAGACAGTAATCCACGGCTTTGTCACCACTCGGCTGGATTACTGTAACTCTCTCTACATGGGGGTCCGTGGGTCCTCGCTCGCTCGTCTGCAGCGGGAGCAAAATGCCGCAGCAAGGCTTTTAACTGGCACACGGAAATATGATCACATTTCCTCCAATACATTTTAGGATTCATTTAAAAACACTGTGGAACGATCTGCCCCTGCACATCAGACAGGCCTCCACACTGTGGACGATCTGCCCCTACACATCAGACAGGTCCCCACACTGTGGACGATCTGCCCCTACACATCAGACAGGTCCCCACACTGTGGACGATCTGCCCCTGCACATCAGACAGGTCCCCACACTGTGGACGATCTGCCCCTGCACATCAGACAGGTCCCCACACTGTGGACGATCTGCCCCTGCACATCAGACAGGCCTCCACACTGTGGACGATCTGCCCCTACACATCAGACAGGTCCCCACACTGTGGACGATCTGCCCCTGCACATCAGACAGGTCCCCACACTGTGGAACGATCTGCCCCTACACATCAGACAGGTCCCCACACTGTGGACGATCTGCCCCTGCACATCAGACAGGTCCCCACACTGTGGACGATCTGCCCCTGCACATCAGACAGGTCCCCACACTGTGGACGATCTGCCCCTGCACATCAGACAGGTCTCCACACTGTGGACGATCTGCCCCTGCACATCAGACAGGCCTCCACACTGTGGACGATCTGCCCCTACACATCAGACAGGTCCCCACACTGTGGACGATCTGCCCCTACACATCAGACAGGCCTCCACACTGTGGACGATCTGCCCCCTGCACATCAGACAGGTCCCCACACTGTGGACGATCTGCCCCTGCACATCAGACAGGCCTCCACACTGTGGACGATCTGCCCCTGCACATCAGACAGGTCCCCACACTGTGGACGATCTGCCCCTACACATCAGACAGGTCCCCACACTGTGGACGATCTGCCCCTACACATCAGACAGGTCCCCACACTGTGGACGATCTGCCCCTGCACATCAGACAGGTCCCCACACTGTGGACGATCTGCCCCTGCACATCAGACAGGTCCCCACACTGTGGACGATCTGCCCCTACACATCAGACAGGCCCCCACACTGTGGACGATCTGCCCCTGCACATCAGACAGGTCTCCACACTGTGGACGATCTGCCCCTGCACATCAGACAGGTCCCCACACTGTGGACGATCTGCCCCTACACATCAGACAGGTCTCCACACTGTGGACGATCTGCCCCTGCACATCAGACAGGTCCCCACACTGTGGACGATCTGCCCCTGCACATCAGACAGGTCCCCACACTGTGGACGATCTGCCCCTACACATCAGACAGGTCCCCACACTGTGGACGATCTGCCCCTGCACATCAGACAGGTCTCCACACTGTGGACGATCTGCCCCTGCACATCAGACAGGTCCCCACACTGTGGACGATCTGCCCCTACACATCAGACAGGCCTCCACACTGTGGACGATCTGCCCCTGCACATCAGACAGGTCCCCACACTGTGGACGATCTGCCCCTGCACATCAGACAGGTCCCCACACTGTGGACGATCTGCCCCTACACATCAGACAGGTCCCCACACTGTGGACGATCTGCCCCTGCACATCAGACAGGTCCCCACACTGTGGACGATCTGCCCCTGCACATCAGACAGGTCCCCACACTGTGGACGATCTGCCCCTGCACATCAGACAGGCCTCCACACTGTGGACGATCTGCCCCTACACATCAGACAGGTCCCCACACTGTGGACGATCTGCCCCTACACATCAGACAGGCCTCCACACTGTGGACGATCTGCCCCTACACATCAGACAGGCCTCCACACTGCCTGCTTTTAAATCGCTTCTTAAAACCCACCTCTTCTCCTTAGCGTATTCACATCTTTTAGAGCGTTGCTTTTAAATGGTCTATTGTTTTTACTTGTACTTGTTTTATGGTGTGGGAGCTGAGCTGTGTTCCTTTTTGTATGTTTTGTTTTGTTTATTTGCCTGTACAGCACTTTTGTCTGGAGGTTTAAAGTGCTCTATACATAAAGCTGTATTGTATTGTATTGTATTATTAACAGGAAAAACTTCAAATGATAGAGTATAATCACTTCGACTAGTCATGGCTACAGAGCCAACACAACAAAACAATGTGTGACTGCCAAAACACTAACAGACAGTTTCTCTCCTGCAGAGCGACTGTTGTGACTCCAGGCAAACAATGAAAGCCGAAACAAGGTACAGTGAGAAGTTTCCTATTCCACTCTGCATCTGTGGTGTTTTAGTTTAAAACACTGAAACATTGTGGATTGCATCGCCTCACATGATAGATTTATATTCAGCCTTCCAGGATGTGTTTACTGGAAAATTAAAATGTGTGTGCCGTTATTCTATATGTCTCTTTACTGTAGATGCGATGGCAGTGTGTATTAACTGCTGTCACCTCATTCACACCAACGGTGTTTCAGGGCCGGTTCGGAGCTGGAGCTTGAAAAGCACCGGGTTTTCCTCTTCAGACCGTAGTGGAGCAGCCTCTTAGCTCCGGAATCCGGTTCGTTTCAAGCACCAACAAATTGTCCGGCAAGAGCAAAAGCACCGCATACGTCACGCTTACGTTGAGGCGGGGGCAGGGACGGGATCAACTCCTGAACAACAACAAAAAGCCCGCGTTTTATCCAGTTTGTAGACAACGATGGAGAAACTTAACAAGCAGCAGTGGTCCACTGAAGAGACCAGCTACCTACTGGGAATCTGGTCTTCCGAAGAGGTGCAGAGGAAGCTGGAGCACAATCGGCCATTGTTGTTGTTGTCGGTGTGAGCTGTGAGGGGTTTCCGCGCGGTTTGGCTTTATGAAGCAGGCACGCAAACGGCTACGTCATGACGCAAATGATGACGCAATGACGCAGCACCAGTCGGACTCTGGGCGGTGTGAAAAGAGCCGGAGCTAAACCGAAGAACCGGTTCTGAACCTGAAAAGCTCTAGCACGGAGCTTGAACCGGAGTTCCGTTGGTGTGAATGAGGTAATAGTGTGAGTCTACTTCAAAGCAACTCATTCTGTGGTAGAGAGCTGATTTTACCGTCTACTGCAGGGGTGGCCAACCCGCGGCTCTTTGCCTAGTTTCATGCGGCTCTTCAGTTCATATCGAATTGTATATGTGTGAGTTTGGGGGAGAGACACTGACTCCTGACTAGTGTTGCACGGTGTACCGATACTTGAAAGGTATACCGCGATACCCTGTCGTTAAAAAACGTTACGATTCCTCCGTTTCATTAGTATCGGTACTTTAAGAATGACGGGGGAAAGTACTCCGGTGAGAAAGCGCCGTTTTAATAAGAGCCGTGTGTGTTCAGCGCTCTGCTTCCACTCCCTGCACTGCAGCCGTGCCTGCAGTCCCGCCCCTCTCAAGCACGCTCTAAGTCCCTCCCCTCTCTCGTGCACGCGCTAGCTGCCAGAGCATGTGAGAAAGCGAGAAGCATGGCTGAAAGTGGGAGTGCAACTGCCGCTGCGCCTCGGCTTGTTGACAAAAAAGACGCCAGAAGCGAAATTTGGAAGTATTTTAGCTATATCTCTGACAGTGAGGGCAAGCCTACGGACACCACGAGGCCTGTCTGTAAGAAATGTATTAATTGTATTTAATAGGAAATCTTGTCATTTATTTAATTTATTGTTCTCATTGTTTAAAAGTTTGTGTTATGGTTATGGTTCTGGTGTGAAATAAAGCACAATAATTACATTTAAGACTGTTTTTTAAGAAAAGTATCGAAAAATAATCGGAATCGCAATTCTTGACTTGGTATCGAAACCAAAATGTTGGTATCGTGACAACACTAGCTACTCCTGACAGTTAAACCTGATATTTAGTAGGTCTGTTAAGTATTAACGTAATTTGTCCGGTCAAAGTTGTTTGGGCTCGGATAAAATCGCTCCGTTACTTTCGTCCCGTGTTATTTTCGTCCCGGCTCTCCCTACGTGTGTATGTGTGGTGTCAGGTGTCAGTATGAGAGGATGACAGCAAGTCTAATTTTGATGTGGCCCAAGAGCCAATCACAATAATACCTGCGATGCAGTGAACCAATCACCTTTGAGGGGGGGAAACCTATCGTTGATTAAACACTATCCAGTGTTTCCCCTACCATTGTTTTGGAGGGGCGCTGCGCCCCGCCAACGGAGCCCCGCCCCCCCCCTGAAATTCAAGGTGTTTAAAAAATATATATAATTTTTTTTTTAAATATATATAGCACCAAATTGCAAATAATCTATAACTACTGTCACTTTTCACATTGAACATGTGCTCTTTTATTAAATAAACTAAACGCTTTCATTTTAAGTTGTGAATTTAGTGTTTTTGACCCTAAGAAACACTGATGCATTAATCAATAACAATAATCCACAGCTCCTCTCTCTGCTCCAGAGGATTTAAAAAATATATATCCCAATGCCACAAAAATGCATCAGTGACGTGGTTGAAATCTTGTCTCCAGAAAACAAAAAAACGGAAACAAGCGGTATCAGTGCCTGTGTGTTTGATGTGGCTCTTTGCAGTAACATAGAAAAAATGTGGCTCTTAACCTCTGACTGGTTGGCCACCCCTGGTCTACTGTATTCATCTACACCTCACACAACCAACAGACACCTCACACACTAGCTCACACAAATACGTTTTTAGCACTTCAAAGTACATGCATACAATCTGCTACCTCACACCGACAGTAGAGACCAACACACACATACGGTTAGCAACCCCATTATTGTCAATCCTGAGCATACACAAACAAGTAATATATAGAACAATTGCCTCGCCTCCAGATATTGTTATTTGACAAACAGACGGAAACAAATGAAAAGTGTGTGCATGACTGAATGTGCTAAAGGGACAGATATACTGTAGAGGGAGAAGAGGACATGTGCCCCTGATATACAGTAAAGTGAAGTGAGCATAAATACTGGGCTGAAGATCACATTTACATACAAATCACAATTTAAATCTCAATTCACAACTCCCTGTGAGCCTCAAAACACTATTAGTATTCTTAGCATTTCGTTTGCCAATACATCACAAATGAAACTCTCAGGAGTCTAGTGGCAGACGGCTCGGAGGTGTCCATTTTGTTTGTTTGTTTTTTTAAGCAGTTCAGTAGAGATTTATCAGGAGCCCCCGCTGAGAGGGACAAAACCCGCCCAACCGCCCAGGCTCACAGTCTGCCATGGCTTCACGCATAATGTATGACTAATCCCTGGCCTGATAGAGAAAGGAGGACTGCAGCGGGTGAGAACGATGGGAGACGGCAGCAGGGAGAAGGGAGAGTTCAGGTAATGCAGCTGGGGGTCGAGGGTGAGGAGGAATAGAATGCTTTCAGCGAGTTCGGGTCATTTACATCTCCTTGGCCAATGGCCATTATGCAAAGGCTGATACTGTAGAGGAAGATATTTTACACGGAGAGGGAAAAACAGACCTACTGTCTCTGCACACATTTACACCACAAACCTTAAGAATTATAGCAGATAAGGTTAAAGGGACATTTTATCTGCCTTCTCTGTTTTACCATAGGAACTATTGTCTTTTTACGGAACTACACCACCATATCGTATCACTGCACAGAGACAAAGTGTGCATCTGTGTGCACATATTTAGGAAAGGCTCCTTCTCAATCGTTGGCGGATGTAGTTTGATAGAAAGAAAGTAATTCCTTCATGAAACCGCTCTCAACAAGGTCTGTGGATTATCCTATGTTACTGGTTTGTGATTTAAGGAAATAGACATTGCTTTTTTAATGTATTTTATGCGCTTTTTGAACCACAAGCAAAGTGCCATGTAGATTTATAACTTTACAGTGAAGGCAGGGATCTATAGGGTTGATATATCCAGCACTAGGCAACTCACACCATAACAATGGATGAATAACACTAGGGGTTATAGAAATAACATATTTTGGCAGTGATAGTCCATGTAAGCTGCTGCCCTACTACCTTCTGTGTCAAACCCACTATCTATATTCCCTATAGAATAAGGTAGGTTAAATGAAAATCTGAGACAGCAATTGCTATTAGCTTATACATTCAAGTCAACGGAACATATCTGGACCTAGCTCACCCTCGTTGCCTTCCCACAAAACCAGGACATACAACAGGTGTACTGAATACTATAAACCACACCCACGTAACAATTGCCAAATGTGTGCTGTGTAAGCAATAATGATGATGATAAAAACAATAAACACAGGCTAACTAAGCTTTTTGGCTCCTACAATTAGTATAAGTCATACCTACAAAAACAACACCCCCCAAAACGTTTGGGCGTTAACTTTGACCACATTGTTGTTGCTACTGGCAAGACACAATCCTTTTTCTCTAAAGTTTTGCAAGAGACAGGAAACAAAAAGTGTTCCTCTATTACCTCATTCACACCAACGGTGTTTCAGGGCCGGTTCAGCGCTGGAGCTTGAAAAGCACCGGGTTTTCCTGTTCACACTGCAGCGGAGCAGCCTTTTAGCTCCGGAATCCGGTTTGTTTTCAAGCACCAAAAAATTGTCCGACTAGAGCAAAAGCACCGCATACGTCACGCTTACGTCGAGGCGGGGGCAGGGGGAATCGGAATCGTCGTTGAAGTTGATGATTACGATTGTAAAACAGTTTTGAATGTAGCATGTAACGACTGTAAAGTTGGTAGTAAAGTCGTCCCATTTCTTCCATTTCGTTTCGACAGAGCAAAACGAGTAGCGCTTCAACACAATCGGCCATTGTTGTTGTTGTCGGTGTGAGCTGTGAGGGGTTTTCGCGCGGTTTTGCTTTATGAAGCAGGCACGCAAATGGTTACGTCATGATAACGATGACGCAATGACGCAGCACCAGTCGGACTCTGGGCGGTGTGAAAAGAGCCGGAGCTAAACCGAAGAACCGGTTCTGAACCTGAAAAGCTCTAGCACGGAGCTTGAACCGGAGTTGCGTTGGTGTGAATGAGGTATATGTCCCTTCCAGGAATCCCTACAGTACTCTAGGGCAGTAATGATTCATTTGAATAAAAAACAAGAAATGACAGAGCATGAATTAGGAAAGACAGGAGCTGGAAAGCAGAAATAAAAAGCAGACAGGCATAAGGAGGAGAAAGCGTATACTTACTGAGCACGTAGAGGGAGAGAGCGAGGCCCGCCAAGCAGAAACCCTCAAAGAAGCGCAAGGTGCTGAACATGGTGACGTTTACAGAGAAGGCAACACTCACACCAAACCCCAGCATGAAAAGCACCGAGATAATCAACACCGGGTGTCGACCAAACCTTAGAAACAGAGAGAAGCAAGAAAAAGACAGATGTAGCAAAGTGTTTCAAATCTGTCACAAACTGAGAAAAAAAGAAGCTTTTATTGTGGATCATCCCCCTCATTGTTAGCTTCAGATGCTGCAGACATCCTGCTTCAAGGGGGGTCAGTAGGTCAATGGGTCAGGCCAGAGCTGAGGCTGCACATTTCTTTACATTGTTTCCATGGTTACTGATCCCAATCACAATGCAAGGCCTTTTTTTCCCACGAGGCATCTCGGGGGTTCACAGGCCTTCAGACAGGGCCCCAATAAATGTAACGGACATCGTGCCTTGAAGGGTCAGATCATTAAATGACAAATAAACATATTTTTTCACCTAGACATGCAGATAGATTGGGTTTTGATTAAACATGTGTAGCGATTTAGTTTTTGGTGCTCCAAATTTAAAAACAAATGATTTGGTAGCAACATGTCTGAAGACAATATCCTGGTAACTCTTGGATGTTTCTTTCATACATTTTTCTAACAAATAAATGTTTCCTGTTGATAGTGACAACTTTGGAGAAGACAAATTGATGGGGAAGATTTTAATATGTAAGGGAAAGAAGGTTTAGTATAAGAATACACTTTTTTGCATGAGGTCTATTGTTGCTATTGCCATTTTGTGGCCACACTAGTAGCAACATTACGTGTCTTTAGGAATGGCACTATATTTTAAATCTAGCACCACTATCATCAGGTAGAGGTTTTCATTTTACTATTAATACCTTCTTTTATGAACAAACACTTGCTAAACTGATGACAATATGGTGAACATGGAAAACCTGTTAGCGCTGTTATTGTTAGAATGCTAATGTTAGCATTTAGCTCTACGGACCACTGTAGCAAAAGACAGCATCACAGACAAGCTAGGGTTGTTAACTTTTATGTGTTTTAAGTATTAATCTAAAATGTCAAAACCTACGTAAATAAAACAAGCTATCTGCAAGGGCGATAAATACCAGTAAATGTAAGTTTTCTTCTGTAATTCAGTTGAATGGGTGTTTTAAGGTTAACTATCAGAAGCTGTATAGAGGCACACAAAATACATAAAAAGGCAGCTTACCAGTCAGCCATGACACCCATCACTAGGTAGCCAAATATGGAGCCCACCAGCAAAGAGAACTTGGCAATGTGCACCTTCCAGGCTGAGTCACACACCAGGTTCCACTGAAACAAGAGACAAACGCAGAGAGAGAGGAACGTTAGGCAACTTTTCAGAGAAAACCACCCACAACCTGATAAAAGGGAATTAAACATCACCATCGGAGCACAGGAAAACAAATAAATGTGGGCTTTTCTTTTCGAGTCTGTTGAACTCTCTGACTCAGTGCTTTGATCATTCATGAATGTTGATAAGTGTACAAACGGGCTGCTTTTGGAATATTCAAATGTGTATCTTGAAATAAAGAAGCAAGCGCGTGAGAGGGAGAAAGAGCAGCTGGTTTGTGAATGTGGGGGCATGTCTATAATAACACAAATCAATGGCTTTGAACTCTTGCCTTTAAAGCACATGGGTCAGTGAACACACCGCCACAGTTCTCAGGCTCTGAAACTCAGCCAGGGACACATGTGGAAGCACGATGTGTGCTCCATGTTTACGACCCCGAGAGCATCAGTAAGAGCACAGCAGAGCGATTCAGCTGTGTGTAAAATAGTGTTGGTGTTTAACAGGGAGTTACACAACTCCAGCTGAGCAGGAGAGCAAAGGAGGAGATGATTATTGGATATGACTGATGGTTTTTGTTGTGAAATGGCCGGTGGTGATGTGGAGAACTCAGCCAGTATGGGTTTATTAAGTACGGGCTATTAGCACCAGTGTTATCTGAGACAACAGATAGCAGTCATGCACACAGGCTGCGTGATCACTCAACAACTCTCTGTAGAATAGTCACCTGAAGTGACCATAACGTTTTTTATCTTTAAACATACTGTGTTCTTAAAAAGTGTACATCTTACACTTGGGCTGGTATTTGTTTACAGGTTGTTTATAATTGCTTGCTTCTGTAACTAGCGAGGGCTCTTATCGATGCTTTATAACAGTTGAGCAACGTAGTAACGCCATTCACCCCATGTATCCTGTTTCAGTTTGTTTAGGAGTGGAGTAAAGGCACATGGAAAGAATGCACAAAAGCACAGCTGCATTTAACAAAAGTAGGCCTAGATAACAACAGTGCAAGTTGTAATATTTACAAAATGTCTATTTCATTAAAGTGACTATTAATATTTGGAAACATTGGTCAACAGGGCATCAATGTCATGTTATTGATAGTCTACAGGCGAGTACTGCACCCCCTCAACCCAGGAGCGCTGCTACGTTCTGTTTAAAGATTAAGAAATACAAGTAAATTGACCGTAACAGACCTGCATGTACTCTATTTTAAACAAACAATTTATCAGGAATCCTATTATTTTTAAAAGGATAATGGAATCAGCATTGGTAAAATCTCATCAAATCCCATTTATTTACAAGCCGATGGAAAGATGAACCTGCTAGGGCTTCAGGGGGCTTCCACTCTCTACAACATATATGCCACATTAGCAAACAT
The DNA here is from genome assembly GCF_902827175.1 of Gymnodraco acuticeps. Classification (NCBI taxonomy): domain Eukaryota; kingdom Metazoa; phylum Chordata; class Actinopteri; order Perciformes; family Bathydraconidae; genus Gymnodraco; species Gymnodraco acuticeps. The sequence continues at coordinate 4,810,789 of NW_022991154.1, read as the reverse complement.
TTGAAATAATAAAGGTTTATAAACTGGATTTTGACACAGGGACCCTTTTTAAAACATGAATGTACTTTGGTTATAGGGCATGAAGACCCTTATTATGTCAGTGCTTTAAACTCAGTTAACACAAACCAGCTACATTTGGAGATATCAGGGTTCCTGGAGTTCTGAGCAAAGATGCACTGATCCTTAGATTGGTATATTGGCCACATTAAAGATGGTTCCTTTCAATGTCATTATAAATGTCAGTTTTTTTACTAACATTCACTTAGTCAAGAAAGAAAACACACACTCCTGGTTCTCTGGCTGTGGACTGTCGCCCACCTTGCCAAGTTGCTAATCCAGCCTTGCACAATTGAAGTGCTATGTGTAATGTAATGCGTACAAATATAACCCTGTGCATTGCACTTAACAGAAGTTGGATCTCTACGTGTATTTTGGTTATAGTTTCCCATATTGTGATGTTGAAATGTTGAAAATAGTGTAATACATAACGTGATACTAATTTCAACCAAATCACCCAGCCAATAATACACACACACACACACACACACACACACACACACACACACACACACACACACACACACACACACACACACACACACACACACACACACACACACACACACACACACACACACACACACACACACACACACACACACACACACACACATTGAGGTCAGTGGGGTAACTTGTCAATAAGCTGTTGGTGCATCAGCCTCTGCTGTGAACTGAGTGGCAGTGATGAAGATGATGATGAAGAGCAGATAGCTGTCTTCTCTGCCAGATAACACTGTGGCTCTATCTCAGTCGTTACCTTGGTAACCACATTCTGGCTAAGTCCCGTCTGCAGCTCGAGCCTCCACTCCTTGCACGCGCACAGCATACCGTTGCTGTCGCCCAGTCCCTCCCCGGTGCCGTTGACTTTGAGATGCCACGCGGGCGCGCCACCGGGGACGGTGACCGGCGGGGGTCCCGCGGTCCAGTTGGTCTCGTTGGTGAGAGGTTGCAAGCACGTGACATGGGGTTGAGCCAGGAGGAAATAATCCGAAAACTGGCTAAAGCCGATGAACAATGCCGGGATCCAGGTCAGGACCACGAGCTGCTTCTGATGCTTCCCGAAGCCCCCCAGGGACGGTAGCACCGAGCCGTCGATGTGAGGCAGCAGCCGGGGCACCGGGTGCTCTAGCGGGGTGAAGCCGTTCTCGGGCGGGTGGTCCTGCGCCTCCAGCCGGCCGGCTGCCATCACGGCCCGGCCACAAAGACAGCAGCTGTGCGCAACAGCGGGTGAAGCAAAGCCCCCGCTCTGCCGCCGTCCGCGCACTCTGCGTTAAGCCCTTTGACACAAAGGAAGCCCTCAGCGCAGATAAATCCTCTGTGTAGCCAACAAAAGCACGATCCAAAAATAGTAGAGTCTCCGATCCGTGCAGGCGTGCAGAGGCACCAAATCACCGAGCAGAGGTCCTCATGGCAAGGGTGCTTGAAGCGACCAGGGGATGTCCGAGTGGAGAAGCGGTGTCAGGAGGAGAGGCTCCCGCAGAGGAGAGGGCTGGACAGGTATGCATGCTCACCAGCACGGGCGTTGTATTCCATGAGTTGAGCTCCTAAAGCGGGATCCATCCATGTGCAGCTAAACTGGGCCAGGCCTGTTGGTTGTGTAGAAGTGGAATATGGAGCCACCCTTGGGTCCACTAAACATCTGCTGCTCCTTCTTCCATGAGCGCCACAGGTCTCATACCTGCCCAAACGGGGACCTCCTGGATGTGTGCATCACTTAGTTCCTCAAGTGCAGAATATCCGAGCTCCAAGTCATCCCCGGTCCACTGTAACGGTGCTGAGTCCAGAGACACGGTGGACTACGGTGCTCGCTGTGTCGCCGTCTTGTCAATGGAACAGGGTGCTGAAGAGGGGCTGGGAGAGGCAGGCAAGCCCCGCCCTCCCTCGGTCGCGCTATGCGCTGCGATTGGAGAGCTTTCAAAGGGCGACTGCACCACTGACGGGCATCTGCAGGCAACAATGATCCCCTTTGTGCAGCCTCTGCCAACTCCACTTAATATTAAGCTTGTTATGATTCAGTCATTCACATCGACATTCGACACAGGATGATTGAAGATCACATTTTAAAAGCAGGCATATTGCTGCAGATTTTATTTTACAAGGCGGTTCGTGGTGATGCGTTTGCTGACCGTCCCACTGAGGTTTTTTGTCATATTTTCTTTCATAACCGTCATATAAATAGGCCTATTAGGTACTGGTTTGAGGAGACAGTAGGAGGATGTCAGTTATTTTGGATGTAGTGCCAACTGATAGCCGCAAGGGGGCGTCAAACGATCATAATAGACCCCCTTGTAATTGTGTTTGCCTTTATTATCAGATTACAGCATTAACCACACAGAACATAAACCATAGGCCACACAGATGTTTGTTGAAGGTGCAGAAAAGCAAACAAGTGAGATAGAAATGTCTTTAAACGTATATAAATATTGAGTGTAGTATTGGTGTTGTTGTGGCTACAGCTGCTCCCAAAGGACTGAGGGAGAGTGACCTTGAGATGCAAGAGTGACACATTTTCCCCCTGCAGCCAAGTGTGTGTGTGCTGTGTGTTTGTTTGTGCATGTCTGTGTGTGTTTACCTGATAACAGTTTAATCCCGATGCACCTGAATGACACATAGCTGACAGTGTAGCAGAGAGGTACATTTGTGCTCATCTCTCATCTCCTTCCTCATTGTCCTCTGAGATTAATTAAGGTTTGACATGTAGGAGGAACATGCTGTGTTCGTGTGTGTCATCTGTTACTGTTTCAACCACACCCAATCTATTGCACATACCAGAGCTGGCTCAGGAACTCTTAGGGCTTCAAACAGAATGTGACCCCCCTCCACACAAACAAAAACACAAAATAAGTTAAATAAAAGCTCATTAAATTAGACGTAAATAAACAGAATTTCACTGCTGGCAATCTTTCATTTTAATTAGTGAATGGTAATTTAACTAATACATCAAAAATGAACGATAAAGGATTTATTGATGGTTAGTTGCTTCACATAGCTGTCTAATTGTTCAAAATATTGGAAAAAACATGCTTATTGGCTTTCTTTCCAATAATTAGATGTGAAGATAAAAACTTTTCCTGCTGGTCATTTTATCCCCATTAGGAACATTTAAATGTAGGGTTTAGCACAAATTAACTGTTAATAGTCACTCATTAACTGTAGACTCTGCAGAGAGATAAATAAACTTGTCAATTAAGAATGAATTACAGCCTTAATCCTCAGCCAAGCGTTACAACTGAAATGGACCTAATGGTTTTAATATAGAGAAACAAGTGGAATCACACAAAGTTCTGGTAAGATGCATTCAACCATACTTTTGAAAACAGATAAGTAGCATATTATTACTGTGTGAGAACTCGCTACAATTACCCAAAACAATTCCAGAAGGAGAAATGGGCTGCACTTTCAAAAACTATGCAAAACACATGCAGGTTAAGAAAATCTTCCCCAACTTGACAACACATGCGCAGCATCAACTAAAAGCGCTGCATAAGCAAAACGCTACCAAAAAAATGCTGCATAATAACGTTTTTTCTCAGAATATTTGAAATAATTAAGTTACCTATAGCCAGTTTACAGTAGATCTATAATAATATAGGAAGTAATCATGCGATCGCATGGTTAAAACTAGCCAATACCAGAGCCGTATAATAGAAGAGTTACGACAACGGAAGTCCAAAAACGGTTATCGTCACGTGGTTCATGTAGAAGAGGATCGTTCCCCAGAAGTTCATGGCGGGCAATGTGAATGCATTGATAACAGGAGATAGAACTACGATTTTTGGTAATTATTAGTGAATAAAGGTTTTGATTTGCAATATTTATACAACAAATCGATATGTGTATGTGTTTACATCAATATGTTTTAAAAAATAAAATTGAATTTGCTAATATTAAGTGATAATATTAGGATTAGTGTGAACAACTAGTTTACATGTTAGGCTAACAGTGCCTTGGTTAAAGAGCCTGTTGCTGTTTATTTATAGCTTTGAATTCTTTAAAACCAATATTATCTTCTTAAACTTGTATGGTAGTCAGGAGCATCACTTTCTAATGTTTATTGATATATTTAGAGGGAGGGGATCTAAAGTAATGCTTTAAAATTCAGATTAGATTAATGTCTACCATTTTCTTAAATTCATGGTAGTTTCAGTAACCATGGTAATTGAGGACACAAGTTATCTAAATGACTAATGTCATCTTTATGGCTTTCAGAAAGGACAGGAGACCGACAGGTGACTATCAAAGGACTAGCAGCAGCATGATGATGATGATGTTAAATGTGTTGTTTTAGGAACATCCATTGCAAATACATGGAATTCAATAAACATTGAATAGCATATCATGCAGTTTGTCTGTGCCTTTTCCTCCGTGTTGTCCTGGTTTGCTGTGCTGCCTCCCAGTCGCCACCATGGTTTGCTGTGCTGCCTGGGGATGCTCAAATCGCTCAGAGAAAGGAGTACGAATGTACGGCTTCCCCACTGACACAGAGCGGAGGAAAAAATGCCTGGCTCAAGTCAGCAGGAGCAATTTCACGACCAACAGCAAAAAAATATGTGAGGTAATTATATACAAACACTGCATTTGCACTTTTTCACAAAACGAAAACCACACCATTGGGAAAGCTTAATGTTTTGTTTAATACAAAAAAACAGGGAAAGGCTTGAAAAACACAGAGTTGAGACTCAGGGTGCAGGGTGAGGGTCTCAGTGCAGGTATTCAGGCTCCATTGAATCCCCCTCTGGTTCTTGTGCTGAAAGAAGGATAAACAGACAGGAGAAAGGGTTATACACACCTATATAGCACACCTATTGGATGGGAAATTGCCTTGGGGAGATAAGGTGTGGTCTTTGTTCCCAACTGAAGTTATGGAACTTTATTATTTGTGAATTTAATAAAGTATGACAAATGGCATCAGTGAATTTCTATAAAGTTGTCTCACATTCTTGGTCATATTTTATATACAGTATGTAATGAGTATAACATGTCCAGTAAGTATAAAGTGTTTCCTAATACTGTGTATTCAACCACTATGGAATATGTATGTGGGCAAACAAGATTCAGACACAGTTGTTCTGTGTGTGAAGTAACCTCAAGTCACTCCGCAGGCACATTTTGATGCAGACCAGTTTGTCAAGACAAAAAAGGGCAAGACTAGGCTGAGAGCAGAGGCTATACCCACCATCTTCGTGCATCGCCCTGTGGTCAAAAAGAGAAGGGCCCCTGCACCACGATTCACCCCGGGACCTGTATCTACAAAGCCCATAGCTCATGGTCACAGCTATAGTGTGAAAGGTGACACAGGTATAATAAGTATGAACTCTTAGTAACAAAAGTAATATTTCTTATTTTTAAGTGGTATAATATTTTAAATGTTCGAACATTTACAGTGCCATGTCTTCTACTTACATTAGTCTCAAAGATTGAGGGAAGAAGGGATGACACAGGGGAGCCAAAAATCACTCCATCAGTCAGAGTGAAACAGCTGATGGCGGTGAACAGAGCAGCAGCACCTGACCTCACAAAAACTGAGAAATGTATTCTCTTCCATCTTGCAGGCTACATCGTCCACAAAATCATCAAGTTTGCCAGCATCTGTGAAAAATGCAAAATTGCAACAGAGCACCATGATGAGAGTCCTTCTGGTGACAACAGCTTGTTAGTGGACTTGAAAGACTTCAAGGCAGGTGCTCTTTGTCGTCCCTCCCAAGAAGCCTTTGACTTCATTCACCAAATTGAGGAACTATTTAGGACCAAGACTGGTTCCTCCCTCATGCAGCTCCCCAACGCAGTGGGTGTCTTGGAGAAAGAAGCTCAGGCCCTCTCCAGCAGGCTTCCGTCATGCTGTGGAGTACAACAAAAACTCGTAAAAAGATTTATACGGCTGAGGCTGAGAATTGAGGCAAAACAAATCAGAAATGACAGAAAAAAAATTAAATTAAAAGATGGCCATTTTGGAAGCAAGAGCCAATCCAAAAAGGTGAAAAGGAACAACAGCAGCCAAGCTACCACATCCAGCAACCCCCAAACAGATCCACAGCTGCAATCATTTCCATTAGCCGTTGCAATGGAAATATTTGGACTAAACATTGCTCTTCCACCTGCCAGCACCCAGCTAACATCACTGCCCCTCCACCCGTAACATCACTGCCCCTCCACCTGCCAACATCACTGCCCTCCACCTGCCAGCACCCAGCCAGAGGAGAGCAAACAACAAAAACAAGCAAGGTGTCCCGTCATGTACCTGGAAGTTTGGGTTGGCAAAATGGAGTAAGAGAGGGACTTGAAAAACCTTGGTGGCTCTCTACTCCTGTTGTTACAGTTGTCTTGGTTACAGCTCTCACGTGTTTTTTTGTTGCCATTTCCACATCTTTAGAAAATATGAAATAAAAAATTGAAGTGAAATCAACCTCTTCTCTGGAGAACAAACTTTGATTTCTCTGTCTTGTGAGTTTGCAGTCTTGCAGTTTTGCTCCTCCACCTGTAACATCACTGCCCCTCCACCTGCCATACAGTAGGTTACTAACAAGATTACTTATATAATACAGTGATAGAATACATGTTTAGTATGCTTACTTATATAAAACAGTAGTATTAAACTTACCTTGTGTTTTCACACTCACTTAAGTCCCTCTCCCTTTGCCATCAATCCAAAATCAGCTGAGCTGCAACATTATACAGGCAGGTAATAATCAACATAATCACAAGGACACAATATGGCTCTGCTAAAAACACTCACTCTTACACGCACCAAAGTTATATTTATCT
>NW_022991154.1:4701467-4798967 GCF_902827175.1 Gymnodraco acuticeps | reverse complement strand
TAACTTTCTCAGAAACAAGATTTAGAGGAGGTGCCTTGTCTTGGACATAATCTAGATTCAATTTAATGTAACTGTTTTTGGATTTGCTGCACAAACGCACCATCACACAACAATCTTTGACAAACCTATAAAAATGTGCAAGCCTCATCTTGTCTGCAGAGATCAGGAATTAACGGCAATGTGAGAGGGTGGGGTATCAGGGAACGCCTCAGATACACACCCTAAAATATGAAATGCATTCAAGCAGAGGAAAAAAAGACTACATTTAGTAAATGCTTTTCATTAAAAAGATTTTGAAGGCTTTTTTGCATCAGATTGCACAACACTGTAACTATCTTCTTCTTCTGTCTTAACTTAGTGTGTCCTGTAGTGAAACTAAGCTACTAAATCCTGCTCATTCACGCCCATAATGGTTCAATACTTTCTTCTGCAACCAGAAATCCCAGAGAAGCAAATTAGGGAACTAAGTGTAGCTTTAAAAAAGGGAAGACCAGGGCTGTGATGCGGTTTTGGTGAAAGGTGTGTATCAGTGTGAGTTTTTGTACAGGTATGTTATGTAAAGGCGTGTTCTTCACTGTCAACTGCCACGGGGGAAAAAACAATGTTAAGGTGGGACCATATGTTGGATCAGTTTATTTTCTGCATGAATCACTCATATCGAGTACAACAGCTGTAAAACTAAGTCGATCATAGTAATAAAAGTGCAGAGCTGCTGGTTTCATTGTCATATGCCAGGATATTATGGGAAACAATTCCTCAGCAACAAGTCATCCAAAACAGGTCTGCAATTATGGGAATGGCAAACAAATGTTGGCAATAAGTTATGAACCGTACCATAACCCTATCTGCCCCCGCTTCTCTTCTCTCTCATACTTTCCCTCTTGCATGCTGATTCACATAACTCCAAATCCCACACAATAACAAACACACACACACACGCTACATTCCTCAGTGGCTGGTGAGTTTATTTGGTAAGATGGTGCAGGGAGATTGTCCTTGAACTGTAAGGTCTTGGCTCAAGCAAACACGTTCTCATTCTTATTATGATTTTCATAATGATGTGCCAGTGGACTGCACAGTATGGTGGCCAACAGTTGCAAACATGCTTCAACGGCCCCAAACACTTCTGTTTCCGTTGTGTTTTGAGCTTCTTGCAGTGTTTTGTATTTGTGGCATTTTGTTTATGCATTGCTTTTAATAAATTCTGCGCATGTGTTGTCAACACTTCATTTTATGTGTTTTTTGATGTGCATCGTTCTTTAAACTGCAGCGCGTTCCCCTAATGGAAATATTTTGGGTCGAAAAAAACAACCGGTCCTAAAAGAATCTGACTGCACTTACACTACGCTAAATAACTATGCAACAGTGAATGCTATAGCATGTGGCACATGGAATTGTGGGATGGCCTTATCTCTCTTCCTTTAAACATTTTTTTTTTAAAAAGGCATTCCATCAAGTAATTGTGGAAATATATTAGAAATAGATTTGCATCTGCAGAGTTTGAGATTTAAGGGGGGAGCTTATCAAAGTGTGCGTCGGCTTCAAACACACTTGTGTGGTATGACTCTAAAGTCTATGTTGGTGTGTGTCATACTTAAAAACACATATATCAGCACTTTTGGCACAAGATTTTCCATGCTGCCAGCTAATTGTAAGCAGTGTTAGGAGGTAACAGTATAGTATCAAACAATGTCTGTGATCTCATGTGTAAATTCTGCAACTGTTCAAGGTCAGGAAATACTCTGTGTGTATTTGCAATTTAGGATTTTTTTGCCAAAATCAGACTCAGAATATCACTATTCGTGATACATTCAAAAGTGAATAACGTCTTTCAAGAAAATTGACTTTGGACAATTTCAGTAAGCACATGCTGCAAAAAATACATCTTTGAATTATACTGTAACTGTAACGATTTGCATAACACATTATATAACAGAATACATCTTAACAAAAATAAGTAGGACATTAGTCGCATTAATCAGGAGTTGTCACAAGTGTGTCTTTCTCCATTTATCATATTTAAAAGGATGTCAGTCTATGATAATAAATTCAACAAACGTTGCTGTCAACCAGGAGCAGCTGTCAAACTTGTTTTTACTCTGCATCCCACCTAATGTCTGGAGGCAAGTGTTTAAGTAGTGTGTGTGAGTGTGTGACTTTTCTCAGTAGAAACGACAGCCTTTGACCTTTACAGCTATGGCTTAACAAGAGAGAAAGCAATAACATCTAATAAGGTGTTACAAGATATCAAAATATGTCAGAAACAGTATGCAAATGCATACATTTCATAAGTTTTAAAGTGGGTCCCAACTTGTGTCACAAGTGAAAATGGTCCCCACAACGACACAACTGCAAGAACTCAAACACACTCTGCCTCCAGCAGAGTTTGGAGGGGAGTGGCACTGAGGAGAAACGTTTTTTGACTCAGTTGGTTGGGGAGGGACAGAGAGGTGTGGTCACCAGCCTCCAAAAACGATCATTCCCTGACGCCTGAGTTCAGTCTGGATCGGAGAGACCGAGGGACCGGGGCCAGCGCACAGAGAGACTAACTTCCTGATGACTTTCCCCCAGTAGGGTTAGGGTGAGCATATCACTGCTAGAATGAGTCATTACGGGTCCCAGAATCGCCTGTACCATGGCCAGAGTTCGGCCTCCAAAGGCGACTTGACTGGCAATTACTCACGCAGCGAGGTCGTGCACGGTGGTGGTAATGGATACGATCCCTACCAAGAAGGTAACAACAACACCTACACCTTTTCAAAGTCCTCTGGAGGCGGCCTGCTGAGTGGAGCAATGATGAACGGAATGATGTCGGGAGGCACAATGTCCAACGGTATGGGGATAAAAAGCGGACATACAAGCACCATGATGAGCAGTTCGGGAGGCGGCATGTCAGGCGGTATGGGAGGCGGAATGGCAAGCGGCATGGCAAGCGGAATGGCAAGCGGCATGGCAAGCGGCATGTCAATGTCAGGCGGAATGGGAGGCGGAATGGCAAGTGGCATGGCAAGCGGCATGTCAATGTCAGGCGGAATGGGAGGCGGAATGGCAATGTCAGGAGGCGGAGGCGGCATGGGAGGCGGATCGAGGTATGGCTCTATTTTCTTGTTTATTTAATTAATTAATTTGCGCTTTCCTCACAGTCACCTGTTGCCAGTTTCTTTGCAACAGGGGAACATGATGTGGTCCTCTCTGCAGCGAGGAGGCATGTACGCCTGCAAGCTGGTTGCCATTAAATATTGATGATTGAAGATGACAGGGCAGGCTCTTTCGTCCCAGTATACATTCCTTTCCAAGTCCTGTCATTTGCAGGTTAAACACATTTCCCCAAACAATACATGATAATATGTGCAGGGACCATGATTGATGTTTCTGCATAATACAAATCTGAACTTTGAAACAACTACGGTTTCATTACGTTTTGGAACAGTTTTTAATGAATTAAGGTTTAACAAAGTCATCCGGTCTCCATACAAATCCAAAGGAGGCTGCATGATTCATGTCAAAGTGTGTGTGCCTTCATAGTTTGTTTGTTGAAGGAGTTATCGTTTGACCTGACTCTTTTATTGCATTGATAACACACTGAGATAATAAAACCAAGAAATGCTGAGATTCTTCCGTCCCTGTAGAATAACTGAGTTTAATTTATGGCTCTTAGTGAGCTGCTGCATTCCCTCTGCTATGACAGCTCTACTCACTTGTTCCAGAAACATGTGTATCAGTTTCAGACCTTCCACTATCACCCACAGGGGAAATGTGGCACTGTGGTACTTTGGGAGAAGTGCAGACAGGGCATCTGGCTGACACAATCCCAAGATGTCGACACAATGAAATCTATTGTAGTATAATAGTTTCTGGTTCAGTTATTTGTTAAGAATTAATATCATGTAGTTTCTGATATCTATGAGCAGGTTTGGTAGAGGCCTCAAAAAATTGGTGGTGGTGTTTTTCAAATTTAAAATCCTCACAATTCTTATAAAAGTATAACTTGACTGACAACCTGACCTGGCCCATAGATCAGCAGCATGTTGGCAGGAACACCATTGTCCTCATCCTTGTTTTTTTATTTGTCATTGCAGTTTTTGCATTCAACTACCTTTTTTCTATTTTTTGGAAGTGCGCAATTGTTCTTGGCACGTTTTGCAAGATATGGTTTTGTTGGCTTTGATTAAATATTTTAATAAAAAAAATGTGCCTATATATTATGTAAATAAAAGAAAGTAGAAATCGGCCTCAAATCCCTTATTTGCCAGAGACACCAACTTTAGACTTGTTATTGTCAGTGTAACCACTGCATGTGATGATAATGATAATGTTTTTATTATGGAGCCATGCAAGTGCACATTTCTAAATAAAAATGTAGTGTTCGAAATTGAATCATACCAGTTAACATAAGTAGACTGCTCGTTCAAATGTTTAATAACACGTCTTTTGATTACTGTTTTACTGTTACATACTCCTACAAAGCCTAGTGTGATGCACAGGACATGACATCAAAACTGTGTGGTCTTAGTGGTGAACAAAATTGAAAATGCTCACTTCTCCTTGCATTACATAATACGAACGTTTGTGACCGCTGATCCAAACTGTTGGTGGTTATGCATTTACTATATGCATCTGAAGATTATTATAACAATGAGCTCGATAGTGACACCTTTAACTCTGCTGCCCCCTGCTGTGGTTTCAGCACCATCCACCAGAGGGCCGTGCTGCTGCAGAACCAGTGCCAGGAGTACCTGAAGAAAGCCGAATACGCCCTTCAATCTGTGAGTCATGGTTGTTATTGCGTTACTGTGGCTGCTTTCCTTCAGGGATGCAATACAATCCTGTCTGAGTCAGATCTACTTCTGTAAGATTTTATCGATCGACGTGGAAAGATTGCCTTGTTGTCAAAAAAACAGTCGGAACATGTGAAAGGAACCAGGCTGATTTTTGTTGGGCCTGTTTTTTATTGCCTGTTTTTTAAAGTAGTAAATTAGTGATAAACCAATTGTTTTTAATGCATAACATTGGTGTGTGATTTATGGCTCCGTGGCATATCCAAATAATCCAACAGACATATTATAAAGTTTTAACAACATAAGAACATTAAAAAAAAATGTTGCAGATACATTCAAAAACTTTCATTGGTAAACATTGAATGAATTAGATAAAAATGGTGAACAATTCTTAGATATTACTCATTTTGCAAACAGAAATATCCAACATTTTTCACATTTTCTAGAGACTGAAACACTTCTTTATCAATATGTTTGGCCTCTGCACTGTGGTTTTGTACACCTCCCTGATTGTTTGGGTCATGCTTTACAGGGCGGTTCCCCGGCTGATGTAGAGCGCTACATGATGCTGGCTAAAGAGTCTATAGTGCACATGAGGAACTGCGCCGTGGACCTGAGACAACTGGGACAGCCAAATGACAATGTAGTGAGGACGTAAGGAAGACTTCTCCCTTTCCTTCACCCTCCTCTGAATAGCCTTTTATTTTAAATCCTACATCTCCTCCTTACTCTCTTCATTACTCGTAGATTGGAGGTATGTAAAGATCAACTGAAGGTTGTCCAGATGGCCATGACGGGCAGCCTGCACAGGAGGAGGAGCACCAGAGTAAGCACGGGAGGATGGGAGGAGCCTGGAAAGAGCTTCCAAGATGCTATTGGATGGATTACACAACACAAGGTTTGCATGCACGCACGCACACGCATGCACACACACACACACACACACACACACACACACACACACACACACACACACACACACACACACACACACACACACACACACACACACACACACACAAACAAACCTCTCAGGTGAGGTAAAAAAGTGAGGCCATACATGCATTCGATTGACCATACAGTATACAGTATAACTGGCTACAGTATTGTTATATATTTAGTTGAAGAGATAAGGTTATTTATAAAAGATTTTCACCATTAAACATGTATTACTTAGATATAGGTTTGGTCACTTTATTTAAAGCCATGGCAGTCAATATAAGAGTGATAGGAAGTTCCAATTCTGGCGTTTGACTTTTGGCGGGGGATTCAATCACATTTAAATTGCCCCTTTAATAAAAAACTGTTTAGCATCCTAATTACACTTACACTGATGTGGTTCCTTGGTGAAGTTGAACCAGCCCTTAGAATATGGCTTAACATGTTTTTATTGTTTATGTTTTTAATTGATTGAAAGGCTTGAAAAGCATCTGTTATGCATTCCTTTGCTGTAAGTAGTTATTGTGGAATGTAAGAAGAACACTTAAGATGACACAGTTGAATTTTTGAACGATGGTTTTGTTTTGCCTTCAGTTCTCTGACCAATGTTCTTCTAGATTCCTGAGGGTTTTGGTGAAAGGCTCATAAAATTCAAAAAAAATTAAATAAATCTTGCCGCCACCTGCTGGTCACATTGAGTATGCATATCAGGTGAGAGGCACTCCCTCTCGTGTCTGAAAAACAATGTGTGTTTTTGCTGATGTAAATACATGTTTGTGTTTCAGCGTCTGATTGAAACGGCCTCCTGGGGAGACGACCCTGCATCCATCGAGCAGCAGGTCCTCAGCCACCAGAGCTTCCACAGCGCCAACCAGAGGTCTGCAGAGGTGGACCGGGCCAGAGAGGACCTGGTGGGTTCAGCTGGAACAATGCCAAATGTATTAGTGCTGCAAACAGAAGTCCCAGTGATAGGTTTTTTGAGAGCACATAACATACCTACCCAAAGACTTTATATTCTACTTACTCAATTTTAATCGGGATTTCAGACTGGCATCTCAATACACACAATGACATATGTATCTTTTTTCAACTATAAATTAGACCAAAATAACAAATCTTGTAAAAAAAGAAAAGAGAACATACAAGCAACCTACATTGACTAATAAATGTTCGTTTTCATGTTCAACATGTTGAAAATGTATTAAATATCCTTTCATTTGTTTTTGATATATCATAGAAAACACTAAAACGGGGGGTTAATATAGTAATTATTATCATACAACTAGAGGGACTCAGATTGAAGAAATCATTTTCAAAATTCAAGCCGCAAATATGAAGATCTCCACAATCTTCAATATGGAGATTTCTGGATTTTATATAAGTTTGAGTTTATGGAAACGTTTCTATATATAGCATATCATATAACCCCAGCCCTAAACTAAATATGTTTTTTGTGTGCAAACTAAACAAGACATTTTGAGAAACTGTGATTCATATTTTTCACTCTTATCAGCATTTTAGGGATTATTGTGTTACAAATAAAATGAACCCTTAAACACATGAAACAACTACAAAACAATCCACAAGTCAAACAAATTAATTATATTAAAAGGGGAAACATTGATTGACAATAACTTATAAGATATTGCTTACACATAATGAATTCAACATTATTACTCATGCATACATTAATCATCACATCTTACCACCTGGTCATTATTCAAGTGTTCTATCATCACTTTTCTAATCTTTTATCAAGGTCTCTTAATCTCATGGTTATTTTTTCCATTCCATACATTTGATTTACTAGCTTCTTCCACTGTTAGGAATTAAGTTATACATATTGAACTAATTACTTTGGATATGTTTAATAATTGATATTCTTACAAGGAATAAGTAAGAATAAGAAAACAATTGTGTATTTCCTATGGTGCTTTCCCAAGTGATAGTATTAGAGGGTTATTGTTTAATCACTGTCTACTCACTAGAGTTTGGTTCTTTTCCCACAGATGAATAATGGAGACAAGGGGAATCTTCATGCTCTGGAACAGGAATGGGAGAGTCTGCAGGTGAAAAACCCCCAGCACTTTACCACAGTGGCTGACACTCCTACTTGTGTTTTCAGGTGCATTGTTGTATTTAAACATACTCTTATTTTCCCTTTCTAGAAAATGTCCATCGGTCGAACCGAGCAGTTGCAGGAGCTCAAGAAAATCATTCAGGAAATTTCCAGAGAGATCATGTGGGTGAACGAACGGGAGGAGGAGGAGCTGATGTTTGACTGGGGAGACAAGAACATCGACAAATACATCCCGAAGAAGCAGGAGGGCTACTCGGTTAGTAAAATGACTCAAAGATTACAAGTTCAGCGAGAACCAGGAGAGAATTGGATTGGTCCAATGGAAATCCATATTTAGGAGCATCTAACTAGTCTATTAACATTCTTGGCAATCCTGTACATCTAAAATACTTGAATTTATGAATTTAATCTGCATTTCATGAGGGAGCAATCATCTGGGATACATTAGATGTTTGGCAGCTGCAGTCAGTCATCCACTTAGAGCGGAGTCACAGAGTGTTCCTCCAGCTGCACCCCTGTGTCCCCTGTGTCCCCTGTGATTACTGAAACTCTTCTTACATCACAGAAACTGATGAGTGCCCTGGAGGAAAAAGAGAAGGACTTGAATAAACTCAAAGGACAAGTTGAGGCACTCCTGAAGAACAACCATCCGGCTTCAGACAAGATCGAGGTGTGTAGCGACCCCGTCATCATTTGACCAACACAGTGTTTACATGCATTTATATGTGTAATATTACTCTATTTGTTGTTTTGTTTGTGTTTTTCAGGCGTACAGTGACACTCTGCAGACTCAGTGGAGTTGGCTCCTTCAAATCACCAAGTGCATTGGTACTCATCTGAAGGAAAATGGCGCTTACAACCAGGTAGAAGGACTCAACATAATAGCAACAGATATAATTGCAAAGCAACTAGCAAACTGGAGACTGGCTGGTAAACACAGTGAAGCATTTAGTATGCTAAGGGGCTGATACTGTATTTCCCTAAGGAGTTGGTGGTGGTGACCAAACATTGAGCTAAAAGAAGAGTAAGAAACTGTGTTAAGCTGGTGATTACATGTCTATATAGCTGGGGGTCCACTGGTTAAGTTACTGGTTCGATGTAAGCTGTTGATATTTTTTTATTGTTTTCTCCCCCCATAATCTCCTGTCTCCCCCTGAACGTTCAAATATCCAATACAGGCCAAATAATTGCAACAAAAAAAAAATGTGAAACTTAAAACCCCACTTAAAAAGATGCATTTTTGATCCATTGATACTAATTATCCCTTTTATGCATCCTAGTTCTTTAAAGAGGCCAATGAGACGTACAGCAAGCTGCAGAAGGAACACGAGACGGTCCGTAAGAACTTCATCTGTGACAAGAACACTACTCTGGAGGACCTAGGGGAGATCCTCAATGGGCTGGAGGTAAAACAGCTTGTTATTTTGTCAATTTCACCTTTAATACAAATATCTGATTCTGTAGATGTAGCCAAAACTCATCTTTAAAATGTGACCTTTATTTTGGAGTAAGTTGTTAAGACCTGCTGTATAGTCTACCTCCTATTTTATGCATTTTACCTGCCTTTTTTTCATCGTGTGTTGAATAAGATATTGGTATTATTACTGTTTTCTGTTTGAATAAGCCACAGAACAGTTTGTAATTATTATTATTATTAATCTGCATTATGATTGTTGTTGATCTTGTTTTATGTTCTTCAGAAAGAGAAAGAGATCATTATGGAAAACAAGAGGCAGGTTCAACATCTGGTCCACAAGTCCAGGAGCATTGTGAGGCTGAAACCCAGAAACGCCGAAGACAAGAGCAACAGCCAAGTCATCGTCAAAGCCCTGTGTGACTTCAAACGAGAACAGGTCCGTTTTTTAAGTATGATGCACTCTTGGGAATACATTAATATTCATCAAGAATCTAATCTCTGAGTAAGTAAGGGATTTTTTATTTAAATAGCACCTTTTAAAGGGGCCCTATTATACTTTCTGTAGTGTGTTATCTAGGTTGTTGTGCATGTAAATGGTCTGCAACATTTAGAATCCCAAAGTTCCCTGCAGAGGGAGTTTCTCTCCCACACACTCACACATTGAAACAGAAGAATTAGCATAATAGGGCCTTTTAAAACAAAGTGTAAACATAAACCGTTATAAATAGAGGGCACACACACAAATACAGAAGACACACATAAATGACAGCTTCTATGAATGCTTATGTTCTATCTTATGTTCCCAGAAAAGCTTGTCTTTATTGAAGAATTTCATTTTTTCGGACTCCACAGAAGGTGATCTGTAAGGGAGATGAGGCGATCCTAAACAACAACAGTCAGCGCAGTAAGTGGGACATTATAGGTCCGGGAGGCCTGGATATGTCAGTGCCCTCTGTGTGCCTGATCGTACCCCCCCCCCAACCCACTCGGCATCAGTCTGGCCAACAAGTAAGGGGCAACAATTGTTTCTTTGGTAGAGAAGAAGGTGCAATAAATGTTGTTGTGAGGTAAAGGTTCATATGTTGTGTTATCCTTAGGAACGAGCAGTACTACGACGCCATCATGTCAATCTGGAATCAGCTGTACATCAACGTAAAGAGTCTCATCGCCTGGCAGTACTGCCTCATTGATATCAGACAAATCAACTCCCTCACCATGACCATGGTAAGTGATGAATACACTCTCTGACGTTAGCCTAAAGTATTATTATCATTAGTATGTTTAAATGAAGTGCATTTCCCTACATTTTGGTTTCTGTTTCAAATGTAATGTTTGTTTGTGTGTGTGTTCAGCTGTCCCACATGCCTCCTGAGGAATACCGAAAACTCATGAAGCGCATGGAGACTCGCTTCGAGGAGTTCAAATCCTGCAGCTACGGCTCCGAGATGTTTACTGACGATGACAAGCGTGGCTTGGATAACCAGTTCACCGGAGCCCAGACCCACTACGAGGAGCTGGTGGTTCAGCTGCCTGCTTACAGTCAGTATTACACAAAATAGACACCTTGCTTTCCTCTGCATGAAAACAATGTATTACATCTTAGATTTTTGATTGTTAACTGCGTCATTTTGTTTTGATAATGAAAAAAATAATGATTAGACGCCAATGAAAGCAACGGCCACAAATCACAATTGATTTGAGATCTTAATAATAATGCACCCTCTGTTCTTTTAATTTGAAGTCCACTAATCACAATAACCAGCTAATTATGTTTTTGACAACCAATTATTAAAAAAAACATCTGTCTTCTCACAGCTGGGAAATTAGAAGCAGAACGAGCAGCGGATCAGAAAAACACACAGTACCTGATCCTGATACAGCAACAGCAGGAGCAGCAGCTGCTACTGGAGCAACAGGCTGCAGCCGAGGCGGAGGCCAGGAGACTTGAAGAACTACGAAGAAGAGAAGAGGTCAAGAAAGTGAAGAAAATGGAGGTCAGAGTGGTAAATAAAGTACATAAGAAGGAAGAAGTTAAAGCCACCAAGGCAGAGGTGGCGAAGAAGGTGGGGAAAGGGTTCTGCTCTTCTTCCTCCTTCTCGTCCTCCCGCAGTTTATCTGAGTTGCACACGCTCAGACTCCAGCTGGAGGGCGCCGAGGGCACGCTGAGTCAGCATGTTCACATCTGCCTCGGAGACGACGGGATACACGACTGTGGCCTCAAGATCTCTCAGTTAGAGGTAGACACGCAAACTCATTAATACAAGAACAGTTTACAGTATTAAATGGTTACAGAAAACTAGTATTGTTCCAAATACGTACGCATTGCAATAATTGTAATTGATTGTATGTTTCCCTACAGACGGTGCAGCAGGATGTCCACCTCATGAACGAGGAGTACGTACGTCTGAGGCAGCAAATCTTAAAGGAGCTGGAGGGCATGAATGACCCGGATAAAGCCCAGTTCCTACGCAGTGAGATTGAGATTATTAACCAGAGACTGGGCGGTCTTGAGAGCAGCTCGTCTGCTTACCTGCAGCGGTAAGATCCCAAACTAAGATGTCCTAACGTTACTTAGTATATTAATATGACCCTTTTTTACATTTTGTAAACATGTATTTCTTCCTGTCTATCAGGCTCCAGGCTCTAAGGGACATGCTGGAGAGCGTGGCACGAGCTGAAGACATAGTGAAAGTTCATGAAGCAAGGCTAACAGAAAAAGAAACCACTTCCCTGACGCCCAGTGAGGTGGAGGATTACATGTCGACCCTCAAGGTATTTGATAGAACATCTTACAATTTCACACATTTTTTGCAACAATAGCTGCAATTTGCACCAACCAGCTTCTGACTTTTTTACATGCTACTTGAAAATATACATTGATTACATGTGACGTTTTGTTCTGTGTTGTTGATGTGTAGAATATCAAAGCAGAGCTGGATCAGAAGAAGTCAGTGTTGGCCTCCATGGAGGCGGAGTTATCCCAGGCCAACCACTGGAACGGCCAGGTGGGCGGGCCCTTCTACAGGTGTGACATGATGCTGTCCAAATACAGTGAGCAGGTGGGCCTGCTGACTGACCGCTGGAAGCGAATCCAAGCTCAGATTGACACCAGGTATGGCTTCCTCTCTCTTTCATATCTATTTTATACAAATGCCACCACCAACTGGTTGTTGCATGCACATTCAAGACAGATTTAAGAATGTAAAAAGGCTCAAGCATTCTCATGTATTTGTTGAATGTATGGCATCTTTTTAATAGTGAGACGCGTCAAATTAAATGTAAGAGGAGATTAGCTAATGTTGAATATTTCTGTTACTTTTTGATCAATACACAGGCTATGAGGCAAAATTGTTAACATTTTATAGTTTATTCTTTGGTGCTTAATTTCTATGAATTGTAAATCGAACACCTTTTGATTTCTGAATGCTGATCGGGTCAAATCATTTTTAGGTGACACCTTGGGCTCTCGGAACTCGTGATGGGCATTTTTCATTATTTCTTGACTTTTTAAACATGCAGTTAATAAATGAATTAAGAAAATCAGCAATCTATAAAATAATCCTATAATACAGCCCTTGACACAGGACGGCTTGCATCGGATTAGAGTGTTGTGTGAACAGGAACTCATTCCTCCTAGTTTCTGTCTCTATGAATTCATAGTAATCTTCATTTATACTGAAAAACATGAAGAAGTTTCTTTATTTAAATTGTGTTCTCCTACTTGCACAGAGTCCAGGATTTGCAGGTGTATCACCCTCAGCTGGAGCACTACAAGCAGAGCAGCACCTCCATTATTGACTGGATTGATACCACACGGAAGAAACAAGACAGCCTGCAGGCCACCAAGATCGAGAGCATCCCTGCACTGACGGAGCATATTACCAAACAGAAGGTGTCCCGCTCAGCCATTTGTTTCTATTCATTAACTTATACACTATGATTTCAATTCCTCTGACATCTTTATATTATTGTTTCCCTAAAGGCTCTGAACTCAGAAATCAAAGCGAAGAGGGAGACAGTGGAGCTAGTGCTGAGGGACAACGAGGCCTGTGTGAACTCTATCAAGGTGAGAAGACCTTCATAGATACAAATTCACTTTTTTAAATCAAATCATAGTACGGATGTACCAATGCATCAGTCAGACATGCTGGGAAGAAGTTTTCCAACACCTAAACTTTGTCTAAAGTGGCACCGCTCGTTCAGACTCCCTCGCAGCGGAGCAGAAGTCATCTATCCGAGACAAACGCACAAAAACTCACCATCAAAAACAAAAGGAATCAAATGAAAACACTGACTTTTGGAACTTAAAATCTCCTCACTGAGGAGACAATAGTACAGCAGACCAAAGAGATTTCGTAAAAAATATTATTAAGATTTTGGTCTCGTTCAAAGATAGTGTTATAAAGGGCAGACACATATGTTGTAATATCTTTTTATTTTAAAAATAAGAAAATAACAGCAAAAATCGGCATCGGCAGAGACATTTTTAAATATGTGCACAACTGTCAAACATTTCAAAAATATGTAAATGTTCTTCAACATAATTTCACTGATTGATACGCACATACTTTTAATATTCGTGGTGTTTTGCAAATGTATTGTTATTAAAGTACATTATTACTTCCTTTGTACATTGTTCTTACATTTCCCCAGATCACTTAATTTGAATGAAACTAAAACGTGTGTTGGTGTGCTCCTGATATCACCGTTTGTTTTACAGGACTATGAGACAGACTTGGCAGCTTACAGCTCTGGTTTAGAGACTTTGCAGAACATCCCCGTCAAAAGGACAATGCTGAAGTCGCCAACGATGGATCTCAATGTGGAAGTAATAAAACTGGAAAAGTTGTCTATCATTAAAAACTGAAACAATATTTTGTGCATTTATTAATGAATGTTATACAAGGGGATCAGTGACATTTCTCAGAAACTGTGAAGTTGACTTTTGTTCTTTCCAAATTAATCCTTGAGTTTGCCTTGTTTTTTCCAGGCTACACAACTGCAAACCCGTTACATGGAGTTGCTCGCCCATTCTGATGACTACTCCAAATTCCTAGGAGTGCTGCAGAAAAACATGGAGGAGCTCAAGGTACTGTTGTATTTATAATTATTATTTTTAAAACATCAAAATGTTGTGTCTTACTGAATGTTTTAGCTTTGTTTGTTTGTTTGTGATCAGCTTTTATTAACATCCTGCCAGGGGACTATGAATAGACTCATATTTGGCTTAATCTGTTGCATACACAGTAGGTGATCATTATTAAATAAATGAATGCTCATTGTACACGATGTTGAAAGATTAAAGTTGAGTTACACTGAGGGAACACTTAGGTGTTGGAAATGTAATATTAAAGGTGCACTAATTAGCAGAGAACTCAAAAGTCTATACCCAATTTAGCAGTTATTCTCAGCTCTAAAGCACGCTTCAGTATTATTATTATTTTACATTTCAAGATGGAGCAAGTTAGTGTCAAGCTGTTGAAGAAATTGTAGCTGCTAGAAGCTAAAGAGACAGATGTTTTTCTTCCGAAGACTGTGGCAATCTGAAGCAAGCTAAAAGGAACAGGATATTGGCAAGATTTGACCTTAAGCTAAATGTAACATTGCGTGCGGTCAATATTTAAATAGCCAAATGTCTCATAAAACCACATCTAGGTGATGATGTGCCAGTCGCAAAGTTCTGTAAACTACCTCTGCATTCACCTTTGCTTCATCTTGCTTTCAGATTCGTAACACCAGGATTGACCTGTTGGAAGAAGAACTTCGCCAGCTGAGAGAGAACATGCAAGACAGCCATGCCAAGAACAAATCTCTGGAAGACGCCGTTACACATTACCGGCTGGAGTTGTCCAACTCGAAGGACCAGCTGCTGTCAATGGAGGAGGTGAAGCACATAACTACGCAGAAGTGCAATGCCACCAAGGACAGCCTGGACGGCTACCAGAGCCAAATGTCAGACCTCAACGATCAGGTGACTCGTCTCCAATATACGCTTGATGAAGAAAAGAGGAAGAAGAAGCTGGCAGAGGAGCGCTACACTACACAGCAGGAGGAGTACGAGTTGGTGCTGAGGAAGAGGCAGAAGGAGCTGGAGACGGTCAGTTGGTCCAATGTGGAGTTGGAGAAGAATGTGTCAACTAAGGAGCACGAAATGGAACAGCTGCGGCGGCAGCTGGCTGAGGAGGCCGCCAGGATCGAGGAGCTTCAGAGGGAGATGTCAAAGGTAAGGAGCCAATGCAGTACGGAGATCAATAATTTAAAGCTCAGCTACGAATCCCACATCCACGTCAGCCGCACAGACACCCATAGGCTGTCAGCCAAGAAGGAGGAGGACACAGCAGATCTCCAGCTGCAGTGCAATGCGGTGGAGGCAGAGAGGAGGGATCTGGAGGAGCAGCTCAGCATGCTCAGGATGTCTATGAGCAAGGCTGAGGAACAACGGCAAAGGGCAGAAATAGAAGCTCACAGCAAGCGTTCTGTCGCCGAAGAGGAAGGGTGCAGGCGGAGAGATCTGGAAATTGAGTTGGAGCAGCTGAGGAGTCAGAGTGATGAGGAAATGAGCCGGTATAAAAAGGAGCTGGCGGAGGTCATGAAGAGACTGCAGGAGAAGAGTGACGAGCTGGCCTACATGACTCACAGTCTGGAGGAGGAGACCCGCAGGAGGAGAACTATAGAGGAAGGGCAGGTTGTGCTTGAACAGACATTGGCCCAGCTGCAGGTGAAGCTCACCAGTTCATCAGTGGCTTTTACCCAGTTGGGCGTGTGCGAGGAGGAGCTTCAGAAGATCCGCTCCGATCTGGATAAGGAGAGCAGGGGGCGAATCAGAGTAGAACAGAATTTAAGCAAGTTACAGGGACGAATGAAAGACATTCAGGATGTTAGAGATGGGCTGGGGAGCCAAGTGGAGAATCTGAGGAAGGCTAACCAGGAGGAAGTGTCCAGAAGAAGGCAAGTAGAAAGAGAGCTGGAGAACACCACCAGTGCCATGACAGAGTACGTCAGCACCCTTACCACTCTACGCCAGAGCCAAGAACACACCAGTGTGTCAGAAAAGAAAGGTGAAGAAGAGCGTCTTAGGTTGCAGGAAGAACTGGAGAGAAGTGTAAAACAAAACAAGGCATCTGCAGAGCGCATGACACAGATGAGTGCCGAGCTGAAGGCTCTGCAGCAACAACTCCTCCAGGAGCAGGCCAGAGGCAAAGAGGCAAACCTCAGGAACGAGAGCCTTTACAAAACTATAGAAGACAAGAGTAAGGTACTGAATGCGAACTCTGTTGAGCTTCAAAGGCTAAAGGTGATGACAGAAACCCAGACCAAAGAGAGGCTCAAGCTAGAGGAGGAACTAAGAGCAACACGCCATGACAAAGAGGAACTCCTGAGAAGCAAACAGGGAAGAGCTGATGAGCTCTCCTCCCAGATTAGTGCCCTGGAGCTGCAGCTGAAGGCCAGTGAGCGCAGCAATGTAGATTACCACAACCTGATCTCAGAGCTTTCCTCAGAGAGGGAGAAAATCAAGCTGGAGACTGAGAAAATACGAAAGCAGGCCACCGAGGTACATCGAAGTTTGGCACTAAGTCGTGGACTGCTCTCCGCTTTCCAAATCAGAGTCCCAATTTGGATGAAGTAGCTAATAGTAGCTTAATTCAAGTGTTCGCTTGCATGGAACACCTCTAGTTCCTCTGTAGAAGCCTCCCACTTGGAAACTCTGATTTGAGCACATATGTCTGTATGTGTTTGCATAGATTTGCATGTCAGTAACTTTCATGCAAGCATACATTGTGCCTTTCTGCCTGCCGACCTCCCAAACAACTGTCTCCCTGCCCACACTGTGCATAGATGTGCAGTCTGCATGCTTTGTTGCCTTTTTTCTTTTTTCGCCCAGGATGATCAACAACAAAAATATTACCTCCAGTCCTCCACCGTTTGATGTTGTTTATCATTTCACTGAAGCATCTTGATGTACTTTAAGACACTCTTTGCAAACTTGTTAAAACAGCACTGCTATTCATTGAAATTATCCACAAGTTATTACAGTATTAGAGGCACCTCTTCTTGTTAGGCCATTACATCAAGATTGAACCATCTATTGACATTAATGCATGTGCTGTTTTACAAATTTACAACATTTTCATAGTAGTAGTCAAAATAGTTGCTCTCTTTTTTGTATCTAAAGTCGTTGTATACAATGTAGTTTGTCTTCAGGATTGGGAAGGTTGATTTTACAATGAAAATCCATTACTTTTGAAATTTGAAAATGTGTTTTTGCTTCTTGATCATTTAACAAAGAGAACACTACTGTAATGTCATTATTATATAGGGACACTTCCCAGTCTTGTTAGACATTGTGCTCTTTGCACCTTTCTTCTGAAGGGAATCAGTTTACATATTATATTGGTCATTTAAAAAGGCTAATTATATCTTGGCGGAACGCACACATACTTACTTTTTATTTTTCTATTTTACTATTTTAATAATCGTTAAAATGGATTGAATCCATTCAATTGCTTTTTTAGATTAAATACTTGGGCATTTTCTGGTTTAGTATACATTGTCCCATTTGAAATGAACATAGAAGCAGGACGAAGGGACACAAACTACAGCAGAACAGAACCAACACATTTTGCGACATCCCTTCTGTCGCTTTTAATTAAGCTATGAGCTCAAATGTAAGACCTCCTTTCAGTATCCTGCTGCATGAATAGATCAAGTATGTGTGCTGTCCTCCTTTATAGTACTTAACTTTAACAATAAGGTTATCAAGCATCAGTACAACTTGTGCGTAGTTAATTTTGATAGTAGCATGATCATTTCTGATTCTATTCGAACATATTCTATCCCAGTGTCATTGGTTGTGTAATTGTATACTGTGATGTAAAATGCATAAAACAATGCTTTGGATATGCAGTAAATATATCAATGTATTTATCAATCTTTCTCTTTTTTTCTACAGACAAAAGTCACGATGCAAACCATCCAGTCCCAGTACAGTGAGATAGAGATAGAGAGAGATAATCTTTTGAGGAAAGTACAATCATCAGACAAGGATAGAGATAGCTGCCGCATACTGGAAGAGGAACTCAGGCTCATTAAATCGTCCAAAGACTCTGAGCTTCGTCGTCTACAAGAGGATAACGAGAGGGTGAAGAAGGAATTCAATTACTGGAAGGACCAGTATGAAAGTCAGCAGGACATGATAAGGCAATATGATACAGATAAGAATCGTATGGAGAGTGAAAAGAAGAGTTTGACAAGTGAGATGGATAGGCTGATGCGGGAACTCAAGGAGCTTGATGAGAAATATAAAAGTAGGCTGTCAGACAAGGAGAAGGAACTGAGGGATGTGGTCATTGTCAGAAAAAATATGGAAACTCAGCTGACAAAAGCTAGAGAGAAGCCAGCCGTGGATCCCTCCTCTTTGGTTTTTGATGGAGTCCGTAAGCCAGTCACAGCTGACCAGTTGCTTGACTGTGCAGTCTTGGACCAACCAACATTTAGCCAGCTTGTAAATGGACAAAAGACTGTCCCTGGGGTGTCTGATGACAAAAAGGTTAATCTCAAAGGGACAGGTCCAATAGCTGGGGTGGTGGTTGAAGGTCCGAAAGGTCCAGGGTCTATTATTGGACCCCTATACAAAATGACATTAACCGAAGCCAAGAAAGAGAATCTTCTGCCACCAGATTGCGTTTACCTGCTATTGGATGCACAGGCTGCAACAGGCCACATAATTGACCCCAGAACTAATCAGAAGTTTACAGTTGAAGAGGCATGTGCTCAAGGTGTGGTTGATGAAGAGGAAAGGGAGAGGTTGCTAGCAGCAGAGGGTGCAGCTGTAGGATATCGTGGTCCTGGCACCAGCAAACCCCTATCAGTATTTCAGGCCATGAAGAAAGGACTGATTGACAAGAACACAACATTGCGTCTGCTACAAGCCCAGGAGTCTGTGGGGGGCATTCTAGATCCTGTACTTAGCGTGTTTCTTCCCAAAGACAAAGCCATTGAGCGTAACCTAATTAATGATGACATAAAACGTGCTCTGAATCAGGAGCCTGAGCTGTACTTGGACCCAGAAAGTGAGGATGGTGTAACCTATATGTCGATGAAGAAGAGATGCAAGGTAGAACTACACACAGGCCTTCTTCTGCTTCCTGTCCCTGAGAAGGTAGATCATTCCAAACTAGTCTTTGATGGTGTTCGGAAACCTGTCACAGCCAAGCAGCTGCTGGATTGTGGTGTCCTGGACAAGCCAACGTTTAAAGATCTAGAAAAGGGAAAGAAAACTGTCCCGGAAGTGTCTGATGACAAAAAGGTGTCATTGAAAGGGACTGGGCCTATTGCTGGGGTTGTAGCTGGGACTAGAGGGAAAATGTCTTTCACAGAAGCCAAACAACAGATGTTTATTGGTGAAGATAGTGCAGATTTGCTACTGGAAGCCCAAGCTGCCACAGGCCACATCATTGACCCTAAAACTAATCAGAAGCTAACTGTAGAGGAGGCATGTGCCAGAGGGGTGGTAGACATTAGGGATAGAGACAAATTATTGGCAGCTGAAGCTGCTGCTGTGGGATACAACCATTATGGTACAGCCAAGCCTCTCTCAGTGTTTGAGGCCATGAAGAAGGATGTTATTGACAGAGAGGCTGGACTACGTCTGCTGCAGGCCCAGGAGTCTGTGGGCGGCATTCTTGATCCTAATCTTAGTGTGTTCCTCCCTAAAGACACAGCTATCAAGCGCAGACTTTTGGATGAAAACCTCAGAAAAGCTCTAAACCAGAGTCCCAAGTGTTACCTTGACCCAGAAACTGAGATTGAAGACAGCTATGAAGCATTGAAAAAAAGATGCACAATAGAGCCTCACACAGGTATGTTACTTTTGCCAATTACTGAGAAGCAAGACCCTTCCAAACTGACTTTTGATGGTGTCCGTAAGACAGTTACAGCGCAGCAGTTGCTTGATTGTGGGGTCTTGGACAAACAAACATTCGACCAACTAATAAAGGGAGAGAAAACTGTCCCAGAGGTGTCTTTGGATAAGAAGGTGTTTTTAAAGGGGACCGGATCAATTGCTGGGGTAGCAGCTGGACCTATGGGGAAAATGTCTCTATCGGAGGCTAAGAAACAAATGCTCATGCCCTCAGAGAGTGCAGATTTGCTCCTGGATGCACAGGCTGCCACGGGTCACATCATTGACCCTTTAACCAATCAGAAGTTGACAGTAGAGGAAGCATGTGCTCAAAGAGTGGTGGACATTAGGGATCGAGATAGACTCTTGAAAGCAGAAGCTGCGGCTGTAGGCTACCGGGATCCTAGCACAGCAAAACCTCTGTCAGTGTTTGAGGCAATGAAGAAGGGTCTAATTGATAGGAAGACTGGGCTTCGTCTGCTGCAGGCCCAGGAGTCTGCCGGAGGCATTCTAGATCCTAATCTCAGTGTGTTCCTTCCTAAAGACACAGCTATCAAGCGTAACCTTTTGGATGAGGACCTCTATCGGGCTCTAAACCAGAGTCCTTCGTGCTACATTGACCCAGACACCGAGCGCGAGGCCAGCTATGGGTCTTTAAAGAAGAGAAGCAAAACAGAGTCTCACACAGGCCTGATACTTCTGCCAATAACTGAGAGGAAAGACCCTTCCAAACTGATGTTTGATGGAATCCGCAAGCCAGTCTCAGCACAGCAGTTGTTTGAATGTGGAGTCCTTGACAAAGCAACATTTAATCAGCTTGTGAGAGGGGAGAAATCTGTCCTAGATGTGTCTATTGAAAAAATGGTCTATCTAAAGGGAACTGGACCCATTGCTGGGGTGGTAGCTGAATGTGAAATAAAAATGTCTTTCTTAGATGCCAAGAAACAAATGCTCCTGCAACCAGAAAGTGCAAATTTGCTGCTAGAAGCTCAGGCTGCCACAGGCTATATAATTGACCTGAAAACTAATCAGAAGCTGACAGTAGAAGAGGCGTGCGCCAGAGGGGTGGTTGACATTCAAAATCGAGACAGATTATTGGTAGCAGAGGCTGCTGCTGTTGGCTTTAAGGAACCTAGGTCAAACAAGCTTCTCTCAGTGTTTGAGGCTATGAAGAAGGGTCTCATTGACAAAAAAAGTACGCTTCGCCTGCTGCAGGCCCAGGAATCTGCGGGAGGTATTATAGATCCCAATCTCAGTGTGTTCCTCCCCAAAGATACAGCTATCAAGCGCAACCTCTTAGATGAAAACCTCCGTCAAGCTCTAAACCAGAGTCCGGAATGTTACCGTGATCCAGAAACTGAACAAAATACCAGCTATGTGTCTTTGAAGGAAAAATGCATGATAGAGCCTCAAGAAAGCCTTCAACTGTTGCCAGTCTCTAACAAATGTGACCCCTCCAAACTTCTCTTTGATGGTGTTCGTAAGTCCGTCACAGCACAACAGTTGCTTGATTGTGGAATCCTGGACAAATCAACATTTAATCAACTAATAAAGGGGGAGAAAAATGTTGCAGAGGTGTCTGTGGATAAAATGATATTTCTGAAGGGGACGGGGTCAATTGCCGGTGTTGCAGCTGGACCTTTAAGAAAAATGTCTTTTACAGAAGCCAAGAAACAGAACATTATGTCATCCAACAGCGCCAACATGCTTCTGGATGCTCAGGCAGCCACTGGAAAAATAATTGATCCCCAAACTAATCAAAAACTGACAGTGAAAGAAGCATGTGCTAGAGGAGTAGTGGATAAGGAGGATGAATCAAAGTTGTTTGCAGCTGAAGCTGCTGCTATAGGTTACAGAGACCCAAATAGTAGCAAGCTCCTGTCAGCAGGCCAGGCCATGAAGAAGGGATTAATTGACAAGGACACAGCTCTACGTATACTTCAGGCTCAAGAGTCTGTAGGGGGTATTTTGGACCCTGCCCTCAGCGTATTCTTTCCCAAAGATATTGCTAAGGATAGGGATCTCATAGATGACGACCTATATCAGGCCCTGAATAAGTCTCCTAAGTGTTATCTGGACCCATACTCCCAACAAGCAACTACATATGTATCTCTGAAGAAAAAATGCAAAGCTGATCCAAGCACAGGTCTCTTGCTCCTCCCTGAGCCTAAGAAGCCAATAACTTTCCCGGGGCTCAGAGGCAAGGTGTCGGTCATAGATCTAGTGGATGCAAACCTATTAAATCAGTCGGATGTGGAAAAACTGGGGGATGGCAGATTGACGTGCAAGGATATTGAAGACCGCCTGCACTCCTACCTGAAAGGTTCCACATGCATAGCAGGAGTTTATGATGAGGCCACGGATAAGGTGATGCCGGTCTATCACGCAATGAAAGCTGGACTGTTGCAACCTGGGACCACCTTGGAACTGCTTGAGGCCCAGGCAGCCTCCGGTTTTATAGTTGATCCTGTCAACAATCACTACCTTACTGTAACTGATGCCTACAATAAAAAACTGTTTGGGCCAGAGTTTAAAGACAACTTGCTATCAGCAGAGAGGGCTGTGACTGGTTACAAACTGCCGGGTACAGACAAGATTATCTCCCTTGTTCAGGCCATAGAGAGAGGTCTAGTGGAGAAAGGTCATGGCATCCGTCTACTAGACGCCCAGATTGCCAGCGGTGGTATCATTGATCCTGAACACAGCCATCGTGTTGACGTTAAAGTAGCCTACAAGAGAGGTTGCTTTAATGAAGAAATGAACAAGACCCTGACTGATCAGAGTGGTGAGACTCTGGGCTACTTTGATCCTAACACAGAAGAAAACATAACCTATCTGGAGCTTAAGAAACGCTGTATCACAGATAAGAAGACGGGCCTCATCCTTTTGTCTATAATGGACAAGGACGAGCTAGAGTCAACTCTGAGTAACCGCACACGAAAGAGGAGAGTGGTTATTGTGGACCCAGAGACTAATAAAGAGATGACAGTACGTGAAGCATATGACAAAGGTTATATTGACCATGACACGTTCCTGGAGCTGGCCGATCAGGAGTGTGAGTGGGAAGAGATAACTACCACTGCTCCAGATGGTTCTGTAGAGTTGATTATCATCATGGACAAGAAGTCTGGAAGAAAGTATGATATATTTGAGCTGATTGAAAAGCGAATTATTAGTCAGTCCCATTTAGATGATTACAGATCGCGTAAAATCACTCTTACCCAATTTGCAGATATCCTCACCAACAAGACCAAACGTGGATCATCAACATCAACATCATCATCATCAAAATCAGTGGCCCCAGTTACATGTTCAACTACATCATCTTCAACTTCAAAAACATCAGCAGTCTCGGTTCCATTTTCAGGGAAATTATCTTCTTCACCGTCAGTCCCCCCAAGACCCTTATCACCTACCCTCGCCAAGATGACCACAACAAGAACTACCACATTCACAGAGCGAAGCGCTTCAACCAGTAGTACAGCTCATGACTCATCTGACTCTCTAAGGGGTATATCCAGTGTTTCTCTCACCCTAGCCTCTGTTGCTGAATCAGCAGGGGAACAGGAACCTGTGGGTGCCATATTTCACACAGATACATTAGAGAAAATATCCATCACAGAGGCTCTAAATCGTGGTCTATTGGATTCCATCACTGCCCAGAGACTGTTGGAGGCTCAGGCCTGCACTGGAGGAATAATTGATCCCACAAATGGCCGTAGGCTAAGCATCCAAGAGGCTACCCGGCAAGGCATAATAAATGACGACATGGCCCATAAGCTCAAGCCTGCCCAAAAAGCCTACTTTGGCTTTGAGGACATAAAGACCAAGAAGAAGATGTCTGCTGCTCAGGCCATGAAGGAGATGTGGCTGCCATATGAGGCAGGGAATAGGTTCCTGGAGTTCCAGGTTGCCACAGGGGGGGTTTATGACCCAGAAATGGGCTGTCGAAGAACCATGGAAGACGCCATTAAAATGGGCTGGCTGACTGTAAGAGCAGCTCAGAATCTCCAAGACCTCAGAAACCACACAAAGAACATGACCTGCCCAAAGACCAAACTTAAGATCTCTTACAAGGAGGCTCTGGATAATTGTCTGGTGGAGGAAAGCAATGGGATGAAAATGCTCCAGGCATCATCTGAGTCTTCCAGAGGAATCAGCAGTCCCTACAATGCCTCCTCTACCCCGGGATCCGCTGCTGGCTCCAGGAGTGGTTCACGACGCGGCTCCCGCCGGAGCAGTGTCGACCTAGGCTCCCCCCTCTCCTTATCAAGCACCTTATCAACTTCTTACCAGACTCGTACAACCGTCAATACACTCTCCCCAAGATCTACTTATTAAAATGAAAGATCAGGCGCAATAATTCTCTTACCAATTAGTCAGTTTGTTAAAACTATACTGGTTGTTTAAAAAAATAATTGTGTGTTGTATATCCATCCATCCATCCATCTTCTCCCGCTTATCCGTGGTCGGGTCGCGGGGGTAGCAGTTCCAGCAGAGAGCCCCAAACTTTCTTTTCCCTGGCGACATCAACCAGCTCTGACTGGGGGATCCCAAGGCGCTCCCAGGCCAGCGAAGAGATATAATCCCTCCACCTGGTCCTAGGTCTACCCCTTGGTCTCTTCCCAGCTGGACGTGCCTGGAACACCTCCCTAGGGAGGCGCCCAGGTGGCATCCTAACTAGGTGCCCGAACCACCTCAACTGGCTCCTTTCTACGCGAAGGAGGAGCGGCTCAACTCCGAGTCCCTCCCTGATGACCGAACTTCTCACCTTATCCCTAAGGGAGACACCAGCCACCCTGCGGAGAAAACCCATCTCGGCCGCTTGTATCCGCGATCTCGTTCTTTCGGTCATGACCCATCCTTCATGACCATAGGTGAGGGTAGGGTGTGTTGTATATGAGGAGAACAATTCTAACTATTTTCCTTGAAAGGTTCGTTTTGTTCTTTGCATTGTTTTAGTTTTAGCTCTGTTGTTGCTATGCTTTTAAAATGCTTGTGTACAAGTTATTGTTAAAATGAACACTGTCAAGACATTTTTTGTAGAAATTGACTCAAGTATTATTGGGCCTCTGAAGGTATTTGGATTTGTTTCAAGTTAATACAATTGTCAGGCACTATTGCCCCCTATTGCCCCTAAAATAGGCTTAGAAATGATCGCCATATTCTTGCATACACATATTACAGATATGTTTTTTTAATCGTTGTAGAATACTCATTTATTTTCAAGCTTTGCATTGGTAAAACAATAATGTTCTGTATACATTCATTTTTTAAATACCTATTTTGTGAAGGCAGGGATGCAAGGTTTGGTTACATATATTGGCTTAAGTATTTTTTTCACTTTATCAGTTGTCAGCCATTGGGTTTTTTTTCCTTGGTGCTTTGGTTTTATAACAGTTTCCCAATATCTCAAAAATAAAAGCTAACATTTGTCTTTTGCTCATATGGACTCATCTCTGTTCTTGTTCATGGTCTGTTTTCATACAACACTTTTTATTTAAAAGAATCAGGTTTATTACCCAGATGGTTTTTCTCATGCAAGAAATTTGCTTTGATGTTTTGGAGCAAGAGAAATTTAAGATGAAAGTACTGAACATTCCAGAAACAAATATTAAAGGTAGAATACAAAAATTATACAATATAGAAAAAAAAGAAGATTTGCATTCAAAAATAAAAAGAGTATTACAAGTTAATGATTGTTAAGTTAAAGATGCAACTGAAACTAAATAATGCTTGACCAAAATGTCAGTGCCATATGTTTTAAATTTCTGATTGGGCCAAATTGGATACATTCAATTCAAATTCCATAACCTTTTTTAGGTTGTTACCATTATCAATCTTTAGCTTGTCTCAAACTAAATATGGTAGAGACTGAGTGACATGTAGTCTTTCCTGTGTGTCCAATAAGTGCATTGTTTACATCCGTAGGGTTTCCCGATTGAATTATAATTTGAAGGAGACATAGCAGAGAGAACAAATAGTTTAAATCACCTCTTAGATAAGCACTCTTTTATTTGCTAAAAATATTATACAAGGTGTTGTGGAAATAATTATCATCATCAATTATCATGCCAATTTGTAACATACAGGACAAACCTCGATGTCTGTTTACCTTCTTTAAGGACACAGGCGGCTTAGCCAATAATGTTATTGTTCCCATTCTGTGACCGGTCAATACTGGGATACAGATGGTCTGTGTTGTGGGTACACTGGGACACTTCCTTCTCTGTATTTGTGGACTCCAAGGTAAAATCTTCGAGGTCATAAGTGTCCGAGGCAAGTAGCTCTGTGTTCCCACACTGTTTAGGCTATCTCCTCAAATATGTTGTTTACTCTCTGCGAAACCAGTTAGATGGGCTGGCAAGAGAGAGGCTCTCCAGAATTGACGTGGCAACTCTACCGTGAAGTCAGAACCTCTGACTCTTGGACTTGTGATGTGAATCCTCCGGCCGTTAACTCCAAATAAACCATCATGTGTTTGACATCAAAGCTACTGCTCTTCCCGTGTCTCCTTCCTGAGTCGGTGACTCCCACTGCATAGCTACACAGAAGTTTCCTCTACAGATTGGCGTTGTCGGCAGGATGCCAACAGATCTTCAGATTGTGGTAAGTGTGATTTTCAAATCTACTTTGGACATTGCCTTATCAGAATCTGTGATTGACGGTATCCTAAAATTACCTGTGAAACTGATTGGCTGCGTTTCCTTTTGGTTAATGAACATTTGGGGATAATAAACCCAGGAGATCAGTGTCTGGGGACTCAGTCCTGGCTGATTTCCTCTGTGTGTGCTGCTCGGAACGGAAGTGCCATACAGGCATACACAGCTCATGTTTAGAGATACCTTAAAGAAAGGGCATCAGTGAAGTGGAGCTTCTGTGTGAATTGAAAGCAATGTAAAAGATTTGTATTGAACAAATCGCCGGATTTTGAGGGTCTTAGTGGCTAAACATAGCAGTTGAAAATAAGCAGCCAAAGATATTTACTGCTATCACCTCTCTGTAAAAACACGGCTCCAGCTGCAGCCTTGCGTGTGTGTGTGTAAAAGAAACCTCACTGCGTGTGTGTGGGGCTGGAGCAGTGCAGGATGAGAGGGAGAAAGTCACAGCTTATTGCGTATAGGCTTTAACTCACGGCACCGCCGTCCTTCAAACGGGACGGTCTAAAAGCACTCGTTGTTTAGGACCGCTTTTCTCATGGTTAGACGGGCCAGCGCGAAGTGCGTGCATCACCCGATGTGCTACGGCTCTCTGGAGCAGGTAGCGGTCAGGAGTGCATACATAAAATTATAGGCTAATTGATCAGAGGTGTGTAGTGGCAAGCAAGCATAGGCAAACTGTGTTTCACCTTGAGGTGAACTCGATAGCAAGTAGATATAGGCTGGTCGTACGGACTACAGTCAACTGAGCTGTTGTTTGGAGAGAAAGGGCAGGGAAAAAGTCTGTGGGCTCCGATCGGGGGGGCACAGCGCCACTAGAAACAAATAGCCTAGTGGTTGTCGCAAGAGGATAAGCTAGTTATCGTTCTTGGACGGCTTTCAGGCACCGATAAATCACTTGTATACAAGGGTGAGGCGTGAGAAGACGCCGCACTGGAGATAATTCCCCACCCCCTCTAAGATCTCTAAAATCCGGACTAAATTGAGCTGAAGAGCTTTGCTGTCGCGCTGGTGTTTATTAAGAGTTCATGTTTTGTTTGTCTGATTGTTTGTATGGGGGTCTATATTGGTTTGTCCCGCCGTCTTGTGTATGTTTTGTAACAATAATGAATCAGTCCATAGACAGGGTAAAATGAACTAAACTTTAATTATCTCACCAAAAGTAAATGACCTGAGAAAAATAAAAAGTGTTTTTATGTCCTGCCTCTGAGTGCAGGGGAACATGTAAACAAGAAGCACACTGTTCAGGGTGAGCGCTAGGTGTAAGAAGAAAAAAAGATTATATTGCTTTAAGAATCCATTCTTAAATGGTATTGCTGGTATGTTAAGATATCTTTGTGACCTTGTATAAACCCTATGCCCCGTCCTGCGCCCCGAGACCCTCAGAGACTTGCCTGAGGAGATCAGAGTTGCAAAATCTGGTTTTAGGTCAATGTTGTATTATTTGTTTCATTTATTCTTAATCTATGTATTGTATAGTAATAATGAATAAAAACGTAATGTATTGAACACATTCCGAAACAAAGCAGATAAGCAGAACAAGACTCAGACATAATACTAATTGTTGTTGAAACCTTTTGCGCTGTTGCAGCAAAATGGAAACTGTGTTAATTATTCTGTTCCAACTGGCCACTGGAATCAGAGAATTAATATAAGTTGAAGTTCAATTACAGTTTTAAAAATAGTTTAACCATTCTTTATTAAACTGCTTGAAAATATTTCTAGTATCAACCAATTGGTCTCCATAGAGGATGCTAAAATTAAAATAGTTGTTAAACTACTGACAAGTTTTCTGAAACCGAGCTTATGAACAACAGAGTAAAGGTTGCTGGTTAAGCCAGGATCAATATATTTGTTGAAGTTTTTATTGTGTGCATAATAAATGTGTTAAATTAATTGAGCAATTCTTTAAAAGTATAATGTTGCAATTTCTTTAAAATAAGTAATTACAGTTACAAAATAGGTGTTGTTTTCCAAGGGCCTCTCTTTCACAGGCACTTTTAATCATAACACTTCCAAGTCCTACAGAGATCAGTATCACTTTATGTTGCAAGCCAAATCCAGGGGTTCTACTCGAGCCCAATTTTAAATACCATAAAGAAAAGTATTGAACCCAGCTCGAGCTAAATGTCAAATGTATTTAATTAATGTGCAAGTGTTTTGATTTATTTAAAATGTTCCAGTCTAGCTTCCTTCGAGTTTAATATAAACAACAGATTGGTTCTCATAACATTCTCACTGCTGTGCTGTCCCAAATGTTTGAAACCTTGGGCAGACAAGCACACACACACACACACACTTTGGATGAGTAATCACTTTATCCAAATTGTAAATTGTTGCCTTCTTTAAAGTTATTAGTAATTCAAGATTAATTATTAAATTAAATTAGGTACATAACAATAAACAAAATAACTTTGACTTGATCATTTTGTTCACGACATTAGACCTTGTCCTCTAATCTCTACAAGAATAAGATAAGTGTGCATGTTTGGGTGTGGAACACTCCTGTAAAGTACCTAATCTTGTTATCCTTTTCATTACAGAGCTGGGGAAATGGTGTATTGCTTAGATTCTGACCCGTGCAAAGTCCAATTTTGACTGACTTTAGTTCTAATGTTAATTTGATTTCAACCCATAAGGAATTATTTAGATGAACTCAACATTTCACATGATGATGGATTAGTGCTCCACATTTTTCCCACTAATTTGTTGTGCAATTAGGCCAATGGTAAAGAGAGACATTGATGACCTTGTGTCCCTTTTGTTGGTACGTGGTTCCATTCTGTCTATGGCCTTGGACGGCTTCACTAAGAATCACCCAGTTCTGACAGTTCTGAGTGCAGTCACAGAGATGCTATGGCTGCTCTACATGAAATGACATTAATGGTCTGGTCTGAGAATGGACACCATTACCTGCTTCCAGAGACAATGCAGCTCCTCAGACTGAACAATACTGTCTAACGTGGGCCACTCCCCCCACCAAGCCATGAACTGAAAGAACACCTGGAAGCCTCCCGGTCACACCAGCACCAACCCTTGGGTCAGTCAGATGGGACTAACGGCTTAACTTAGGGCATTTGGTTCAGAAATATGACTCTCGTTACCGCAGAGTGGGTTGTTTTTTTAAGGCTATTCATACTGCTATGCAGAGGATGCCTGTAGGTTGGCAAGCTGTTAAAAGCCCCTACTATTTTTTAAAATAGGCCTAAATGTCAGGAGCCTCTTAATGTCTAGTTCTACATGTATTCACATTATATGGACAATGTTTCCACCTGGTGAAACTGAAGGCTGCACGGTACTCAGGCTACAATACGACCATTCTGTTCTGCTTTAACAATTCAATTGATAGATTCTACATCAAAACAATTAGCTTTTATTGTTTCCAATGATAACGTCATTTTAAGAGAAGGAATGCAAACCTGTTTTCAAATGTAAGGTTTTGAATGTGTTTGACATTTCTCAGTAAAAACACCCTCAGACACCCACTATCATTTATGCTATGCCATCAGAAGTGACTCAGATGTTAGGGGGAAGAAGCTTTTCCTCCCAAATCAGATATGCTTTGTTTTTTTAACAAAGGTATGCATTTCCTGCATAATATATGTTTCTCACAATTGTTTGTTTTTTTGTAAGCTGCACACAGGTGATACTGAGTCTTCTCGAGTAATAGATTACACCATGCTTAAATAGACTCCTAAGTTATTATTTCATATGAGACATATGTAAGAAAAGGGAGGGAAGAGTCAATTATATTGAGTAATTGATTTTATATTGGAACATTTATTTCTCAAACCTGTTTTATGGAAGAGGAAAATATTTCTGATAAACTAATATGTTATCAAACGGTAAATGGTGAATTAATATAACATTTAGAATCATTGAGAAGGGGTGATATCCGCAGGGACTAGCTCACCTTTAAATTACAATAACATTTCTCTACTTTGGACTGATGAGTTTATGATTCTTGCATGTTAAATGACTAACACAAACCTTACATTTATGCATGTGCATGTCTCAGGAAGGCTCCCAAATAATTCTGAGGGGCCTATCCTATTTTTGTATTTAAATGATAATGTGCTAATCCATTACCTTGAGTTGTCTGCACTCAGGAAAACATCCCTATCAAGTGTTAACCCAATAACTACAGTAGGACAGCTCTGAAGGCCAAGGGTCAGAGAGAGAGCTACGTGGGTCCACGCCAGCCACTGCAAGGTCCTAATCACCAACAAAAGTAGATGACAACAAGTGATGTGTCCTAATCACCAACAAAAGTAGATGACAACAAGTGATGTGTCCTAATCACCAACTTGCACCACACTTGCACTACATACACCAAAACACACTACACACAAGGTATCACGAGCGAGTGCCAGCTGAGCGGTTCCATATGCTCTCTGGTTCCTCGTTTGTGTTACCGGTGTGCGGAGTCTGACTGTCCGTGTCACAAAATCGACCGAAGGAATACACACACACACCCCATGGAGCATTCCCACCTCGTGATGACGGCTCGCCTGGGACAACGCAACCGTGAGCAATACAACTGGCCTGGCCCAGTGATGTGGGGTTTAGCTCGCCACAAGATTACGTTTGGTTGTGCGGCGACAAGCTCTATCAAGTTCTGGCTCCCCTCTGGATAGGTACATGCACTCTAGTGGATTTGAATCCAGCAATCAGGCTTAACAACACTACTCTTTAATGTAACATTATCCATGCATAGAAAGATGTTTCAAGTACTGGATTAATTTCAGTTTTGGCCCAAAACAAATATTTATAATATTTCATATAACAATTATGTAGCATATTTGATCCTCAAATTAGAGAAGTATAATTTAAAGAAATTGATATTCTCAACATTAGATAAACACAGAAGAATCCTTTCCAAGTACCATAAGTAGCTCAGGTAAGTATGGCTAATAGGAATACTTGATAGACTTAATTTGGTACAGATCAGTGGTAGCATTTACAAATGTAATAATTCAAGGTTTAAAAATGTTTAATCCTTCCTTTCCAGGTTTTTACAAAAGTCTTTGAATATTTGCCTAACTTTTCCTTTTCAGATTTTGAACAATGTACTTGACTAAAATGAATGTATTGATTTCACTAAGTGCCTTACTCTTGACTAAAGCGTATTTGAGTAAACGGTAAAAGTAATCCTAAAATTGAGGACACTGCACTTTTGCAGATTACAGATTGATCAAATCACCAGTGTGAATTCTATACTCTAACTGTGAATTTTTAGCTGGATCTCTTACGATCCTGAGTTTTAAAATGCTTTTGACTAGTGATTGCCTTGAAGTAAATCTTTAAAGCGGCAAGCTGGTTTTGATTTTATAGTTTGATGAATGAAATTAACTAATGGTAAATGATCAAATATATTAGTTTAAAAACAAATATTTAGCCATTGTGCACCTGTGTTTTATGTGTGTTCATTATTATGCTTTTGACAAAAGATGATCAAACACTGATGAGAGATGATTTTTCCTATTATGATTGGCTGTATCAATCATTGTGATTGAATGTTTCAATCTTATTCCACTTTGTGATATAATTGATGGAAGGTGAGACCACACTCGAACCTGGAGACGCCTATTGAGTTAATTATTGACCAAATTATTATTAGACTAATGTTTTTAGGTTATCATAAATGATAAAAAGAGAGGACTGTTGTGGAAATAATTATCATCATCAATTATCATGCCAATTTGTAACATACAGGACAAACCTCGATGTCTGTTTACCTTCTTTAAGGACACAGGCGGCTTAGCCAATAATGTTATTGTTCCCATTCTGTGACCGGTCAATACTGGGATACAGATGGTCTGTGTTGTGGGTACACTGGGACACTTCCTTCTCTGTATTTGTGGACTCCAAGGTAAAATCTTCGAGGTCATAAGTGTCCGAGGCAAGTAGCTCTGTGTTCCCACACTGTTTAGGCTATCTCCTCAAATATGTTGTTTACTCTCTGCGAAACCAGTTAGATGGGCTGGCAAGAGAGAGGCTCTCCAGAATTGACGTGGCAACTCTACCGTGAAGTCAGAACCTCTGACTCTTGGACTTGTGATGTGAATCCTCCGGCCGTTAACTCCAAATAAACCATCATGTGTTTGACATCAAAGCTACTGCTCTTCCCGTGTCTCCTTCCTGAGTCGGTGACTCCCACTGCATAGCTACACAGAAGTTTCCTCTACACAAGGTCTGTTCGTATTATCATGAGTCCAGAAGTACAACAAATCCATTAGGTTCAATTATACCCTTTGAGCACTCTTCAGTGGTCGGACGTGGACATGGGCAAGAAAATATTTGTGCTTTGCTTTGAAATTTGCCTTTAAAATATATATATATTTGGGACCTTTATTATTTACTTTACTGGTTTGACCATACACTGTATGGGCCATTCTACCAAATTGGTTCAAAGTCAGGTTGGAAATGTTTTGAAATTGTGTACGTTTTTTTCCCAAAACTTATGACAAAACACATCTAAATTACACATATCTAGTAAAAGAACCGTACATTGTATATCATATTTTCAGACTGTATTGGAATGTTCTTCCTCTACCAAAAATGTACACTACCAAAATATAGTACATATACTGTAGTAAAAAAGTATTATATTAACCTCTTAAGATTGTTTTACCTTCCCTTCTCTAAATAGTATTTTAACAAATATTTCTTGAGGGGTTTCACAATGAAATCAATAAAAGTGAATTTCTAATCAAATTTCAAAGTTAAATTTATACAATTCATCAACATCTTAATGCAAACTTTCTTTGTAAAATGCATAATACTGATCATATTGATTCCAGAGTTGATGATTGTTGAAATTGAACATACATTAAACCAATCAGTATCATATCATTGTAGTTGATGACTATATAGGCTACTTTATTTTTTACAAAACATCCAGTGTTTCGGTAGTGACCACAGTATTTTGTTCTCAAGGTTGTATCATATTCCCTCAACCTTATTGCTTGATCTTAACTCATAAATGCCTTATGTTGGGAATATTACAAACACAAATGTTTTGGGGTCAATATAATCATTTTCTTTTTGAAGACATAAGAATTGTTCATCCATAACCAATTACAGTACAAACATTGCTTATCAATAGAAAATAATTACCCAAAGTGGGTACAATAAAAGAGAACATTGATTTATAATTGATATTATGCTGTTGCTGTCAGGCAAACCAATGTATCCCTAAAAGGTTTGTAACAAATAGATTCAACATCTAAAATAAAAATACACAAGAAAGTGATATACAGTTGAATCTGAATAATCCGTGTATCTACCGTCCAATTGTTTTTCTTTATTAAACCCGTAAACGGAAGAGCGTCTGAGAAGCGTTTTTGCTTTTTGCTTTTTACCTTACTAAATGGTCAAATAGTCATTGGAGCGAGGGGCGGGGCCAAACTCACGGAAGTGATTTCAAAACAAAAGCACTCGTTTGCTAAAATCACACTTTGAATCACTACAGTATCCTGCTGAAGGAACGGTGATTATTATAAACAAGGGGAATTTAGTTTATCACAACGAAAACGGCCAAGACACATATTGAGCCCAGAAAATGTATGTTATTAAGGGCTGTAAATATAATAAACCTATGTCTAAAATGGAAAACATTGTTAGGAGATTTAAACTATAGGCCTACACCGATTCTGCACTATGGTCACTCCGCCGTCTCTCGCGTTTTTTTTCTCCAAATCAGCTGCTCTTCATTATTCCTGCTATATTTGACGAGTGATACAAATATGTTTTACCACAAGTTCTTAAGGAAACTGACACTGCTGGACTCGGTTCTAGTTTGACTTCTACCAGAAATAGAAGTAGGCTACTTTTACTGTGTAGCTACTTTGTGAGTAATCCTCTGTCAAAGTCCCCTCCATAGTACATAATGCATGTTTTCTGCTATCTTTGATGAATGTTAAAAATATAATTTTACCATTAGTTCTTAATGAAATTGATACTGTTTGACTTTGTATTAGCCTACTACTTACAATACATTGAAGTACTTTTACTGTGTATTGTTTGAGCAATAGTCTGTCAAAGTCCCCTGCTGAGAACAAAATCAAGCCACTTCTGCTAAGTTTGATGAGGGAATTCTTGTTTGTTGCCATTAGTTATTCGTGAGATTGATCCTGTTGGACTCAGTACTATAGTGAAACTACCCCCACAAGTACTATGAAGTACTGACTGTGTACTTTTCCAACAATCCTCTGTCAATGTCCCCTCCTGAGAACAAGAATGCATGTTTCTCTGCTATTTTGAATAAGCGTTAAAAAACCTTTCTTCATGAGACTGATATTGTTGGACAGAGTATTTTAAGAGGATGGTAGACTGCACATGACACACTCTGTCACTCTTGTTGGCCTCTTGATGATGCTGCTGTCTTTTAATGATTATTTCTCAGCCGCTAGTTCGTCACAGATTCTTCAGTCTCATCAGCCTCATCCTTCCATCAGTCC
The DNA here is from genome assembly GCF_902827175.1 of Gymnodraco acuticeps. Classification (NCBI taxonomy): domain Eukaryota; kingdom Metazoa; phylum Chordata; class Actinopteri; order Perciformes; family Bathydraconidae; genus Gymnodraco; species Gymnodraco acuticeps. The sequence goes on along the minus strand of NW_022991154.1, from coordinate 4,763,732 downwards.
CAGTCAACGCCTCCAGCACAATTCCAGTGTCTGACTCCATATGATATTGTCCTGATGCTGTAAGGGTGATGCCCCATGATCACACAGTGCCAAGGACCTCATATTATGTATGTCATTAATCTTGTTGTAGTTGGCATCTTCGTACAGTAGATTCATCTTCTTATTACAGACACATGCATTTCCTAACATATGCTGTAAAATGTATTATCTCTTCGATTTACACACGGCATCTATTGCACGTCTGTCCGTCCTGGGAGAGGGATCCCTCCTCTGTTGCTCTCCCTGGGGTTTCTCCCATGTTCCCCTTAAACTGTGGGTTTTCTCCGGAAGTTTTTCCTTGTACGATGTGAGGGTCTAAGGACAGAGGGTGTCGTTTTTCTCATACTGATATTCTGAACAATCTGTGTTGTTGTATTTGCTGTAAAGTGTCTCTACTGTAGGCTATTTTTATTAAATGTACAGCACTTTGGCTCGACCAAACATCGTTTATAAATGTGCTATATAAATAAAACTTGATTTGATTTGATTAATGTTACATCACCCATTATAACAATTTGCTTTCCTTTTTCTCTTCTCTTAACTGAATAGCCCTGTCTTTAAGTATAATACAATGTAAAGTCCTTTTCCTGCACCATTTGAAGGCTTCAAAACAGGCCTTTTCACTGTATGTGTTTGGAGAAATGACACAATCAATGGCCCAGAATTGTACTTTATAAACTCTGAATCTTGTGGTGCTTGAAGAATTACACACTTGGTTATATATGCCTTTTTTGTAGCCCTTTTTTGCAATATTTATTAACATGTCAGTAGTTATTTAAACAAAACACTATCTGAGGATAATACAAGCAACCATAAAACACCCTTTACTAGAGCCATTGAATTCCATGAATAATTTATCCTTTCACAAATCTTTTCAACTGCTGTAAGTTAGGGCACTCTCTGTGCAGAAAAATTTAAATATTCTTCATTTGCAGTATTTAAAAATACTGAAAGACTGCATCAATTATATATGTATATATATATATACATATATAATATCAATATTTGTATTAACTAACCAAAGTCAATTTAAATAGCGGGCAAAAATGGGTTAATTGCCATGGATGTGGTGTTTGATACAGTTTACGTTCAATTTCAACTATTTTAGGCAGAAAAACGTATATTGACCAAAACTTTTTTAATAGTTTACTATAATTTAGAAAGGTTTTTGTGAGAAATAATTTCAAAAGTAAACTTATTTTTCATTTTATATTTAAATTTGAAATACAACATTATTAATTTATCAATTTTTTAAAATTATTAATCCATTTATTTTATTGTATTTCCTTGAGGCTGGGGAAGATATCATGTAGTTCAACATGCAAATGTTATAATGCAAGTAAGTATAAGTATAACATGGAAAAGGAAATAAAATACATTTCATAGGAGGATGTGGATTTATTTTCTCTCACCTTGTAATTACACAATCAAACAATCTATATTTAGCTCTGGCCTTCACTCACAAAAAAAGATTTTGTTGAATTGGACACATTTTTCAAAGCTCTATTGACTGACATGCAACGACTGGGACTGATGGAAGAATCTGAGAGGAATGAACTAGGAGCAGAGAAATAATCATATTTTAAAAGACAGCAGCTTCATAAGGGGTGTGTCAGTGTGCTGAAGGATAGACCAGCTATCCAGGCCAGACTCTAAAGACTTTCCAAGGTGTAAAATGCTGCTGCCGGAGTACTGACTGGAAGTATTGCTGATAATCAAGTCTACCATCCTCTTAAAATACTCTGTCCAACAATATCAGTCTCAGGAAGAAAGTTTTTTTTAACGTTTATTCAAAATAGCAGAGAAACATGCATTCTTGTTCTCAGGAGGGGACATTGACAGAGGAGTACTGGAAAAGTACACCGTAAGTACTTCATAGTACTTGTGGGGGTAGTTTCACTAGTAGTCCAACAGGATCAATCTCACGAAGAACTAATGGCAACAAAAAAGAATTCCCTCATCAAACTTAGCAGAAGTGGCTTGATTTTGTTCTCAGCAGGGGACTTTGACAGAGTATTCCTCAAACAATACACCGTAAAAGTACTTCAATGTATTGTAAGTAGTAGGCTAATACAAAGTCAAACAGTATCAATTTCATTAAGAACTAATGTTAAAATTATATTTTTAACATTCATCAAAGATAGCAGAAAACATGCATTATGTACTATGGAGGGGACTTTGACAGAGGATTACTCACAAAGTAGCTACACAGTAAAAGTAGCCTACTTCTATTTCTGGTAGAAGTCAAACTAGAACCGAGTCCAACAGTGTCAGTTTCCTTAAGAACTTGTGGTAAAACATATTTGTATCACTCGTCAAATATAGCAGGAATGAAGAGCAGCTGATTTGGAGTTGACCGCAGTGCAGAATCGCTGTATAGTTTAAATCTCCTAACAATGTTGTCCATTTTAGACAGAGGATTATTATATTTACAGCCCTTAATAACATCCATGTTCTGGACTCAATATGTGTCTTGGCCGTTTTCGTTGTGATCGCTAAATTCACCTTGTTTCCCTTTGTTTATAATATTATCACCGCTTTTGTTTTGAAATCACTTCCGTGAGTTTGGCCCCGCCCCTCGCTCCAATGACCATTAGACCATTTAGTAAGGTAAAAAGCAAAAAGCAAAAAGGCCTCTCAAACGCTCTTCCGTTTACGGGTTTAATAAAGAAAAACAATTGGACGGTACACGGATTGAGGAGAATGGGTGATCTGGTTGGTATTTTTTATCAAAACATGTTTTTTATTTATCTATAGACCTATAATATATGCCTAAAAGTATAATAAGAGACCTTTAAAGTAACACACTGATTTTCAAACTTTAAAACACATTTATTTCAAAACGATGGGATTTACCTCCATTGTGTCACTACCGAAATGATCATGTCAATTACCGAAACGTAACCTATGTTTCGGTACTGACTGTTTCTGTAGTGACGATTCTAGCTAAATTTGGGCATAACTAAAGAATGCTAGCAAGTCAGTGGCGAGCCGTCAGGGCCCTCTGTGAGGGCCTAAGATATTCTAAAAAATAATATTTGAAAACATTAAGGATAAAGGATCAGCTGAATGACCCGCAAGTGCTTCATCCAAAAGGACAGGAGGATGGACTTTGTGTTTAAGTGATTTGATCATCAAAGGTAGGCCTAAGTCATTTTCAATGTGGGCCGCCGTGCCGACTTAATTCATTTGCAATTGTTACTTGGCTGTAAGTAAGGGAGCTTGTCATGATAGGTGTTTATATAAATGGTGTTGTTTTGTGTGGTAGAGGGTCGCTGTCATTGATGCGTTTTGCACCCCGGGCCGCTGTTTTGATATTCCGCTGAAGTATACGCTGTGACGTAATATCTCTTCTTTTTTTTCGAGGGAAGGGAAGGGGGGGGGGGGGGGGGGGGTGTCAGAGGGCCTAGGTATAAAAGTCACGGCTCGCCACTGTAGCAAGTACATTGCTAGAATACACGTATTTGCAATTTGCCTACCAGCCTCAACTGGGGGTGGACGATGCCATTATTTACCTGCTGCAGCGTGCTCACTTTTTTGATTTCTCTAGCTAGCACATTCAACACGATCCAGCCTCGGCTACTGAGTGACAAGCTGCAGGCTATGAGGGTAAACTCGTCCACCATCATCTCCTGGATTACCAACTACCTCACAGACAGACCACAGTACGTCCGGCTGGGCAGTGTGCTGTCTGATGTGGTGGTTGGTAGCCTACAGGAGCCCCTCAGGGGACTGCTGTCTCCTTGACTTTCAATACAACTGAGTCATGCCATCTGCAGAAGTTTTCGGATGACTCTGCAGTGGTAGGGTGTATAAGGGATGGACGGGAGGAGGAGTACAGAGCGCTGGTGGGTGATTTTGTGGAGTGGACTCGAAGAAATAATCTGCTTCTGAATGTGGCCAAGACCAGAGAGATGGTCATTGATTTCAGGAGGAAGAGGACGTCTCCTCAGGCCCTACGCATCCTCTCCACCTGCAGCTGGACAGTCAACGGAGCTCCTTCTCCAACAGACTGCTGCAGCTCCGCTGTCACAAGGACAGATACAGGAAAACATTCTGCCCACTGCAATACACTGTACAACAAATCACCTCTGGCTGGAGGAAAACTCTCTGCTGCATAGCTTCTCTTGGACTTAAAATCACACTGTACATTTTACATTTATATATTCACTTTACATTTTAATATTCCATCTGTCACATACTTATGTAGGCCTATATATATAATACCTTGCTTCAACATTTCAAATTATATTTTCTACTTTCTTGTTTATTTCTTTTAATTTGTATTGTACAATGCCATGTCTTTTTATGCTGCTGCAACACAAACATTTCCCAAATTGGTATCAATAAAGTTCTATCTTATCTTGAAGAGTTTTACACACATAAAAACACAATACAGATTTTAGAACATATTTATATAAAAAGTATGAGATATAGCTACTTACCATTCAGCCATGAGGGACTAAAACTCCTTGTGTTTCGGTAGTGACATGACAACTGGGCACATGATTTTTTTTTAGTATAGTTTTTATTTATTTTTTATTAAACCCACAATAAATGTAAATAGTCCAACTTCTGTTTGAATGTAATCATAAAGATCTTCTAAATACACCATTGAATAAAATACAAACAAAACGTGTTAAGTGTTATACAGAAATTTAAATGTAGATGTCAGCGTTTGGGACAGCTACTTCCCAATAGAAAGTACCCTATAAATTATGTTTTTGAATATTAAACTTAACATTGTCTAATGTAATGCCTTACAACATATTCTTAGTAAATATCTATGTCTGAATACTTAATTGTTTTTTTAAATAGTTTTTCTTGTTCGTACTTTGTACTAATTTGGTAGAATGCCCCATATATAACTGTAAAGATACGTTTTTTAATGTAGATATGTCCCGAGAAAGGGTCGCATAATTTACTCTGTGTTCCACATGGTAAGGGCAGAGGGCTAACTCTGGTTTGCGAAACTCTCGCGGGATCCTTAAAGGCCATCAGTCGTAGGGAAAGTGAGCGTGAGTCTCGCATTTTATTTCGACAGTGCCAACCGGAAGTGTCCTGATAATAACAACTCTGGTTAGCATGTTGCTAGCAGTCCTAAATGTGACTTGTGGAAATGAAGCATTTGTCTGCAGTGCCTCGACAACGTGCACCTACATGTCGTATACAGTATAAAATATGTATATTGTCGATAATGTTACAGATACAAACGCGTCGTACTTGTATCTGTAGCTAGCGTTAATGTTAGCTCGTTACCTGAAGCTATGAAGTTAGCTTACTAGCGTAAAGCTAACCTTTATAGTCGTCTGAACACACCTGTGCAAGGTAGGAGTACTATTTATCTGACAACATGTATCACTCGGTTGTAACATGCTAAATTGTTGTGATGTACTAAATTAAGTTTGGCACATTTCGCTTGTCACTAAGTGACAACGATTAATACAACGAATTAAATAATCAATAGAAAAAGCAGTAAACATTCATATATTATTTAAAGCTGGAACCATGTGTCTTCATTGCATGCTTGCGTGTATTAAGTTACTAGGTACTAAAGCTGACGAATGAATGTAGTTCAGTAAAAAGTCAATTTCTCTTTGATTTGGATTTCCCCCTGTAGTTGTAGTTGGGTATTTCCAGATTCAAGGCGTTATTGTAATTTGTACATTAGCTACAGTGTAGATATGTCGTATGAAAAACGTAGGTCTTGGCTCCTCCAACAGCGCGACATAGAACAAATACAATAGATAGTGCAAGTAAATACAAATAAATTGAAATAGTGCAAGAAGAGTCTATATACAAGTAAATATAATATTTGGGTAACAAGTTTAAACTAAAAGTACTTCACATTGGTGCTTAAGTACAGTATGTACGTATATATACTTAGTTTCACTCCACCACAACACACAACATTTGGTCGACTGTTTCATTTTTTCCCTTTTAATATGCCACAGAAAATGTCATGTAAAAGTGCACGCTAAAGGTTTTTGTAAATGTTGTGTAGGTGTCATTTACCAGGTAACAGAATGGCTGATGACCCTCAGAGAAATTTCCGCTCCGCATATTATGAGAAAGTGGGCTTCAGAGGAGTGGAGGAGAAGAAATCTCTGGAAATACTGCTCAAGGACAATCCCCTCGGTAGGTAACAGTTCTATATCACCAATATGACTCTTTAAACATTGCTTCCAATCCACGCTGCCTGAAATTGGTGCATTCAGAAGAGTGCAGATCTCGGCCTGACAAACTCTTTCACCACTGTCCTCGAACCACTCCAAACAATGTTTTAACCATCACCAAGTGAATGTCCCAAAAATTATAATGTTGTTTCTGTTGTTCGATTCATGTATAGTTGTTTGTGGCATGATAAAAATACCAACAAAATGTCGAGGAAATAAGTTATTACATCTATTTAGATAGCCCCATATAAACAAATTCACACTTGGATTAATTTTTACATAATCCATATTATTGAAACTGCTATTTTGTATCATTTATATTTAGTTAATATAAAGCACTTGTCCTATATAGGCGTACAGTTGCAAACCCGCCCCTCTCAGTTTCAGCTGAGGCATGTGGAAGATGTTGAAGGAGTGAGTCTGCTATGTTTGGCTCCTTGCAATGAGAAATAAGCATTCAATGATGGTTTTGATATTTCATTTGTTTTCCTTAACTTGTAACTAACCAAGACAACGAGAGTTCCAAACAGCTATAAATAAGCAGAAAAAAAGATAAGCCTGATTTGTTCAGTACAGACCCGGAAGACTTAAATCCATGGGTTGGAATTTTATTAGTGAGGGCCTTGACCCAGGTAAAAATATTAGGTTAATTACAAACATGTCTGCCTATCTTTAACAACATAAGTGTATCTTGAATTTCACTCCCCTGAAAAAACACAGTTAAAGACACATATTCACATTTTAAGAAATGAAAATGCGATTTTCAGGCGCATTGCCAATATGTTGACCCAGTTTCGGCCCATCAGAGCAATATAGTATAATATGAATTGTGATGAAAACAATTATTCGCGTTCTGCCATATCTGCTGATGCCTGTGTTGCTCAGGGCTGACCACCAGACTCACACACACACACACACACACACACACACACACACACACACACACACACACACACACACACACACACAGAGTTAGCTCAAAGACCTGCATTATGTCACAACTATCTCACATTCGCATACATAACGTTTATTTTCTTCCCATCAGCTTACTTTTAAAAATATGTTCAGGCCTACACGTTCTTTAAATATACATCCATGGCCTGCACATTGACAATATTAACGCTGATTTGTCCCGGGGGAGCCAAACTCCTGGATCGACGTGCCATGACGCCAGGTCTCGTTCAGTAGTATGTACGAGAGTTGAACCAGATGACACATATTGTTATTTCCACCCACTGCCTTAACATTATTTCTCATTAGTTTGTGGTTAGGTTCTAGGGGCAGTAAGTCAGTCCTTGTCTTTTTACCATTGTTTTTTTCCCCTAACAGATCTAGAAAAGCTGAGCACCTTCAGTCAGAGGTTCCCCCTCCCCTCTATGTACAGGATTCATGTGTGGAAGGTGTTGCTAGGTAAGACATACACATATCACAGCAATGGCACGCACTACCAAATGTGCTCGCACAACCTATAATGTCAAACCTTTTTCCTGCAGGCATCTTACCCCCCCACAATGACTCTCACTCTCTGGTGGGAGGCTACAGGAAGGAGCAGTACCAGGACATCCTGGAGGCTCTGGAGGTGATGAGATACATCAACCCTTCCACTCCCTCCACCCACGTCTACCTGCGCATGTCCCAGCTGGAGACCCTGGTGCTCCCACGGTGCTCCGAGACCTCCGCCCCGGTAAGATGGATCGCACATGGAGAAACATGTCCATATATGGGACTAATAAGGCACTAAAATGAGAAGAAAGTATGAATGTCGTACTGATGCATCACAAATAGGAGGTTGTAGGATGAGACATGTAACAGAACCAAAGTTTCAAACTGAATTATGAATGTGACTTTTCTTAATTTTTTCTAAGCATGGGTCCATTAAAACATGGGTACCTTAAAAAAAAGCTTTACATTTTTATATATACAGTTGTATTTGCAATCGTCTAAACTTGGGTGTTGATGTGTGTCCTGTGGCTGCCACCTCTTAAAATGTGTGTTAATAATGGCGGGGTGTGTTGCTTTCTCCTCTCAGGATGAAGAGAATGAGGACTTCCTCTCCATTAGTCGAGCCATGGAGGAGATCGTAGACGATCCTATCGACTGTTACTGGCTCATCAAGTGTTTCATCCATCAGTTCAACACGAAGTTTGGAGACTCTGTACCCCACCTTGTGAGTGTTGCGTTTAGCTTGAAGCATAAAGTAACACTTTTTTTGTTTCAAAATGAATTGAATAGCCAAAAAAAATGAAAGAGTTTGCTTCCCTCAATGATTATATTATTCACTGCTACCAAACCGTAATGTGACAAGGGTTGTAATAAGGGCTACACAATTAATCAACATGTTATCAATATGGGCTAGTACAATTTCCAAATCTACAGACATCTCCTTGTTTGCTACAGACCCCCTTAAAATGTGATTGCTTTAATATATTTTTCAAACTGTATCATTCCCTCTGTTATCACAAATCTAATCGCGATTGCAATATCTGTCAAAAATAATCGCAATAAGTACATTTTTCAAATTACTACCCTAGTTGTAATGTAATTGTTTACAAAATGCACGTCTTTTGTATATTTTTTAAGCAAAATTAGTGGAAGTCTTTGGTATGTTCAATGTTCTTAATGTATAAGATAATTATTTTTTATATATTCCTTGTCAAGTTGTGAACATGACACTCATAAGAGGTATCCTGGTAGTTATTTACTTAAAGGTCCCATGTCATGGCCGTTTCTACTGGTCATAATTCCATTGACTAGAATAGATGTACATTGTTCAATGTTCCAAACTCACATTGGTTTCTCATACAGCCTCTCTGTATAGTGTGTATTCACTCTCTGTCCTAAACGGCTTGTTGGAGCTACTGCCCCCCCCCCCCCTCCCTGTGAGCCCACTGTGCTCTGATTGGTCAGCTCGCCCACTCTGTTACAGCTGAACATCAGTGATTATGTGTTACAATGGCGTTTGTTAGCAACCAGAAAATGACACCAGTAATGACAAACAGATGAGAATGCTGCGTGGGGTCTGGGTGCCGTGTTGGAGGGACGTTGCGCGGCTCGCTGCTGGAGCGGACAGTGTGAGCTGGGTTCATTTCCTGGTTGCTGCTTGGGGTCTGCGAGACATCGCGAATGGACACGGGATGCTGCAGCACCCCCATCTACGAGGCTCCACTAGCACCCGCACCCCCAAACGCGGCACACCTACAGTGTAAGCCCGCCACAGTTCTGCCGCTGCGAGGCTCCACTACCCCCCCCCCCCCAGCGCGTCACAGTTTCGCTGCTGAGAGTGTGTGTGTGTGTGTGAGAGGAGCTCCACAGATTGGTCCATTTGGGTATGGTCACGTCACTGTACCCAGGAAGAAAAAGAGAAATGTCCAACGAGGCGTTCTGGGGCAGCATAGACAGGTCTTTTCTGTGTTTTACTCACTACAGGGTGTACTTTGAGGGTTTGTGACTCTGCAGACCGTTTACATGCAGAAAAACCTTCATAACACACAAGGGGACGGGTAAGAACCCGAAAAGCATGACATGGGACCTTTAATGAAAACTGTCATGACTCAGGAATTTAAATGACTTTATTGTCATACCTGCGTTATGAATGAAGGTTTGTTGTCTCCCCTATTGCGGTGCAGCCGAAGAGCCTGGAGCACTATCTGAGTCAGGAGGAGCCTCGGCTGCTGACCCACCTGAAGACCAGCGGGACCCTCGCCCAGCTGCCCTACGGCCTCTGGTTCAGACGCTGCTTCGCCGGCTGCCTGCCCGAGTCCAGCCTGCAGAGGTGCGTTCCCTGTCCACAGCGCACGCCTGACTTCTGCACACTTTCCCCTGGCCAACACACAAGCTTTTCTATCCTCAGCAGTCTGATATGTGCAAAACCTGTATTATATTATTCAGGCTTTTCTGAAAGATCTTTGAACTACATTTCAAGTGGTGAACGTATTCCGATCATTTAAGTGAAAGATGCAATGCTACGGTTAAAAAATATTCTGGTAAAGGTAAACGACTAAATATACTTAAAAAGGTGCAAATGTGTATGTTATGCATTGATTATAATTATAAATCCAATATTTATATATTTAAGTTTATCACTTCGATGTAACAGCTGGTAAAGGTGGACCTGTTTTCTACAAATGTATATTCTGTCTGACCTATAATAATCATATACACTTAATATATTTTATATTCTGCATTAATAATCAGAACATTTAATGAACCTTAAGCCTGTGAAAACCATATTTTCAAAATGAGACTTGTATGAGTACTTGTATATTTGAAGTAAAATTAGCAGCTTCATAATTAAAACTCCTGCATTCAAATTCCTAATCAAGTCAAACAAGCCTCAACATATACTTAGGTAAGGTACCTAATGTAAGTACTGTATGTATTATACAGAATTTATAATACATTAAAATAGTTGCCGCATTGTTTGGTACTTTATAGTTGCATTGTTATAAATTAAGCTATAATAACCCTTAAAAATAAATAGCGCAGTGAGAAATACAATATATCACTTTGAATACAAAGAAAAAGTACTTCCACAGATGACATTTTTGTATGTATTTATTGTCAAAGCATTTAATGAATTCATTGCTATCGGGATGTTAAGAGCGTTCCATGGAATATAACAAAGTGTTTCTGAAGTGAATGACCTACCCCGCCTTTAAGAGTAAACATGCTTAGTAACGTCCTCTACACATTTCTGCCTAATGTGGTGCCTGTTCTAGAAAGATGTCAGATTAAATGACAGATTTTGCCCAACTCACATTTTTCTCTCTATTTATTAAGCCCGTTTGCTAATTCCACACGAGTAGACTTTTGTTACATCTTGACCTTACATCTACTTGTTGAATGACCCTCTGATGATTGTCAGGGTGTGGGACAAGGTGATCAGCGGCTCGTGTAAGATCCTGGTGTTCGTGGCCCTGGAGATTCTGCTCAGCTATAAGATCATGCTGATGGGAATCAGCCGGCCTGAAGGCGCGGTGAGGTTCCTGTGCAATGTGAGTGAACCACAGCCAACACCAAACAGAAAGCACGGTCCTCTTTTAGGGGAAAAACCTCACCATGTGTTTTCTCTTCCAGATACCGCAGGAGAACACGGACGCCATCGTAACTAAAGCCATCGACTTGTGGCACAAATACTGCTTACAATCATAATAATATATATATTCTTTCTTTTTGTTTTCTCACTCATAACAAAGTATAACAATAAATGAATAATTCTCAAATAGTCTGTCATGTTCAACAGGGGCAAGAAGAAGCTTAAAAAAACTCTTCTGGTCCTACCCCCTCTAGCATACATTTAGCTTATACATAAGTTAATTTGTTTTTTTACAAAACAATCGGAAAGAAATTACTTTTACAAGAAATAACAAATGGGATTGTACAGGTCCTGTTCATAACCATTCATGATTTGGCTCCCAAATAATACTTTCAGTTTAGATAGACTTGTACAATATTTCAGTGCATCATTAGTTATTCCACAGACTAACACCTTTTGATGAGATGCTATGCAGTTTGCCATTTGTTCGTACGGGTGGTTTTTTGAAAATGCATTTTCCTCTCAACATGCTTTCTCTCCGTGTGAAAAGATAAGGTGCTGTCCCAGGACAGAGCACAAACTCTTAACTCCACTGAGACTACGGATTTGTCTCCGCATGACTGGACAGAAAACTCATCATGGGCTGCTTTTAATAAGCCCCAGGACTTGGGAGCCAATCCAATACATCCCAGCTCTCCCCAAAGAATGATCGACTGGACACTGAAAACAGCTGCTATACAGAGGATGCACAAAATCTGTTTAGAAAAAAGGCAAGGATTCATAAACTTATTTTCTTTAATAAGTTTCTTTCTTTAAGAAACAGCTTACATCATAGAAGACAATAAATTAATACCCACATGCAGTTGTTCTGCTTTACAAAAAAACATTTGAAAAGTCTTGTTTACTTTCTTTGCTATTTACAAGTCTTAGAATTCTGAGAACAGTTTTAAACGTACAAGAGACCGTAATATGACCGATGCTCGTACTGACACACTCACTCACAGATCAAGTCCTCCCGATAATAATTATCTAATGTGGACCTAAACCATAAAAAGTAAGCTGGCAGGTTTTCATTTTCTGTGCCACCAAAGATTTGACTGACAATACAAAAAGAAAGTCTGTTTTTTTGAAGTTCTGCAACTTTTTACTGTGTCGACGGTCTGTATCAACGAAACAAGTTAATTTGGCAACGTTCAAATCCCTGTAAACAATACGGTAGGCACAGTGAGTTACTGAACTCTCAACAGCAGTCATTCTGGGATGCATTCAAGATCGCAACTTCAACAGAAAGTCAAGTTGCTTTGGCTTGAAGTGGGGATCAAAAGTGTGAACACGTTTTGAGCTCTTGAATGCAGACCATTAACACAAAAAACGATCAGGCTGTGAAGTTATTGCTCAGTTAATGTGTTTTAAGGTATTACATTTTTTTCTCTTACTGTCTTGAAAAGAGAATTATGTTATATTTTATGTCATTTTGGCTTAAGATGCTGCTGCCTACAGATATGAATTCCTCTGGCAAAATGTGAAACGATCACTAACATGTTAATTGTTAGACGCTTTTATCCAAAGCGACTTACATACTCTAACAGTGGGCAATCCCCACAGGAGCAATTTGGAGTGAAGTGTCTTGCAGAGACACAACGACATGCTGACTGCAGTGGGACTCGAACTTGTTACCCCCTGATTCGAAGTCCAGCACTCTAACCACTGAGCCACAGCCGCCCCATTGAGATGTCTTCTGTGGAATAATACCGTGCCAACACAAACCCAAAGGATATAAAGTCCATTTAAGGAGTGACATTATGGTGAAAGGCAAGAAAACAATCCATGTGTAAAAAATAAAAATAAAGTCCTTTCTTCAACTCCTTGGCACAGATTCTGTGTTTCATTTCAAGCGCCCTGTTCAGAAACAAAAGTGCTGCAAAGTAAACAAGTTGCGGCTTCATCTTAAAATAAATGAAACCCTTTTGAATATCAAGAAGTGTGTAAAATCTCCACGGATGAGAGACTCCAGGTGAGAGTTTGATCCATTTGTACTTGAAGTGTTTCCTGTGACGGCCGCAGCACACGCTGCATTCAGGTACAGTCCGTCAGTGTGAGGGCAGCAGGTGGCAGTCTGGACACTTGAGGCATGGTGTGTGAGTATAAAAGCACAAGACTGACCCATCTTACGGCCGATGAAACCTGCAGAGAAAATGAGGAACTTCATAGAAATGCTGTGGTTTTTCACCATACCACTAATCATGATAGACTTGTTAAGTTAATATGCATTTCAAAACCAACAGTTTAGTTTTTTGAAAAGTAAAACAAAAATGTCATTGTATATGTCTGTAAATGTTTAGAAAAGTCATAGTGGAGTATATTGAACATTTTAAAATATGCCAAAAATGTCATGAATTTGAGAAGCATTTAAAAAGGTCAGTGTGTCGAGCAACTTGAAAAAAAAAAAATCATGGTATTGTATGTCGAAAAATATACAAAAGTAATAGTATAGTATGTCAAAAATGTGTGAATAGTAGTAATAGTGATTTTTAAGCATGTTCAAAAATATGCATAAACACTAAACTGTTACCTGGTTAGATGACGGCTGGACTCGTGCACCTCCATCTCTGTGCTCTTAAACTCATTCAGCTCCTTCCTGATGGCAGCCTGAACAACACACAGGGAAACACTTATTTACCCACAGTATAAACTATGCACAGACAGCTTGAATCCAGAGTAAAGGATCAGCTGGTTTTGATTGACATGCAGGGTTGGGAGGGTTACTTTGTAAATGTAATCAGTTACTGATTACTGAATACATGGCTCTGAAAGTAATCCGAATACAATTACAGTTACGTGTCTTAAAAAAGTAACGTAATCAGATTACTTTTGGATTACTTTCTTTTTCCATCACAGATGAGTATGTTTTGGTGTACAGGAGACACAAAAAGGAAACTGAACGTGTTTTTACTGTTTTAATGGCTTATCAAGAGCACAACTGAAACATGACATCTGAAACGATGCAACAACATAATAAACTCTTTGGGGATGCAGCTTGGGATGTGAGGAGTGAGGGACACGGCTTAGAACGGGCGTGTCGCCTTCTGTCCTGCCAGTGTTGGCAGGACATGAATTAAAATGTCAAACTCGGACTTCATTTTAAGGACATTTCGGTCAGGGGTGTAGAGCTATATTTGTTTAAGCACCGGATTGGCAAAACAGGAGAGTGTGTGCACCAGTCTGCCTTGATCTATGAATTCATGTTCGTGACTCTCACAGTATCTGCTGCCCACAGCTGTTTTATAGAAGGAACACCTCCTTCACTTCATGAAATCTCTGCAGCACCAGGAGGCAGCGGGAGGGTTATCTCAGCCTCTGAGAAGACGAGCGCGCAGTGCCTAACGGCCCGTCTACACTACAGGCATAAAAAAAAATCTTGAAGCTGGGCGTGTCTGAAGCTTGGCGATTTTTTGCGAGCAACGCGACCAACAACCAATCACATGAATCTCCCGCCCCCGACATACAAAGCAATAGCAATGTTAAAACGAAGTAAACTGGATATAAACTCCCCAAACAGGCGAAAACCTACCAGTTTCACCCACTGTCTCTGCCACCTCCCTCCATGCCTGGTTCCTCCGGTTTGTATCCCGGTAAATAGTTCTGGTCGGAAAGAACCGGGTGATTTGCTACCGTAATTTCTCGTTTGGAATATGAGGAAATGAACTGCGGTCTGGCTCTCCCAGCTTGCACGCGGTTTGATTGGCTAGCGCTTGTACTGGCGGGATTTGCATAAACGGGATTTGATTGGCTGATGCCAGCTTCGAAAGCATCGGGAGCATCAAAAGTTGAACATTGCTCAACTTTTGATGTGACTCACGATGCTTGCAAAGCCATGCTCCGCTCCCCACAATGCAGTTCGGCGAAGATTCAAAATCTTCTACGTCACCCCATTCAAGTGAATGGGCGAAGCGTTGAAAGCATTTTTCGATGCCTGTAGTGTAGACGGGCCGTAACACGCACCGCCTTTCACGCACCGCCTTTCACACGACACCGCCTTCACTGTGGTTACCTTCAGAATCATTAGTAAGGCTAAAGAGCGACCGCAGGCTGATGTGTTTTAACCATGTATACATCACTTCAGGGGACATTACATTGACTTACATGCATTTTCTGGAGACTTATCCTAACCTTAACCATAACATGCCTAACCCTAACCCTAAACAAGTCTTCACCCTAAAATTAATGATTCCCCTTATGGGGACCTCCAATTTGTCCCCATAAGGGAAGCCAGTCCCCACACGTGACTATATAAACAGATTTAGGTCCCCACAAGTATAGTAATGCTAGAACACCCGCACACACACACACACACACACACACAGCACCCATCACACACACACACCACACACACTACCACACACACACGACACACACACACACACACCAACACACACACACACACACACAGCACACCACACACACACACTACACACACACACACAACACACACACACACACACACACACACAACAACACACCACACACACACACACACACCACACACACACACACACCACACAACACACCACACACACCCACACACACACACACACACACACACACACACACACACACACCCACACACACACACACACAATTTAAACGCAGACTTTTGTTCCTCCATGTTTCGTTGTTATTGTTTCACTTTTTTTTTTTTTTTTTTCAAACGCTTTTTTGGTCCATCTGCGGCGGTAATAGGTTTTGTGGGCTGTGAGATTCGGCTGTACCTTTAGTAATGAATATGAAATGTTGTGAGGAAATCTTTCCACCAATAATTCCAATAAGTAATCCAAAATGTATTCACTTCAGGTTTACGAAAGTAACGGTAATCAGATTACTCGTTTTTCAAATGTAACGCGAGCTGAATACAGTTTACTTGATTTTTGTATTTCTGATTACGTAACGCCGTTACATGTATTCCGTTACGACCCAACCCTGTTGACATGTTTGTTAGTTTCACCTTATCAGCAGCAGTGAGCCGGGTCCACGGCTTGTCGGCTCGGCGGTCGTAGTCCTGAGCCTCGGCGACCTCCACGTAGTCACTGAAGCGGATCAAGATCTTCGCCTCCCTCAGCTCCTCCACTGTGGGCCTCTGGCTGAGCTGCAGGGTTGTCAACATGTTGAAGAATATCTGTGTGCTATAATGTGCCAGGTTTGTGACTGAAACCTAACTGGTTCATTTAACTAGGCCGGGTTAAAATAAAGAAAGGGAAAAGCTTTGTTTTTGTATGTTCAAAAATAATGATAGTTTCTAATAAATAAAATGTAAGTATGAAGTGAATCTAATTTCTTTCTTTGTATAAGTAAAGTTAAATATTAAATGAAATAGTACAAAGCACTCAGATGTCGCACACTTCTTTCATCTTCTTTCTTTTATGACAATATCTGTTAAGTAGTTTTAAAGATATCTTCTTGGACAAAAACACTATGGCCTTGGAAGAAAATAAACCAAATAATAAAAAAAAACTATTTATTGAAATCATTTTTGACACACAAAGTGCTGAAAAACATTTGCATAACATAACATCTATGGATAAGTGGCTTTATCCATCAATACATATCATTTGTGAAATGGTCACACACTCACACACAATAACAGGGTGATGCAACAGATATTATCCTTTCAAAATGGGCATGTGATGGGTGGTAGTTTGGTCACCACGGCAACCATGTTTATATTTCTAGCTGGGGTCATAAACAAACACTCCCATCATGTACACTGAGGTGTCCATCTCCACCTCTGTCTTACCTTTTTGGACAGATGTCTCTTGATCTCCCTCTTCTCCTCCTGTTCATCGATATCGTTTTGAGCTGGAAGGAAGGAGAAAGAGATTATTACATTGGGATTATTATTATTATTATTATTACTAGTTTCTCTTACAGTGTGTACATGTACTTACGTTTGAGGATATTCCTCTGCTCAAGTTCCTCTGCCGACGGCCGTTGACTTAATCGTCTGAAAACATGAAAGGCGTGTCGATGTCAGGAGTGTTTGTGCTTCCAGATCATCATCACTGTGCCAGATGTATGCAGTATCTTACACAAGCAGAGGAGCCGACTGCATGGGATGTCATTTTTGATGAGGTAGTATTTTGTGGATTTACAAGCCGTCTATATCTATCTCTAAGGTGGAGCAGCGATTCAGACAGTGGGTAGGATGATTGATAGAGAGTGAGAAGTAAAGGTATGCTGTATGTGCAGATATGCTGCTTTAGTGTGCTCTAAAATGTAAAATAATAACATATAAACATTTATTTTACCCAAAGAAGCAAATTATGCTCTTGTAAAATGTAATGTGAATTTATTTGACTAGAACTTGACATGTTCCTGAATCCTTGAATAAGATGTGTATTAAAGTATTTAGATATTTTTAAAAGTAAATATAGTTTTTTGCAGAGCTTTAATAATGTACCATTATGAATGATTAGCGTTAATGTTATGTGGTTAGATATGGAAACATTCTTGTATCTAAACTGGCTTATTTCACAAAAAATGTACACTTTTTTTCAGCTTTCATACAACAAACTATACCCCACTTTAATTTTCTTGGCATATAATTGTTTTGTAGCTGCTCCTCAACTTTAATCTCTCCCCCCTCTCTCTCTCTCTCTCCCCCCTCCCTCCTCCCTGCATTATGACTCATCATCTGCTCCCTTTAGCAGCCAGGTCACATCTATCACAGTGACCATGGGTTAAAGCAGTCTGCGGGGGCCCGGCCTGCGTGTGGGGTGATGTTGGTCACATGATGAAGGGACTGTGATATCTCTTAGAACCACTGTTCTCAGTGGCTGGACAATCTCTGCATGTGTGTTTTAATCCAGCGGCTCACCTGGTCAGTTTGGTGGCCGTCTGTTGTCGAGACTCGTATCTCTGTTGGTCCGACTGCATGGGCAGGATGTTTTTGTCCTCCAGGTCCCTCAGCGTTGGACGGTTATTCAGCTTTATGGCTAAAGAGTCCTTTCGTAACACCTTCATGGCCAGTGTGCCTACAATGGAGCAAAATGGATGAGGTTCAAGGTTCTTTATTTGTCATACGAACATAGCTACAGAGTAGTTATGTCGATGAAAATCTTAGGTCACATGATTCTCCAACAGTGCAACACGATAATACAGAAAAATATAGTGCAAGTAAATATTAAAAAATAAATACAAAAAGAAAAATTGTTTAAAAAAAGTGAAATAAGAGTCTGTGTATGATGAGATGTATCAGTACTCATATCACAAGCTCACTGTAAGGAGCCTGTATAGATTTCCTTCCAGTTCCTAACACTCTTTTGTTGGTTGTTTATCACTGTTCTTTATTTTGATTTTATTGTTTTATTTCCCCCCAAAACAAGCAGAAACGTATCCGCCCCTTGATTAATTTAGATGCTGGATAACGATGTGATAGCTCACTCTTCTAAGTGCTTGTTTTCCCTAAAATCCACAATAAGGTTA
This sequence comes from Gymnodraco acuticeps, assembly GCF_902827175.1. NCBI lineage: Eukaryota > Metazoa > Chordata > Actinopteri > Perciformes > Bathydraconidae > Gymnodraco > Gymnodraco acuticeps. Next base: position 4,745,003 of record NW_022991154.1, on the reverse strand, counting down.
CAATGAATCCAACATTGGTAATGTTAAAGGAGTCGCTTGGAAGTCACAGTCCTACGGATAATTTGAACCCTGCAGCTCAATGCGGTTGTTTAGCCTCTTTTAGCCCATTATTTGAAGTGTACAGCATTCAAACATGCCAAAACGCCACGATAGAGCTGGGTTGACGACACGCATACAAATAATTATCAGCCACAAACTTCTGGAGTCGAAACACAATGAAATACGGAAGAGCTGGAGCTTGATGGCAAACACTGATGTTTTTTTTTGACGTTACAGCCAGAGAATTCCCAAGACGTGTGCTGTGCCACGACGTGACACAGCAATTGCCCAACCAATTCTGAAGATCTCTACCCCAGACCCCTGTACTCTGCTAGTTCTGAGAGAATAAGCAACATTGTGCATAACAAGATAAAACAGGCAAAGCACAATAACACCTCTATCAGCTGACGCCAACAGGCAGGAACAGGGAGACAACACACTGAGAGCACAGCAGCCAAGGTTGGTCTGTGAAGGCAGTACAAACTGATAAACTGGGTCAAATGATGGGCCTAGGAAAATATTTCCTCAACATTCAGTACAAAAAATCTTGACTATAAAAACTCATAAAAACTCTTAAAATAACAAAACTTGTTTTATATTTCGGCAGTATACTTTCCTAATTTGCGCTCTCTTAAATTGCACTTAATTTGCGATCTAACTGCTCCCCGTCTTGTCAGGTCTCATGTACACATTACTTCATCAAGTATTATTCAAAATATTAGCAAAATATTAGCTTTAACTGATAAAAACAGTTAGCAGTTAGCTGGCTAACATATGCTAATGTTTAGCAACTAATAAAACTGATATTCATTTGTTTCTCAGAAGTTGGTGGAAACAAAAACAACTGTTGACAGTTTGTAGCGTTATCCATAGTAACTGTGTGTTTATCTGCTCGTTGTGGAGTTCTTCTGTGCCCTAGTGGCTAAATAAAAGCAGTTGTTCTATCTTCTATTTTCTCAAATTATTTGACCTCCCCCCCGGTGAGATTTATTTATCAACCTGTATATATTATATATTGTGTTTATATTACTTGTTTAAAATAAATACACTAAATAAACCATATACTAGGGATGCATACCGGTATCCGGTATTACCGAAATACCGGTTACTGGTGGCTACGGTATACCGTACCGAAATCAGATCTGGTTTCGATACTTTAAAAAAAAAAAATACAAATCTTTTAAATTAATTTAAAAAGTGAGTCCGTGGCCCGTGATGGCGGGTGTTATAAATTAGATTGCATAATAGTTTTTTTTCATATTTTATGTATTTTTCATTGTTTGTTCAATACAAGGTAAAAGTCCCACAAATGAACTGTGATGGGATTTGTTTTCTCTCACCAGTGAAGGTAAATGTTGATTTTAAAGATGAGATTTGTTTGTTTGTGCAATGCCGAGATCTCATGACCATTATTCTATTATGTATTTGTTCTCTAGTCGAATCTCAGGTTTAACATTAATTATAACGGTGCTATAACGGTCTGTTTGCATTGACAAGATGTGCTATTCACGCGGCACACCTGATGGCGGGTGTTATAAAAGATATTCCATAATCGGTTTTCTTCATATTTTTTATGTATTTTTCATTGTTTGTTCAGTACTACAAGGTCCAAGAAGTCCCACAATTGAATTTAATATTCATTTGACATGTTAACTATATCGTAAAGCGTTTCATGGGAGTAATTGTGGGATGATACATTTTCAAAGTATCACGATATGTATCGGTTGAGTATCGGTATCGTAAAAAAGTCAACGATATGCATCCCTACCATATACACATTGCTTCTGTGATGCATAATTCACATCTATGATAACAAACTGCAGCTCAGAGTGCTTCAAGCCATTTGCGACAAATGCACTTGTTCATCCATATGGAAATATGATAACACACGCTCAAACATGCATATGCACACACCATACATTATGCTTACTGTTAAATTATTCAAATTGACTCTGTAAAAGCATTTCTGGTTACAGTATTATTTGTTCAAAGCTCAGTGTGATGTGTTTGAATAATGTGAGCTAAAACGAACAATGAAAAGGTGGATCCAAATACATAAAAAAATAGCTTACTTGTAAACATTGTATCATCATCATCTTCCTCGTCATCTTCGTCTTCATCCTCCTCATCTTCTTCTTCCTCCTCCTCGTCATCTTCTTCTTCTTCCTCCTCAGGCAGGTCGTCATAGACCCCCTCGTTGCGCAGGTTTTCTTTGTCGTCGTCGCACTCGATCATGACCGCGGGAACAGAGTGCATCATGGAACTGCAGGTGGGGGGAAGAGGGCAAAGGTCAGAGGTGTGTGCTCAATGTAGCCTGAAGGTGTGAAATAACAGCATCTGTACGGATGAGTGTGACACGTGTAAAAAGCCCATGAACCATGAATCATGTGTGTCTGGACATTTAACATTGGCCTTGAAGTCTGAAAGCAAACCAACGGTCTTTCAGTCCGAGGAGGTAAAGAAAAACAGTTAAAGTCATAACAGTGTAAAATGAAAGCAGCAAGCAGCGATGAACAGACCCTCGCACATCCACGCACATTAGGGTATTTACAGGATGGCAGTTAACCCTCTGAAACCCACAATAGGACATTTCCATTTTTGTGTTTTGCCATATAAATTATAATTTTTTACAGTATAATCCAGATTTACACATCCCAGAAATCAGCACAACCTCGGTTAATGTCACTCAATAAATACTTATATACATTATAATAGGGAATATTTGCCCATACTGTACATTTTTTTAACTTATTTTATTAAAACTGCTAACCATACTATTAAAAAAAAAATCTAAACAGAAAATTGCACACATCTGTTGGAATTGGGCCATAAGTGATTAGAAAATGCTATCTTATTCTGCTCATGAGTTATTCCCATTCTTTTGGGCAGTGTCGATGGGCATTTCTTTGCCAGGAATTGTCATTTTTCTCCAGCCAAGTTGGATGTCTAAACATGTTGTATATCATGGCAGTTCCCCTTCACAATCACACACAGGAGCACATGGCATGCTTTGCACCAGCTCACAGCACACAATTCTCAGTCACTCCGACTGGCTGTGAAATGACCACTGGAGCCCAGACCCATAGATACACATAACGTACTGCATGGAGTGTGATGCACTAAAAAGCAGCATATCCCTTAAGAACTGTGAAACGTAGGCATCCTTTGATAACTGCATTGTTTGCTGAAAAAAGGATCTGTTGAACTATATATTAAACGTTTTCTTTACCTGTGTGTGTGCCACCAAATCAACCACATGTGGCAACTGGTCACCCTACCTTTGGAGTCCAGTATGTGGTGCTAGAAAAACCACGCTTAAAAAACAGTATGTTGCACATTAGCACGTGTAGACCACACATTGTAATTTTCATGTATATTGGATGATATTTGTCACATAAGGCTGACTTCCTGTTAACAGCTATGACTATGGCTCATAATAGACCTGTAAATGTCATCAGGCTGCGACTCTTATCAAGCACAAGGAATTTGGAGCAGATTGGAGATTGTATGCACAAGTTTCAACAACGTTCATGGTGAGTGTCTCAAAATGGCCGGCGTGTCACGACCATAGACTGTATATATAAAGATATATGGTCACGACCAGGGCGTGTCATGATGGAACAGAAAGCTTTTAAATCATTTTGATCCTCATGGTCAATTTTTGTGAAAACAAACAGGTATATACCCCAAAAGCATATTAAGGACCTTTCCACAAACCTGCCTAGAGTAGAGGCTGGCTCGTAGCAAATGTACAAGTAGACATACAACCAATCATATTGATGGATGATGGAGGAGTGAGCTGGTGAAAGGAGAGGGGGGTGTAAGCTTCATGCGTCCATTAATAAGAGACCAAGGGTAGAGCTGGGGAAGATACTTTTAATACCAAGATATCGATATTGCGATTATATTGTTGAGTTGAGTATCAGTGCTTGCCTCAACATTTTTGATACAATGAGATTTTTGATCAAGTGATCATCAGAAATGTGATACTCTGACTAAGTGGCAAAAAAACAACAACAAAAAAACTACAATATCCAGTCTAATATTGCAAAAATATTGGTACATCGCCGAGCCAAGGGGGATGAAAAGTAACATATGTTTCTTATTGTGAAACTTGGGCAATGAGAGTGTTTTAAAAAGGGATTTCAAAGAAATAGCTGCACTCAAAATGTATATATCGTCAAATGCACGCACACACAGCTTTATTTATCTGCAGTAAAGCCAAGGGTTTTGATTTCCACTTGATCCTTACCTCTCAAACCTCTGCATGGTGAGGGCCAGGGTCTTGTTGAGCTCCTCTATGATCCGCCTGGGGGGGTGGAGCACCCCGTACTGCAGGGAGTGCCCGCCCATTGGAGCATGGCTGGGAGGGGGGCACTTCTGGAAGGCGAGCAGAGTGGGCTCCATGCCCCCTGCAGGTACGGAGATCAGGAACTTCTTTGGAGGTAGAGGAGGAGAAAACTTGGACGACATGCACGGCAACTTCACCGGGATGCCGTCTGCGCACAGAGGAAGGAAGTGGAAGGATTAGAGATACAAACAAAAACATGCACATGCAGATAAGAGTGTGCACAAAAAACAACGTACCTGCTATGTGATTGGGTAGCCTGTTGAAGGGTTTGGGCGGTGGTGTAGGAGGTTGTTTGTGTAGCGTTGGAGGTCTTGACAGTGGTGATGATTCGGCGCTGTCAGCAGGATACACAGTGGGCTTCTTAGTGGATTTCTGAACGTGGTCCTGTTGACCCAAACCTTCACTGGGCATCTGAACCTCCAGAAAGCCTGAGGACAGGAAGCAAAGAGATATCAAATCTGTGAGATGCTTCAATACGAGGTGAGAGACGAGGCGACGAGGGAGGCGAGTCTCTCTTTCCTACCTACAGCTGCAGCGGCTCCTTCCATCTGCTCTGCACCTTCAGACTCTGACGGGCCGTTCTCCATCTTCACCTCCTCAAGTAGCGTCAAAGCGTCTGCGCAGAGAGAGAGCAGGAAACAGGTGGAAGATGGTCAAAAAAAGGGAAATGGAAGACAGGTAGATTTTTCAAAAATGGCGGCAGCTTACTGTCTATTGTTATATGATTACAAGATAAATATGTGACGACACAGCTAACATTAAAAATTAAAGACCAACCACCAGCAGTTTCTATAATCACTTCATCATTGCAGTAGATGATCACGTTTCTGCTTGTTTTGTCCGACCCAAATCCCAAACGCAATGTCAACACTATATTTTGGGCTTTGGGGAAACTGTTGCTCATCAGTAATGAAAACATTAGCATTCTGCAGCTGTATCGGTGCAAGCACACTCATATCTGCATGTGCATGTGCATGAATGTGGATATGGCAACCTTATACTATAAGCATTTCAGAAAAAATATGTTTATTGGGAAAAGCTCTGTAAAGGATTAAAAAAAATCCTTTACAGAGCTTTTCCCAATAAACATATTTTTTCTGAAATGCTTATAGTATAAGGTTGCCATATCCACATTCATGTCTAAAATAAAGTGTCATTATAAATCACATTTCTGGGTTATTTCACGGCCACTACAAAAAGGATATGAGACGGAGTAAAACTAATCAAATCTGGAAAAGCTATGGACAGTATTTTATATATAAATTGAACACATGGATTAATCAACTGCCTGTCTCAACACTTCAAACATGTTCACACTTTAGTCCGACCTTATGCTTCGCCCTCACCTTTCTCATGAACCTCCTTCAGCACTCCTTTCTTGATGAGCTCCTCTCTGCTCTGGCGAGTCGACATTTTCCTCTCCAACACTGAGGGAGCAGAAAGACATGACGTTGAACAAACAGATAAATACTTTTTTGAAAAAGCCTTCAGGCCAATTGTGCACTGAACACTCAGAGCGTCATCAGTGTGAGGGAAGTGGCAGCAGCAGCCAATGTTTGGACCAAACATTACGTCTACACATATATAAAGATACAACTCTCAAAAGAAAATCACATTTTATACCAAATTATTTTCCCTTTACATGGCAGTGCCATACTATATATTTAGGTGTTGGGTTTCTATGAAAACCATTACTTGTTTTTGATATTGTGACATTTCATTCTAATACAATAGAGTGTTGGATATGGATTTTATCACCACCTCTTCATACTTTTAGATCATTCTTTTCCTTACATCTTTGTTGTCTTCCTATTTTTTTCTATTCGTCTGTCATAACAAGTATCGTTGGCGTTTTTAATTTTTACTTTTGTTGTTTAGCCCCTCATGCTATAATCATGTGTATTTTCTCAATTCCTGTTCATGTGTCTTCTCGCAATTATCACTGGCCCCGTGTATCTCCTAATCGATATAACCGGCCTGCTCTCGTCTATCCCACGTGCTCCACTGAGATCCATCATCTAGTTTCAGGTGGCCTGTGGAACTGCCAGTCAGCTGTTCCTAAGGCTGACTTCATCTCTGGCTACACCTCCCTGCAGTCTCTGGATTTCCTTGCTCTCACTGAGACGTGGATTACTCCATCCAACACATCCACCCCAGCAGCTCTCTCCACTGCATATTCCTTCTCCCATACACCCAGACCCACTGGCAGAGGAGGTGGCACTGGTCTCCTGCTCTCTCCCAAATGGAGTTTTTCCCTCTTCAAGCTACCTAACTTTACTCCTTCCACCTTTGAGTTCCATGCCGTCACAGTAACCCATCCTATACAGTTAACCATTGTTGTTCTCTACCGTCCACCAGGCGCCTTGGGGGACTTCTTGGAGGAATTAGATCATCTCCTCTCACACATCCCTGAAACTGGCCCTCCCGCTGTACTTCTCGGAGACTTCAACCTCCAGATGGGGAAGATAGACGAACTAACATCTCTGTTAACCGCCTTTGCTTTCTCACTCTCTCCGTCCCCACCGACTCATAAAGCTGGCAATGTCCTTGATCTCATATTCTCAAGGAACTGCGCTACTTCTAACCTCTCTGTAAACCCGCTCCACACATCCGATCACTTCTTCATTTCATTCTCTCTATCCCTTTCCAAACATAACAAACTAATCTCTTCCCATCCTACACTTGTCCGCCGTAACCTTCGCTCCCTCTCTCCCTCTACCTTTGCCTCGTTGGTGCTCTCAGCCCTCCCTTCCTCTGATTCGTTCCAACTACTGCCTCCAAACTCTGCTGCAGAAACTCTCCTCTCTACTCTCTCATCCACTCTGGACTCGCTCTGTCCTCTGACATCTCGGCAGGCTCGTCAGTCCCCTCCGGCTCCCTGGCTAAATGATGCACTGCGTGCTAATAGAACCGTCCTTAGGGCAGCAGAGCGGAAATGGTGGAAATCCAAACACCGTGACGACCTCCTAACCTATCAAGCTCTCCTCTCCTCTTTCTCTGCTTCGATCTCTCAGGCAAAAAGCACTTTCTTTCAAGATAAGATCCAATCTTCCTATTCCAATCCTAAAAAACTATTTTCCATCTTCTCCACCCTCTTGGACCCTCCAAAAGCTCCTCCCCCCTCCTCACTTCTGTCAAGCGACTTTGTTACCCACTTTGAAAAAAAGGTTAATGATATTCGCTCTTCTTTTTCTGACTCACCTTTACTCACCGCTGGGTCACCAGACCTTCCTTCCACCAACACACTAAACCTCCTTTTCCCCTCTCTCTCCAAGTGAGGTTCTTACCCTCATTACCTCTGCCCGCCCTACCACCTGTCCTCTGGACCCTATCCCTTCAAACCTCCTTCAGACTATCGCTCCTGATATTCTACCGTTTCTCACCCATTTCATCAACACTTCTCTAACTTCTGGTCACTTTCCAAACAGTCTCAAGGAGGCAAGAGTAAACCCTCTCCTAAAGAAACCCACTCTCAACCCGTCTGATGTTATAAACTACAGGCCTGTCTCTCTCCTCCCGTTCCTGTCTAAATCACTTGAACGCGCTGTCTTTAAACAACTCTCCTGTTATCTCAATCAGAACAACCTTCTGGATCCGCACCAGTCTGGTTTCAAGGCAGGTCACTCCACAGAAACTGCTCTCATTGCTGTCACGGAGGAACTGCACACTGCCAAAACTGCATCCCTCTCCTCTGTCATCATCCTGTTGGACCTGTCTGCTGCATTCGACACGGTGAATCATCAGATCCTCCTTCGCACTCTCCAAAAACTTGGAGTTTTCTGGCTCTGCACTTTCCCTCCTCACCTCATACCTGAAAGACCGTACCTACAGGGTGACTTGGAGAGGGTCTGAGTCCGACCCTTGTCAATTAACTACGGGGGTCCCTCAGGGCTCTGTTCTTGGTCCCCTCCTCTTCTCCTTGTACACAAACTCGCTCGGATCAGTCATTAGCCCGCATGGTTTTTCTTACCACTGCTACGCTGACGACACCCAATTAATTCTGTCCTTTCCCCGCTCAGAGACCCAGGTCGTCGCACGCATCTCTGCTTGTCTAGCTGACATCTCTCAGTGGATGTCTGCTCACCACCTCAAGCTCAACCTTGACAAGACTGAGCTGCTCTTCCTCCCGGGAAAAGATTGTCCAACTCTTGACCTGACAATCAACATCGGCACCTCAGTTGTTTCCCCGACTCAGACTGCAAGGAATCTGGGTGTGACCCTAGATAACAACCTGTCCTTCACTGCAAACATCGCTGCTACAACCCGCTGCTGCAGATACACGCTTTACAACATCAGGAAGATACGTCCCCAGCTGACTCAGAAAGCGACTCAGGTTCTGGTCCAGGCTCTCGTCATCTCACGCCTAGACTACTGCAACTCCCTCCTGGCTGGTCTACCTGCATGTGCCATCCGACCTCTGCAGCTCATCCAGAATGCAGCGGCTCGTCTGGTTTTCAACCTTCCTAAATTCTCCCACACCACTCCGCTCCTCCGCTCCCTTCACTGGCTTCCGGTAACTGCTAGAATCCACTTCAAGACACTGGTACTTGCTTACCGTGCTGCGAATGGATCTGGCCCTTCCTACATCCAGGACATGGTTAAACCGTACACCCCAGCGCGTGCACTACGCTCTGCATCAGCCAAACGACTCGTTGCGCCCTCGCTGCGAGGGGGACCCAAGTTCCCATCGGCGAAAAACACGTGGGTTTGCTATCCTGGCTCCAAGATGGTGGAATGAGCTCCCCATTGACATCAGGACGGCAGATAGCTTGCACATCTTCCGGCGCAAACTGAAAACTCATCTCTTTCGACTCCACTTCGAGCGTTGGAACGATTAACGAAGCACTTTTATACCAATAAAGGACTGGATTACCTAAAGCCAGTTGAGTAGCACTTGAAATGTTTGGCTCTATGAAACCTGATATACTTATATGATTCTGTTTTCGTCAAGGTTGTGTCTTCCTGGTCGAATGTACTTATTGTAAGTCGCTTTGGACAAAAGCGTCAGCTAAATGCAATGTAATGTAATGTAATGTAATAACATGTTCAACAGCTATTATCTCTAGTCAAGTTTGGATGCACTGCCTTTAAGTGTCATAATTATAAATTGAATGATTCTTTTTCTGACAGTAATCCGTCAGGAGGCGTTTTACTTTGATCTCAGACGCTCATTAATCACAGTTTCTCTATGCCTGGAGTACTTTTCATTTCATGAACTGAATGCAGAACATGGGAAAGTGATCCACATTTCAGAAACACCGGGTGATAACAATCAGCCAATTGTGGTAATAAAAGATTTGATTAAATCACAGAAGAAATGCCAGATCAATACTTCTTTAACCATAACTCTGTACTACTAGCACTCACCTGTGCTCAGAACCATTTGTATATGTTATGATGAAATAAAACATCACTGGGTGTCCTCAGGTCATGTAGTACAGCATTGGTGGAAAGCTTGTCAATATGTCTTCATAAGTATCTGCCTTTATAAGGAATTTCTTTTTTTGTGTGCAAATGAATCAACACAAATAGGAAGACAAAATAAGCGTTTTTTTTATTTACTTATTTTGTATTCTCTTGCACCATTCATGCAATTACTTTGTTGGTTGTAAAACTCACAATATGCATCATAAGGCAACTAATGAATTATGTTTATATTGAATTTAACATTTTGTGAATTTGTAAGATGTATTTGACTTGCCGTGAACCCTACATAACCCCCCGGCCCCATCAAAAAAGTTGATTTTCAATAAACCACATTTTAATCTACTAGATTAGATGATTGCCAGCAGTAACATATGATGCTCACAATCTTTGTAATGTCTTTTATTTTTCATTACATATTTTACTTACATTATCTGGGCTTCTGCATTACAGAGGATGTTTTAATCAATGTTCTTAGTAAATAATAAACAACAAAATATGAAAAGTGCTTATTTACTTATTCCTGGTGCCCAATGATGCAGTTACCTTGTATGTTGTAAAACGTACAGAATCCATAGAAAGGCTATAGATTACTGTATTGCTTGCTATGAAGCCTACATAACCCCCAGCCCCATAGAAATACATTATATTCCAATAACTCATACACTTTATTGCACCTGTACTGCATTTGTGTGTGTGTGTGTGTGTTGTTAAATGTATACTGTGTTTTATTAGCATACAGAAAAAGGAAGCGCCCTGCAGAGACAGCTGGGAGAACAGCTTGTCTGCAGGAGGCCCCTTGCTCCCCTCTGCTGAGTGTTTGTGTCTCTCACTGAGAAACAACAACAGCTTCCATCTCCTCCAGCTAATCAAAGTCTTTCTTCTGATTCGCAGATCACCACTGACGCAGATTGTAGATGAGAGCCAGACATATGCACTAACATCCACATTTCCTCAGAACATCTAGATCATTCTTTGTAAAAGAGACAACACAGAGGCACACTGACAACAACCACTTAAAGCTAATGTGTTGCTGCAGTGAATCAACTGTCAACGCACTTCCACAGCTGACTGCATCGCTGATAAATACTGTTATAAACAGCCGTCAAATAGTTAGTCAAACAGTATCAAGCAAATGTACGTTGTGTTCATTAGCTTCTACAGACTCTATGGTTCTATCAAAAGTACTCATTTCACAATATTACTGTTAGTGGACTTTAAATATATTATATATATATATTGATTAATATACGCCGTTTAATGTTGCAGCTATTTTAATTACTTTAAAGACAGCCTCATCCATTATAATACATCATCATATTTTATAGTATTTTATAATGATCATTTTAATCTGTAGAGTAACTACTAGATGTATCAATTAAGTGTAGTACAAAAACGCCTCGATTGGACTCCTTTGTTTACTTCAATAACTTAGTGACATCACTATGTAACACACACGCTTCTATTGGCTAGCACTTCAACACATCGTATGTGAAAGGATAAGGGGCGGGACATTTTCGACACATCTGTAAGTGGTTGACCAATCACAACGGAGCCGGCCAGCTAACCAATCAGAGCAGACTGGGCTCTGGTTTCAGACAGAGGGTGAAAAGAGGTGCTGCAGCACAGGCAGTATGAGAACAAGAAAGAGCTTTTTGAACATTAAAGCAAGGAGACATGTCACAGTAGAGGCACACATATGAACTGGAAAATTAGCATAATATGTCATTTTGTCAAGTAGATTACTTTAATTTAAATTCTGTAGTAATTTAAATGTTAAACTACATGATTGTTCATATGATGTGTTTATTATTCCATGTGGTTCTGTGTATATGCCTCTAAAAATATATTTTAATATATCAGATATTATTTATGTCCTCCCGTTAAGGCGTTCTTAAATGTTGTTTTGTTATAATGTACTTCTTAAATAAATTGAGATGTCAGGTATAAACACATTCAAATAAAATACCTAAGTATTTGGCGTTTATAAGATGTTGCTAAATGCCATGTTAGATGAGATATTTAGCTTTAGGTTATATAGTATGAATGGGAGAACAAGACAATACATCATCTTAGGGTCATCCTAAACAACCTGTGGTGTCCATTACTGTTTCACATCTATACAATGTGTACATCTTACCTAATAAAATATCATTTAAAAACCAGACCATGTAGTCAAAACCAAGACCAGCTTATCAGAAGCCTCCATAACATAATCAAACATAATAGATCTCTGCTGCAGCCCCTATGTCGCCCCCCCCCCCCCCCCCGCTCTGCAGCTCCATCCACCTGTTGAGAGGCACCACAGGGAGACATTTATCCTCTGTGATTTTGTGTTTTGATTCTCACCGGCAGAGGTCTGCTTGAAGTTTTCACTCTTCTTCTTCCTCCATTTCCAGGGCTTGAACAGACGTCCCAGGGTGGCCAATTTGCTCCGCCGGCGGATGGGGGGCGTGTGTGTGCCGGGGACCAGCGAATCAGAGCGCATCGCTGCCAACCTCTCCACCTCCTCAGCTAGAAAACACAACAGGGACATCAAGGTTATCAACAAGCAGGTAAACAACACGAACACAAATGTGTTTTGGACTTGAGTGGAGGTCACTTCTCTTTCATCCATGTTACAGCAGACTTTATAAATATATACCAGAGTATCGAGATTTTTTCATATCATTTACAAAAAACATATCGCTTCAATGATTAACTAATGGAACAAAAATCAAGACCAAGCGATTAAGCGTCTAATCGATAATATAAATATGCTCTCTCCTGCTGTATTTCATCTAATGACAATTTGACCTGCAGCTGCTTTCATCTTTAAACTACAAAAATCCATACAAAAACTACAATTTCTTAAAATGTATACAATTTAAATAAAAAATGTGAATGGCATGATATCCAAAACATGTTTTTTGAGGAATATCTGGAATATGAAATAATAAAAAGATACTCTAAGAAAACCACCTCACCGGGTCAAAAAAGACCCACTTTGCATCTAAGGGTTGTATTATTTTCAAATGCAGCAACTGCCAAGAGACCCAGGACAAATAAAGTATTGTGATTCTGTAATCCACACACAGTTAATGAAAACAGAAGATCACTCGGCTGTCTGTTAATCAAATGTCAAGGGACACATCTCCCAGGGGCCGGTGCATAATCAAGTCAGGTAAAGCTTATTTGGATTTCTCTTCATCACAGTCAGACATCAGGAGAACACTACTGCAGAGAAGCTTCATTGAACAAAATGAAGAAAAAACCTCCGGACAGCCCTGACAGAGAGGAACTAAAAATAGATAGTAAAGCGGTATACAAACAGTGGGTAAACAACATGTGTCACAATAAATATACACGACACATTTCTACTGCTTGAAATCAAAGACAATTCCCCTTGTTGCAATTCTCTCCCTCCTCCATTTGACTCTCTGTCTCTGAACTGTGGTTCTTGGCCCTACAGGGAGTTTTTTGAAAGTAGTCACAGTAGTGGGCTGTTTTTCATTTGAAATTACACCTTTCCCATTACACGCAACATCCTGCTGTACGAGACGGACTGTAAGCAACGAGGGCAGGAGGCCTGAGCCAGAGGCCATGAATAATAAAACAGGAAGCAAGCATTTTAGCTGGCAGTTGTAAACACACACAAGCATCAACAGACACACACATACACAGACAGATACATTGCAGAAACAGGTTCAATCAGCTTTGCAAGCAGTGTCTACATGAAATGTCTATGAAAAGTATGACCCCGCAACTTCACTCATATGCACACTGAAGTTAGAGAACAGTATTAAAGTCAAAATACTTAAGTCATTATTACAGTGGTTATTTAGGGTAGCAGAAAATAACAAAACACAATCCTCAAATCTGAACTGCATCAAAATGCACATGTTGATTTTGGATTTTAGAGAAAAATATCTAATACTGTCAGCACATTTTAAAGTAAATCAGTCTCTTCTTTGCTGTTTTGCCACTTACAAATACCAACAAATATTAAACGGTATTTATAATGTTTAAGGAAATGTATTTAAAATAAGTAATGGCTACAAGAACATGGCGGTCAATTAGAAAAAGACGGCATGGAATATCAAAAAACAGCTGCAACTGGGCTTTTGGATGAAACATGTAGAAAACTGGCATGAAAAAAAACAAGAAATACAAAAAAACACTATTTTGCTCTGCACTTAAATAGTACAATTTTTCTTTTTAAATCCATAATTAAAGAATAAATGGTAACACTACTGAGTCATGCACCAAACATGACTAAAATATTCCTGTACCAGCTAATTAGTTTCAATAAAATCCATCAAATATTTTTTGCAACACCATTTGAACTAACAGAGCAATAATTAGACACCAATCAGACACATTGACTTGGGTTGTGGCTGCGTTTTGAATCAATAGTAATTTGGATCAGACCAAAATGTATTTGCAGCTCAGAGTATCAACAACTGTCGAGTACTGAGAGCTGGCAGCACTGCATGCTTGGTTAGACTGGACGGTCAAAACAAATCAAAGTGAAGCAGTGAGCAGCTGCAGACAGGTCAGTCAGCCTTGAGGTGGCCTTGTTACAAGTGGGATGTCAGTTCTAATCTGTAACCACCATTGAGAGGCCCTCCCACAACATCATCAACCCCACACCCTCCCCTCCTCAGCTGTCCCTGTGGCAGATCTGTGTAGCACCCTTGAGTGACACACAAACCTTTCCTGGACACATCAATAAAGAGATGTTTTTGTTAAAGCAATAAATACCTACAATATGAGTGGTTTATAAGTGGTTTTAAAACAGTCAATATGTGTTTCAAGCCTCCGGGGAGAGGAGATTTTCATTGCTGAGGTGTTTTGGGGGTCATGTTTTTAATCCTTCTGACTCATATTCGTCACTTAAAGGGGTCCTGTTGTGCTTTTTGGGGTTTTCCCTTTACTGTGGTGTGTTGTGTTTTTGTGTGCATGTAAATGGTCTGCAAAGGCTTAAATCCCAAAGTTCCCTCCAGAAGGAGTTTCTCTCCCACAACCCCTCCTGCCTGAAACGCCTCCTTTATTACTTCTGTAACATAATGACATCAGTATATAACACTTCTATGGTTGGTGCTCCAACACATTGTACACATAGTGCCGGACATTTACCGACACATCTCCAAGCGGCTGACCAATCACAACAGAGCAGCCCAGCTAACCAATCAGAGCAGACTGGGCTCTGGTTTCAGACAGAGGGTGAAAAGAGGTGCTGCACTACAGGCAGTATGAGAAAAACAAAGAGCTTTTTGAACATTAAAGCATGTAAGTAGGTCCGAGGCACAACATAAAATATGAACCTCAAAATTAGCATTAATAGTCCTCTTCAAAGCAGACCACAGGTTTCCCTAGGTCTTTCTCAATTTCTAGTTTTAGCATCCTTTCTTCCTCTCCTCTACTACTCGAGATCCAATTTTGGAGTTGGATTTCCTTCAAAAAGGCGTGGGTCACAAGCCAGATAATCGTGGAGCAAGGAGTGAGGACTGAGGAAGCACAACATTGAGAAATGAGAAAGACCTCCTGTCTGTGTTGCTAGCCTCCCCCCAGCTGCGGTCGACAGCAGCAGTGAGTCAGGGGGCTCGTACTCACTCTGCAGGGAGACATTCTTTCAGTCAGACCCCAGGCCTGTTTTTCTTACCGCTGCCTCATAACAAAACTGACTCAAGAACAAGCTCAGAGCAGAAAAACAAGAGACATGCTGCCGGGGGTCATGTTTTTCAGCATTATTTAGATTTGTTTACGAACTTATTATTGGGAATGAGCTGTTATAAATCAATACGGGGTTTTGAGGCGACTAGGTAATAAATAATAAACATGTCTGTATTGATCTGTGGTGGAAAATGGTTAGCAGGATTTTCAAATCAAATCTACTTGTCAATTTATACAAAATAATGTGCATCTATAGCTTAACAGTTGATTGAGTACGAAACAACTAGTTCCAACACAATTTCTTAAAAAGGAAATGTTGAGACAATTTTTATAACTGCATATTCAAGTAATGACATTTTGCATCTTTCCACTCTTTAAATGATATTCATTTGAAAATCTTTGGGCTTTAAATTGTTTTTTAGACAAAACAAGCCATTTGAGGATGTCACCTTTGGCTGTGGGAACTGGGAGTTTCCACAGTATCCTTACAATTTATAGAAGAAAGAATAAAGAAAAATAACCCTGAGTTGCAGCTCCATCTAAGCTCCTGTTGAATGAGACAAAGTGATTGGGTATAGTTTAGTATGAAGACGAGCTTATAATAAACATACACTAGATATTCAATCAACAGTTCATTCTAATCAATCTCATTCATGACGGTATTGATCTGTTGACCGGCATAACACTGGAAACACATTTTCAAATTAAATCATTCTAGTTGATTGACTCGACCATTTTTACAACCTGCTGGTGAGGGTAGCCATGGATACTGCAAGCATGACGACACTAGTGCTGCAAAAACGAGTCTATAAATTGATTAGTCCATTGAGAGAAAAAGGAATTGACGGCATTGTTGATAATCTAAAAATAGTTTGTGCCATTTTGAAAGCAAACCATCCATCCTTTGTTCCAGTTGTTTCATTTAGAAGATTTATAAACAGACTATCTTTGGGATGCTGTTGGTTCGACAAAGCACATTTTGAAGAGGTCACCACGAGCAACTGGGGCAATTTTCTGACATTTTATTGGCAAAAAAATAATAAGTTAATTTAAAAAAAGAGAGTGGTTCATGGACAAGAACAAATAATCAATATTTTCATTAAGTAATTAAGTAACTTAAATTGGCAGGTTGACGTCTTTTTTGGGGTAGTGGGGAATGTAACTAATATTACTGAAATATTTTGAATTTAATATGTTTTCTTACAATCGTGGTCTGCACCAAGCACTACAGTTTGATCTTCCACGTGACATATATTAAGACTGTGGACATGTTGTTTGTTGTTGAATTAATAAGAAATGGTATGACAATCATTTTCATCCCTACTTGTTGTTAAAGTAATAATATTGCAGTATTGTCTTACAAAAGTGGACCAAATAACAATAACAAAATAAATCGTGCTTCAAAGTAACATTAAATCAGAAATTAAATTGATTCAACATGCTTTAGTAATCACAAAATGCTCATTAGAGGTCACTATTAAGAAAATACAGTAATTTACAAGCAACGTTCAGGGCTAACGTTAATCTGAGTGCTGATCCCGGTACTGTGGATCTCCCCCAGGCAGGCAGGGAGCGGCCACCGGCATATGACAATAATCATTTTTAAATAGTACAGTAAGAACCCCCTCCTCCCAACATTCCCCTTTCACCCAGCCAGCTGAAACGGGTCCTCTCACCGCGCCGCTGCTCGGCTCCCCGGCAGTTGCTGCAGATGTGTTTGATCTCTTTCCCGATCTGGCAGTGGATCGTGAAAGGCATGTTGTTGTTGTGCACGGCGGGCTGATGCTGGAGCTGTTTGCCCGAGATGTTGCGGGACTTCATCCTGGTCAGGGAGAAAGCTTTGCTCCTCTTCTTTGGTTTCTGCTCGTCGGACGCCGCTGAACATGTTTGTTCGCTGGCCGCAGATCCGGACCATGAACACATCACGTCGCCTCCACGACCCGCCATATTCCAGCTGTACTGCAGGGCAGGACCCTCTCGCCCTCTGCTCTGCTCCGGTGGAGAGGGATTTCAACTGGTTTGCAGCTCTGTCTACTAAACAAGCCAGCCATTATGAAAACGACTTCCGGTTTGAGCAAACAAAATAAAAGCACTTTATCGAGCTATATTTTACATTACATTAAATTACATTGCATTTAGCTGACGCTTTTATCGAAAGCGAATTACAATAAGTGCATTCGACCAAGAATATACAAACTTGAAGAAAACAGAATCATATAAGTAGCCTACATCAGGTTTCATAGAGCCAAAACATTTCAAGTGCTACTCAACTGGCTTTAGATAAGCCAGTCCTTTATTAGTATATAAGTGCTTTGTTAGTAATTATATCACTCGAAGTACTGCGGTCAAGCCAGCCTCCACTCGGGAAAACCTAGTCAAGCCAGCCCGCACGTGATATTGCGGTGCGTGAATATCCTATGAATTACGGTAGAGTCCTGGAAACACTGCCTTCAAAATAAAAGCACTTACTCGGTCAATAACATATACACCAAAATAACATACCAAACATATTAAATTAAGAAATATGTACTATATAATGTGATCAATAATTATTTAAAACAAACTACGTATAACTACCACATTATAAATGAGTGAATGTAAAATGTAAGGAGTTTCAAAATAAAAGACCTTTGAAATATCTATTGTATGAGCTATCATCCCTCTGTTTTTAGATGAGAATTAAAAAAAAACTGTCCAGTATCAAAGACTTATCTCACTCCAGGGTGAGAGCAGGACATCCCATCTAGTCACTTAGAAAAAATCAGGACATTCTGATGTATAGTTTCAAAATAAAAGACCTTTGAAGTCTCATATATGAGCTATCATCCCTCTGTGTTTAGATGAGAATAAAACAAAAACTGTCCAGTGTCAAAGACTCATTTCACGTCAGGGTGATAGCAGGACATCCCATCTAGTCACTTAGAAAAAAATCAGGACATTCTGATGTACAGTTTCAAAATAAAAGACCTTTGAAGTCTCATATATGAGCTATCATCCCTCTGTGTTAAAATGAGAATAAATCAAAAACTGTTCAGTATCAAGACTCATCTCACTCCAGGGTGATAGCAGGACACCCCATCTAGTCACTCAGAAAAAAACATCAACTATTTGACACTTGTGATTCTTATTCTGTAAATTCAATTGAAAATCTGCATGCCCATTGATTCCGGATTCCTTCATTTAGTTTAACAACTACATAGCAATTACTTTAGGTCAGTGCTGCAGTTATGAGTCTCTGCTCATACTCCCACTTTCAATTGCTCTGTATTATAGTTTAAAGAGAATAGTGCAATGTACAATGATAAAATAATGTTTTCTACATTTAAATCACTTTTCATTATTAAAACATGCAGCACTCAAAGTAATTTACAATGAAATATAGGTTAGCCAATGAGAATAATCTCATGTTGACACACCATCTAGTCAAAGCTAATCCTTTATTTTGAAGGCCTACTTGTTTTCCGGTTTTAATCTGTCTCTTTGGCTGAACTTTATCTCCTTTACAGATTCAGCCAATGATGGATCGCTATTGCTCTTCAACCTCGTAGTGGTAGCCAATGAGGTGGAAGCACCGGGGGATGAGGAATATAGAGGGATTTTGAATAAACCGTCGTTCAATGATTCATCTGAGATTTTTTTTTAACAAAATACAGTAATGCTTGAAGTTTCAAATGCTGTATCATAGTATCTTTTTACATATGTAAATAATATATAAATATCATTTTTGTTTTGTATATTTTTTCAATATATTTGCTCTTTTTTTTCCTTTTTAGATTATTTAAAAAATATATATATATTTACCAAAAGAACACAGTTGGCACCATTATTGTTTTCATACACCAGCTCAACACCCTCAATGTATTATACACTCTTTTTTTAAGTCTAAATGTTTCCAAGGTAAATACACAAATCATAATATTGAAAGAATAGCACAAATATCTTTTTTTTTTAAAGGGATTAATTAAAATCAGTTAAGGACACTTTCCTTTAAATTGTACTCTGACTCATGTGGGGTTAAAAGCTCAATTATATAACGAGATCACAAGCAAACAGAAAGTCTTAAAAGGAATCAATAGGATCTTAAAATCAAGTCTGAGCTTTATTGGAAATGAGGATCAGCTGAGACAGAAGCAATGATCTCACACTTCCGAGGAGTAAGCAGTCTGACATGTGTTTTGAGTTTACTATGATGTGCTCCATGAAAAAGAGGACATACACTCTTTTAAGGCAAGGGTAAAACATAGAGGATTCATTTGTTTTGCAGTACTCTTAATATAATACTTGACAATGTTAACATCCTTCATCCACCTTAAATCCACACATTGAATCATGTGTGTACGTCTGCTAAATAAAAAAAAATAAAATAAAAAATGTCAGAGGGCATGGAAACCAGCTTCTAGATTCTTGATGGATAAAAGCAAGTCAAATTTGGAAAGTCATAAAAAAAAAACTGACTGAACAAGCCAATATGCTAGTGAGACATTGTTGGTTATTTTCTGCGGAGGCCAACAAAGAGTCAGAGGTTGCAGTTAGATGTTTCTGACAGCAGGTGGAGCTCACTCACAAGAAATAAGAAGGGAATTAATTAGTCAGTGAGTGTTTCTCAATCGCGAGTACGCTTGCTTGGTAGCACATGTCTTCCGAGTCACTTCCTTCAGAAGCTAGGCAAGAATCCTTCCTGGCATTCGGAAAACGAAGAGTGGAACAGGCTAGCAAGTGTGCAGGTGTGCGTCATATGTCATACATTTTCCGCCACAGATTTGGGGAAATTGGTCCGTGCGCAAAGCATTGTGGGGATTTTAAGGACGCAAAGTCTACCCATGGGCCATGTGCAGCCTCGACATATCCCCCAAACCAAGGACGCGGCCTCGTGGAATTCCAAGTATGCTGGACATTGGAATGGTGAGGTCCTGCTGCGCCACTTGATGACGTAGCATCCTTGAAATATTGGCTTGGAAGCCAGTATCCTCGAGATTGAGAAATGGCCAGTGTCTCCAAACAGGGACAGACTGAGCCACAGGGTGCAGACTGGTGAGGAGGAGTATGTGGCCGTTTCTCAATCTCGAGGATACTGGCTTCCAAGCCAATATTTCAAGGATGCTACGTCATCGAGTGCCGCCGAAGGGCTGTTCCAATCTCCAGCATACTTGGAATTCCACCGAGGCCGCGTCCTTGGTTTAGGGGAAATTTCGAGGCTGCACATGGGTAGACTTCGCGTCCTTAAAATCCCCACAATGCTTTGCGCACGGACCAATTTAAAAAAAACCTTGCGGAGAATTGCTGAACAGACGCAGCACACATTTAAATGTAAGTATGTAGTGGAGTAGAAAATATGTTGGTAAATATGTTACTTTGTTACATTTGTTTGTTATCACCAAAAATGTGTTCCGTGAAAGTAAAGCAAGTTCATAATTAGACATCGTGGGGTATTTATTTTCGGTACAGTTTATGTTGAAACCGTTAGAGAGAGTGGTACACTTGTTAGCCTGTTCCATTCTTCTTCGTTTTCCGAAGCCGTGGCTTGGAAGCATACTTGCTTCGTTTCTGAAGTAAGTGACTTGGAAATACGCGACTACCAAGCCAGCATCCTCGCGATTGAGAAACACCCACAGTCTCATCAGGACCGACTGTTATCTCCTCCATGTTACAACACTGAGCTGGGGTGCACAAGCACACACAGCCTCCTGTGAGGAGTGAGTATAAAGCCTTCAGATTACAGTAACAACCAGCAGTGGAGGAAAATGCAGTCACTACTCGCACAACTGCTTACAGAAGACAGTTAAAGAGTTAAACTCACCCCCCATTCTTATTCTGATGACTGGCCTGAATCATTGCACCATTCACTGTTGTGTCTCTCTCTAATGAGGAGGAGACGTGAGAGCAGAGCACTGCTGGTGTAGGGCTGATCAATACATATATAGGCTCCCTCTCTTATACAAAGGCTGAGGCCTATAGTTTGTGTCTGGAGCAAAGGTGGTATATGACTGCAGGTATGATTCACATTACATACTGAAGTGACAAAGAAGAGCATTGATTGGTGTACACTTAAGTTACAGGAAGTAGCACATTTAGCTGATAACATTTCTACTTTACCTACACATTAACTGTAAAGATGCTCATTATGCAGGTCGGCCCTTTTTTAGCGTGCTGGCCCACCTCTTGGCATTACACAAATATCCATGGTGTTCTGAACATAATTCATCCAGACATTGGTGATCCCATATTTCCGCCAGAAAGTCAGTTCCAGACATTGTCCAATACATAGATTTATAACCTATTTCTATCTTTCTCCCATCATCAGGATGATACAGGAAATCATTCCTGCCAACAGCAATGACACTTTATACACCTCACCTCTGGCTGGCAGAGAACTCACTGCTCCATCGTTTTGGTTCCTCCCCTCCAGTACCATGATGAACAACCATGAACATTCTGGCACAATTGCTACTTACACAACTGTAATTCATAAACTATCATATGTATATGTTTTTTGCTACTGTAATATATTGTGGTCTAAAATGATATAGATTCTAGAACATTTTATATTGAGTATTCTTGTAGTTTGTGTCCTTTCTACTATAGTTAGGTACAGAAAATAGACTTGCTGCCCTTTATTTTTTATTTAAAATGTATTCCATTTTGTTATGTTTATACTTATTTCCTAAGATTTTAATGCCTGAACACACTGCTGCTACTGTAACTAAATAATGTCCCAATTTGGGATCAATAAAGTATCTACCTACCTACCTACCTACCTACCTACCTACCTACCTACCTACCTACCTACCTACCTACCTACCTACCTACCTACCTACCTACCTACCTACCTACCTACCTACCTACCTACCTACCTACCTACCTACCTACCTACCTACCTAGGCAAGGCAAGGTAAGGCAAGGCAAGGCAAGGCAAGGCAAGGCAAGGCAAGTTTATTTATATAGCACTTTTCAACACAAGGCAATTCAAAGTGCTTTACAAAAAATGAAAGAGATTAAGAAAATGGCATTTAAAATCAGTCATTAAAAAGAAAAGCTAATAAAATAACATTAAAAGAAAAAATACATGGATAAAAGTTACAGTGCAATTAAACATTAAAAGAAAAAAAAAGTACATGGATAAAAGTTCAGTGCAGTCTAAGATATGAATAGTTCAATTAAAAGCAGCGACAAAAAGAAAAGTCTTCAGCCTGGATTTAAAAGTAGTAAGAGTTGCAGCGGACCTGCAGGTTTCTGGGAGTTTGTTCCAGATATTTGGAGCATAATAACTGAACGCTGCTTTACCATGTTTAGTTCTGACTCTGGGGACAGAAAGCTGACCAGTCCCTGAAGACCTGAGAGATCTGGATGGTTCATAATTTAGCAGGAGGTCAGAAATGTATTTTTGGGGCCTAAACCATTCAGTGCTTTATAAACCAGCAGCAGTATTTTGAAATCTATTCTTTGACACACAGGAAGCCAGTGTAAAGACTTCAGAACTGGAGTGATGTGATCCACTTTCTTAGTGTTAGTGAGGACTCGAGCAGCAGCGTTCTGAATTAGCTGCAGCTTCCTAATAGATTTTTTAGTGAGACCTGTGAAGACACCATTGCAGTAGTCGAGTCTACTGAAGATAAAAGCATGGACAAGTTTTTCCAAATCCTGCTGTGACATTAGTCTTTTAATCCTAGATATATTCTTTAGGTGATAGTAGGCTGATTTAGTAACAGTTTTAATGTGACTGTTGAAACTCAGGTCAGAGTCCATGACTACACCTAGATTTCTGGCTTTATCTGTTGTTTTGAACATTGCAGACTGAAGCTCAGCGCTAACTTTTATACGTTCTGCCTTGGCTCCAAAAACCATTACCTCAGTTTTATCTTTGTTTAATTGGAGAAAGTTCTGACACATCCAGTCATTGATTTGTTCAATGCACTTACTCAGTGTTTGAATTGGAGCATAGTCTCCTGGTGAAATTGTTACGTACATTTGTGTGTCATCTGCATAGCTATGGTAACTTATTTTGTTGTTCTTCATTATCTGAGCCAGTGGTAGCATGTAGATGTTAAAGAGAAGAGGCCCCAAGATGGAGCCTTGAGGAACCCCATATGTCATATTTGTCAACTCAGATGTGTATTTACCTATAGAAACAAAGTTGTTTCTGTCCTTTAAGTAGGATTCAAACCAATTCAGAACTGTTTCCGAAAGTCCCACCCAGTTCTCCAGTTGGTCTAGTAATATGCTGTGGTCAACAGTGTCAAACGCAGCACTGAGATCTAATAATACTAACACTGAAGTTCTGCCACTGTCTGTGTTTAAGTGGATGTCATTAAAGACCTTTACAAGAGCAGTCTCAGTGCTGTGGTTGGACGAAAGCCTGACTGGAACACATCAAAACAGTTATTTAAATGCAAGAAATTACTCAACTGTTGAAAAACAACTTTTTCAATGATTTTACCTAGAAATGGGAGGTTTGATATGGGCCTGTAATTGTTCATTACTGAAGCATCTAGATTATTCTTTTTTAAGAGCGGTTTAATGACTGCAGTTTTCAGGGCCTGTGGAAAAATACCTGAGTGAAGAGATTTGTTTACTATATGAAGTAGATCTGAGGCCATGCAAGGCAAAACATCTTTGAAAAATCCTGTTGGAATAATATCAAGGCAGCAAGAGGAGGATTTCAGAAGTTGAATAATGTCCTCTAGGTTTTTATCATTAATCTGATGGAATTGTGTCATGATGTCTGAATTGATGTTAAGTGGAGATAGGGACAACACATTTGCTGTTCCTGATGCAGAGGCAACTGACTGCTTGTCTGATTTTCTGAATTTTGTCAGTGAAAAAGGAGGCAAAATCATTGCACGCCCTGGTGGATAGAATTCAGAGGCTACTGACACTGGGGGGTTAGTTAGTCTGTCGACGGTAGCAAACAAGGCACGTGCGTTGTTTTTGTTTTTGGTAATGATGTCAGAGAAGAACGATTGTCGTGCGTTTTCAATTCCAAATTATAAAGGCCAAGTCTCTCTTTATAGATTTCAAAGTGAACCTGGAGATTTGTTTTTTCGCCACCTGCGTTCAGCTTTTCGACATTCTCTTTTTTTCTGTTTTCACGGTCATGGCCTTTCTCCATGGAGATATTTTCTTGCCAGACACTTCCTTTACCTTAGTTGGAGCAATGGCATCTATAATATTTTTAATTTTTGAATTAAAATGATCTACTAGCTCATTTACTGAGATGTTGGCAGGGGCAAGTGTGGAAGAGAAATTCTGAGTAAACATTTCCCTAGTATTTTCAGTTAAATATCGCTTTGTGGTTACCTCTTTTTGAACATTTTTGTGAACAGAAATAGAGCTCTCAAAGAAAACACAGGAATGGTCAGAGAGTGCAACATCAGTCACCACAACCTTAGAGATATTCAGACCCTTTGAGATAATTAAGTCCAGAGTGTGCCCCTTATTGTGCGTGGGCTCCTTCACATGCTGAGTCAGTCCATAGCTATCAAGAACACAAAACAGTTCTTTAGCCCCTCTGTCCTGGGGGTTGTCAACATGGATGTTAAAATCACCAACAATGACTAGACGGTCAAAGTCAATACACACTATAGACAGCAGTTCAGTAAAGTCATCAAAAAAGCTTGCACAGTATTTGGGTGGTCTATAGATATTTAGGAACAGAGCTCGAGAGGAGCATTTCAGCCGAAGGGCCACATATTCAAAAGAATCAAAGTTTCCATACGATGTCTTCCTGCATTGAAGGGAATCATTGAACAGAATAGCAACTCCACCCCCTTTCTTATGTATTCTTTCCTGACTCATAAAACTAAAGTTGGGAGGGGTTGATTCGATAAGAACAGCTGCACTGTTATTTTTGTTCAATCCAAGTTTCTGTTAAAAACATAAAATCGAGATTGTGCTCAGTGATTAAATCATTGATTAAAAATGTTTTTCCTGCCAAAGACCTGACATTTAATAAAGCTAGTTTAAGTTTGTTAAACACACTATCAGTCATGTTTTTTGTAACAAGCTGTGGCTGACATGGAATCACTGCTAAATTAGATACACTCACACAAACGTTTGAGCGCTTCCTGTTTCTATGATTCACCGCTCTTAATCTATTACCTATCAACACAGATATCGGCAAAGCTACTGGCAGGCAGGGCCCCGACATGTCCTGGAAAGAGTTGAGAGTGCCATACGCCCTTGTGCCTGGACCCATCACATATCAGTAAGAGTTTGTTGTGTTTTGTACACACACATCCTTATCAGGCTTCGGAGACTGCAGAAACCCCCTCGAAGGGAGGGGAGGTGGTCGACGTAGGCACGGTGATGGAGACGGGCTAGATGGTGCGGGGGTAGAGGACATGCTGCCAGGGGGGGGAGGTGGTTGACGTAGGCGCGGTGATGAGGACGGGGGAGATGGTGCGCGTCTCCGCAGTGATTTTGGTGGGCGTCGTTGAGGAGCGGGGGTAAAGGACATGGTGCCAGCTACCTACCTACCTACCTCCATCTATCCATCTATCCATCTATATATCTATATATCTATTTATCTATCTATCAACCAATTGTATGTAAAAGACTACTTGCATCAAAGCAGCAGAGGCCGAGATACCCATACTTTTGGATCTGTTGGCATTTTCTCATCAGAGACTTCCTGAGTTTAATTGCCACACACCCAATTGGTGACAAAAAGCCCAATCTGAGATACCTTTAATGAGCACTTTCAGTGGTCGGTTAACTAGAAAAGCACTTTATAAATAAAGTCAATGTACAACTGTCAATGTAAATATGTAGGTAAATGGACTGCATTTATAGAGCCCCTTTATTTAAAATCACTTTAGAGTTTTGTTCACATAGACTGCAACATTAAGATCTAAGGTTTAAGCTCCCAGTATGCATACTGCAGTTATTCCTTAAATGTCTCGTGAAGCGATAACTTGTTATGTACAATATGTCTTCAAATAATAATGGTCCAGGGTGAGTTTATAGGTAAGTGGCACACAAGATTATTCATTTAAATGCTGGAGCATAAATCAATGCAGTCATGACTGAGGGAATGTCAAACTTATATCCTTAGGAAATCAGCACCAGTGTTTCGAACCATCACATTATTTAAAATAAAAAGGCTTACATGGCAGTACAATTAGATGAAGTTGTTTTTGTTGTACTTCGTCATATTCGTTTCATACCCACGATAACTCTGTCTCATTTGATCCCAGCCTCTGCTTTGTTAATCTGATTTTGAAACCCTAAATTCTCCTAAAAAAGAGCCACAAGAAGTCGGAGCGCAGTGATGTATTTTATTGGTCAGTCCCTCAGAAAGGCTGTTTCTTTAAGTGGGGGGCACAAGGGTTGGCAGGTTACAGCTCAATGTGCTGGTGACACACACACACACACACACACACACACACACACACACACACACACACACACACACACACACACACACACACACATACGAAACAGACAGAAATACATGTGTGAAGGCAAGCACCTCGCATGAGACCACAGGTGTGCTTGTCACATCAAAGATGTCAGCTCATCGTCACTGAGACGGCCTGTGGTGTGTGGCACAGCTGTCACATTATTTTTCTATCTGTGAGCAACTGAGCTCCTTACGTTTGTCTCACCATAAATCATCCTGTCCAACAGCATCTATCTTCTAGACGTGTCTTTCTCATGAAGCGTCCACTTCTCATCTTACCACAGCTGCACACAGCAAACCCTCAGAGTTTCTTATCGGAGATGGCTTGAAAGAATCAATCTCATCTGCCTGAGCAACGAGTCACATCTCCATGGTGGTTAAAGTCTGCCTGAAAACTCACACACCAAATGTGTCCACTAACTCTTATACTATGAGAAGGATGTAAACAATACATGACAGAGTTTAATATGTGTACAGCATGGGATTGTTTTTAAGGATGGACATATTTTTGCCTTTTATTAGTTATTGAGAAAATGACACGACATCTCACTTATCCTCGTAATTAAAGAGTAAAGGGTTTTCATTTCAAGTCAGTCTCCAGCATGATGATCACTTATACAAAATCATGGTGTCATTTAGAGTTAAATAGACGATGAAGGAGGACATGTTTCAGCGCGTGCCTACCCTGTGATTGACAATTTGCTACCCTGGTGTTACTACAACTATCAGAGTATAAGTGTTAGATAGTATCAAAACATGTAGCTCTTTTTTCCTGTAAGAATTCTCTGTTTTAAAATATGTTTTTTCCCGAACCACACTCGCTAATATCACAGCTAGCGTGAATTGCGGATGCACACTGCTAATCAAGATTAGCTAGCTAGCTAGCTAGTTAGCATTAGTGTTTAGCTGTGCCTAACCACGCTGGGGCCCTCGATCCTCCCAAGCTTCACCCAATATGTTTTTTGTTGCTGCAATAAAAAAAACCAAGATGAAGATAATCAAATGGTCATACTCAAGGGCTCCTAAAACAACATTTTACAAAATAATGGCTGGACGTCAGGGGACCTACAGTACATCCAATTTTAGATTGGGACTTTTGAAACAAGGTCACAGTTATTAGAAAAACCCATTGCTTGATCGTTTTCAAAGAAACAACTACCTACCAAAAACACGAGTCGTTCAAGTATCCTGAGAGACCACATCACTGTTTGTTCAAATAGTCAGCTGTGTTAAGTTTTTTTATTTGTAGAGGGTTTAAATAGGCGACTGTGGCTGCGAGAGAGTGCGGTCGTCTTTCACCCGAAGGTTGTGGGTTCGATCCCAGCCCGTGCAGCCAACATGTCGATGTATCCTTGGGCAAGATACTTAACCCTGAGTGCTCCCGATGGCATGGCCAACGGTGTGTGAAATGTGTGTGAATGTTAGGTCCTAGAGCAAGTGGGTACTGCTCTGTATGAAGGGGTGTGAATGGGTGAATGACATGTAAGTATGTAAAGCGCTTTGAGGGGGTCGTAAAGACTGGATAAAGTGCTATATAAGTACAGTCCATTTACCATTTACCATAAATATGAAATTCCATCTCAAGCTCTAAACTATGCTCCTCTTGTGTTAAGAGGTTTAATTCCTGGTCATTAGTGTGCTGCTTGATTAATGTCATAATGGACGATAACCCCCCTCTTCTCTATATCTGATGACCATCCATTACCCCACATATCACCACCTCTTCCCATCTGCGCTTCTATCTCCATTAGTGAAAACATATGAATCATCCTCCGGCCTCTGATGATGATGCTGCTAATTTTGGCCCCGAACTGAGACTACAGTCCTGACAAAGATTTAGTATTCAAAGTGAATGTGCTACTCTGCCACTGAGACGGGAGAGGTGGAGACCGGCTGTTTGGAGTCCAAAACAGGCTCCCTTCTCCATTTAATCTTCATCACTCTGCTACTTTAACCTCTGTTTTCCCATTAGCTCGTCTGTCCACCCAGACTCCCTGATTAAGATGCTGGCTGGCTTCACTGCCCAAGGACTTGCTTCGGCAAATCTGAAGCTCTGGGTGTTTCTGGGTGACAGAAGTTCATTGTTTCGAGTGGATGGAAGAGTCTTAACATGATGCAGTGCTTTCTAACTTCACTAAAATTGACAAAATTATCATTCGATAATCATTATTATCGTCACTTCAGAAGAGGCAAATTACATAAACATCAAAACTGTCTCAGCGATGTAGCTTAATTCCTAACACCTATTAATATAATGTCATCCCTTTTCACAGTTATAGAGTTCAAAGACTGATGGGAAACCAGTAGGGACAAAGAGGCCTAACATTATTTATTAATTACTTGGATTTGTTGGCATTTATCCACATATTGACAGTTTTTGTCAATATTTCACAGCCATATACAACAAGACTTCCTTGTGTTTTACTCAATCAATTTACATGTTCCGGACCCAGATAAGCGGCGGAACAGTTATGGATGGATTAACCAATTAACAACTGATTAATCCAATTTGGTTCATTTGATGTGTTGCTATGATTGACACTTGCCTGTTAGGACAGTGGGCTGCAGAAGCAACAGTGCTTGCTACAGGTCTGAAAGTGCTGACTGAAAGCCCTTATAAAACGATTCTCACTTGTAGATTTAATGTGTATAAGGTCTCCTGACAGCCCTCGACCTTATACACATAAAATGTACATCTTGCGTTAAAGTCTAGGGCTGAAGAGTGAACATACTTGAATGAAATCAAAGACATTTTACTACCCTTCATCCTCTGTAGTGCTTTCTTTTATTTAAAAAAAAAAAACGTGTTCCTTTGTCCAAATCAAGGGGCTACAGACAGAGGGAAACATGTTATTTAGGGCAATATAAATACAACTGAACAGGTTAAGTAAACATTTGAAATGTGTCTTATGACAACATGTTCTCTTTACTTTCTCTGCCTGTTTGGAGATCTTTTTAGTATGAAAGCAGCATCAAACACACAGCTACAGCACTGAATGAATTATGAAGAGATGAGGAAAGACACAACAAGTCTAGGAGTTTGAAGGCAACACAAAGTTCAAGGTTTTCTCATCTTCATACCGTTTTTTATCTACTTTTTGCTCACAGCCATTCGCTTTTCAACACCCTCCCTCCTTTTACCCCCCCCCCCCCCCTCGTCTCTGTGATTGGAGCCGCTGTGTACTGTCCTTGACAGAACAGTAGAGCCTTAAAATGGGCCAGACAACACAAACTGGATTACGGCGGCACCGAGTTGAGAGTTTATCCTGATATCAGCTCCGTCCTAGCCAAAAAGCGAGCTGCGTTCATCCCCATCAAGAATTCTATTTACCAGAAAGGAATACAATTCCGCCTGTTGCACCCAGCTCGTCTTCGTGTTTCCTTTAGAAATGACGACTACTACTTTGACTGTCCGCAAAAAGCCCAGGACTTCTACATCCAACGCATTGTCCCGCCGGGGTAGTGGGAGGCTGTGGAGCACGGACTTTCTCTGGACTGAATGCACGGCAAATAAACACTCACAAACGGACATCTCAGGAAACGGTGAAGTTGAAATGTTTAACCTGAGTCTGTTTGTATTAAGATATCCTGATATGGATCCACCGTGAGGTATGGATGGATGTTGTCAGCGACGTGCAGTCAGGGGAGGCAGGGGAGGCAGAGCCTCACCTGTCATACTCATAGACTAGCCATACTACAATGTAACGGAAAAACAACTAAAGAAAAACTAAATAGTAATAATAATAAAATGTCTCCACTGATCTGTGTTGTAAATGTGATTTCTGTATGATTCCAATCGCTTCTTATAGTCAAAATCAGCAAAAAAAGGCCCACAGTAACTGGCTGGAGCGCGGGCACTAATTTAGCGCGGGCACTTATTTTGTGAGCGCGCTCAAGTGCTGTGCTCTTACTGTGTGGTAAGGTGAGGCACAGATGAGATCTGCCTCACCTCAGAATGCGTCACCTCACAGAAACTGGCTGGAAAGCGGGCCCTCAGCGCATGCCTGCACCATCTCACTGTAGGTCACCAATGTAATGTTTGTAGATCCCTTTATTACATTTATCCTCGCCATCCATAGTCTCTAAATAACTTATTTCACGTATATATGATATTTAGGCTCACCGTACAACGGCAATGAAAAAAGCACCAGGGGAGGCAGCCATAACCTCTGCCGCACTGAAGGGGGCGCACGTGAGCCCACAGGTCCTTGTTGCTACTGTTATTCTACGGCGCAGAGACGGTATAGACGCGAACAACAAACTAGACTTTTGAAACTCGAGGAAGATAAGGAGGACTTTTACAAAAAAGTAATAGAGATTGTTGTCCAGAAGGATAGCATGGACTTCATCTTCAAGTCAAGGTAAGACCACATTGGTAATGAAAATTGGTTCTTACTAAGAAAGAACAATCCAATATTTAGATTGTGGGTATCCTTTTGTTGAACGGCCTGTTTAAAATGAATCGAAACATCAGACCAAAAAAGCTTTTGAAAATAACAGAATATTTCGATTAAGGTCAGAATATAATATTTGTAAATCTGACTCTGAAAGAGTCAGTGGCTGCTTCTCAGGTCGACTATTTTCATTTCCTCGCTCCTCGGTCTCACCGGAAGTTGATTTGCCTGCGCCATCTTGAGTACCGTCCCATGGCTCTTATTTCTGCGGGAGGACCGAGGATCGAGGAGCGAGGAGCGATCACGGAGGAGCGATAACCGAGGAACCACCAGACCATCCTCCGATGAAATCCTCAGATACTCACCCCGCCCCCTTACTGTGTATCGCTCACTGATTGGACGAGGCAGTGCATGCACTGATCTGATGCTTCTTGACATGAGAGCAGTTTCCCAGCGGAGTGAAGAAAACACATGAACCTCACGGGACTCACTCACTCCTCAGTTTATACCGTGTTTTGTTTCAATTAATGTATCATTTAGTTACAAATATGTGATCTGAACAAAAGTGGTCAAAAATCATTATTGGAAACATTTTCATGATCGCTTTTTTCGTTTTACAGTTTCATTTATTGTCATTTCCATTCAATCACAGCTGAGGCATGAATCCTTGATTTCACTCGGTTTAAAAGCCCTGCCTCCAGCATGCAGCTGGCACATTTGAAAGACATGGCGGCAGAAAAACTACACAAGTGTAAGTACCTATTACTTCATGTTATTTGTATGCCTACAACGATACCGTTACGATAATGCAACATCTGTTCACATGTATTTAACCACAACTCATATATTTCTGTTATTGAACGCTTTATTTTCTCAACAATGTTCATGTGAAATGCCCAACTAAAGGCAAGATTTGCAATAGGCTACATAACGTGCGTATACACACGCAGCATTCGTTATTTATCGGACATATTTCGGTTGGAAACCACTTGTTTCTTCATTTAACTAGGCTACCTGCCACATACAGACGTAACTAAGGTACCATCATTCATTTGGCTGCAGTCACAATGTATTTGTAATAAATAATTCAATACATTCAAATCGGCTCAATTCAATAATTAAGCTGTCATTTATATGCAGCATTATGTGAGTGAAATGTTAATGGCTTAAGGTTTCCTTTTGCTGATGTATGTATAACATAATTCTCCTTAAACAGGGACGGAGGCCCAAACCAGAGCCCTCATTCTACAGAGGACTGACAATGAGCACCTGTTTACAGGAAAGAGGTTCACAGCCAAGAAGGCCTGGGGGTGAGCTACAGTTCTACATGAGTTGTTTGACAATGTTGTTTTGGTGCATGGTATGATAATCAATGTAACCACTACTGTGAATGAACCACAGTGAACCTGAGTGTGTCATGGAATTATTATGCATGAAGCATATTGTCAGAAGTAATCAGACTTTGCATGCCTGGATGCTATAATTTAAGAAATGGTTTACTCCACAGAGAGGTTCTGCAGAAGATGGAGTTGGAGGAGTTGCTCACTCTCACCCAACTGGCAAAACAGTGGGACAACCTGAAAAGAAAATATAAGGTGAGATATTGTATTTCTAGATGCATACAATGCAGCTATTTCTATTGTGTCTTCATCTGACTCATACATTCCTTGTTCTCCCTCAGGAGCTGAAAACCCCCCCTACAGGGACGGGGACAGATGCGGGGGAGGCCACGGCAGCCACATGGTCGTGGTTTTCCCTGATGCATGAAGCCATTGGGAGTCGGCCCTCCATGGAGCCTCCAGTCCTGATGGACTCGGCTGACGTGCCCCCAGTGGGATTGGCTCTTCATCCAGTGGAGCTGGGGCGCTCCTTGTGGCCAGGCAATGGAGGAAGAGGAGGATCCTGGGCAGCCTGGCACAAGTAGCAGCACCACTACACTGGATGAAGAGCCATCCACCTCTCTCAGTCCCCCGCCTGCCAAGAAGAAGAGGGCAAGTAGGGGGGCCCTATTAGAGTTTCTGAAAGAGGAGGCCCAACGAGAGCAGGAACGCTTTGAGGCCAATCAGGCTAACACAAAAAGATTTTTGGATTTATTTGAGAAATTGGTAAATAAATGATTTTGTTTCTAAGTTTTTGCAACGTTGTTATTGTTCCATTGAGATACACTTTGTTTGTCAAAATATTGTTCCTTTATTTGTTAAATTATAAACATCACAACGCAATAAACCGCAAATGAAGGCACACAGCTTTTCACATAGTGTAGTGTCCAAGGCCTTCGTGTCCCCAAGTCCTACAAATAATCATGTTCTTGTAGTTCAACTGGTTGCACACATGGAGCAGAGAGCAGCCCTGCCAGTCGGTCTCGCTGGCCATCTCCGCCTCGATCCCCCCTCACCAGACGTGGTGGAACCACACCAATGTCCCCAACATCCTCTTCAGGCTCCAGGATGTCCCCCGCTGTGAGGCAGATGTTATGGAGCACTGCACAGGCGGTGATGACTGAGGGGACAAAGGTGTGGTGGACCTCCAGAGCCTTGAAGAACAGCGATCTCCACCTGCTTTTCATCCTGCCAAAGGCCCGCTCTATGATGGAGCGAGCCCTGGCATGATGCTGGTTGAAGCGGCTCTGCACCCTCCCTTGCAGTGGTTCTCTATATGGGGTGATGAGGGCCACAGGTCCTTCTATGCAGGGGTAGCCACCATCACCCAAAAGGAAGAATCCTAAAAAGAGAGAGAACATATTTAGTATACTAAAAGTCATTGATGGATTTTGATGTATTAACAAGAATATTTGGTGTCACCTGAGGGAGGATACAGAGCCTGTTTGTAAATTGCGCTGTTCTTCAGGACTCTGGTGTCATGGACTGAGCCAGGATACCCAACAAAGGTGTTGAGAAAGAAGCCCTTCCCATCACACACTGCCTGCAATTGTATGGATGGGAAGAGCTTTCTGTTGAGGTAATCCTGGCCCAGAGGTCCTGGGGGGGTCTTTATGCGGACATGGCAGCCATCAATGGCCCCCACACACCTGGAGATACTGGGCTGTTGGCCAGCCTTGCAAACTCTTGGCCAACCTCCTCCAGTTCTCCAGGGGGGGGCAGTTTGATGACCTCCTGGCGAAGGGCTGCAATTTGTTGTACTCCAGTGTGCACCAGTCTGCAGACGGTGGACTTGGGGACATCAAAGGCTCGGGACACCACACTGTGACAAGCCGTGTGCCAACCAATAAAGGGTAATTAAAATATTCACCTCATGTGACCAGCCTTGTGTGTTCTTTGATGGCAGGATCCTCAGCAGGGCCTCCAGAGACTGGCGCCCCAGTCTGTAGTCCTGCATGAGGTCCTTCTGGCCATCAAAGAACGCCGCAAGGACTGGCACATGAGGGTTTAAAATGGCTATGGGATCGACATCCGTCTGCAAATAGAGATACATGTTACCTTCAGCACCTAGCTTTTATTAAACTGACAATTAATTGATCTTACATGAAATTGCTGTTGTTGGTGAAACCATTCATACTGCAGCTTACCTCCATGAAACCAATAGCCTGTTGTAGTCGTGCCCGACGGCGCCTGGACTGCTCCATACATCAAGGCCTACTGCAATGCACGCCATGGCATCAGACATGTTGTGTTTGGAAAGGTTAAACCTCTTTCTATCCAACATGTATATTGGAACCTTCTTCCTAAATTACCTTAATGGGTTTCAGCTTGTAGTTTTTCACTTACCTGCTTAGCTTTTAATTCAGCTGCCAAACCGCAGTCATTAAGTCCTATTTAAAATGTTAATTTGCTCCACACAAACAAACAAAGTGTGCAGTCCAATGAATGTTAATCTAACTGGGTTTTGATAGATAACATATCTGTTTTTGTTCTCTGAATAATTGTATTCCTATTGTGCACTCTAATCAATATTAATCAAACTATTGTTCGTTTAAATACATTTTAAGAATGGCGTTTATCTTTTTTGAGAATGACTTCTTATTTTATTTCATGTATTTGGATCTACAACAGATGATACTAATGTTTATGTCAGTAAATGTGTACTAACAGAGGGGGTGGTTTCTGGAAATAACGGGGACAGAGCTGCTGTCAGACGACACAGCTGTGCAGCGTCATCACAAACGGACGTCGCTTCACGTGACGCTCCGGAGGAAAGGACGTCCCATTGCTCTTAAAACTCATTTCCCTGCTTCTCGTGGTTTCCTTGCGTCCCTCCATGCTTCCCTGATGGGAGGGACTAGACGCAGGGAAACGACGCAAGTGAGGGAAGCAAGGATTTCATTTAATCGACCTGAGAAGCAGCCAGTGCCTCACCAGCCATGAACCTCACCGCACGTCACTGGATGTTGTTATCCAGCATGTGCACTAGATTTTCTCTGTTGTTGTGTGATGTTTACTATGGCCACTTCCGGTGTTAAAGGGGCACGGTCCGGGGGAAACAAGCCTTGCTAGGAACAATCTCAGGTTTGTGCGGTTAACTTTGTATTGGCTACAAACGAAACTAGACTATTTACTCTGCATGTCAGACCAATTGTAGAGATAGGAGCCCTGTCTGCTCAGGAACATAAGTTAGATTATAGGTTAATGTCATACGGAAGTGACATATTTTTTGGGAGTCCTGCTGCTAGTTCTCGTTTTAGGAACAAGCTTAGGAAAGGGAATGTGTGTTTGGCTCTCCTTTTTGAGAGCATTTCTTTTTTTGGGGAGAATTTGGGTGTTAGGTCCTACTATATGTTTATTTTAGTTTTTTGTATTTTTGTTGTTCGTTTCTCCTGCTTTCCATTAAATAGGCTGCATACTACCTCTTCATGTACTTCAGGCTCATATTTTGATTCTTTCACACACACATACGGGTATTGGGCCGAGCGCGACACCGTACTTCCGGTCTGCGCCGTTTTACGCGAGGTGCAAGCAGCCGTACACCGTCTAGGTGTTGCTAAGCTTCCTGTACTGAATATCA
The DNA here is from genome assembly GCF_902827175.1 of Gymnodraco acuticeps. NCBI lineage: Eukaryota > Metazoa > Chordata > Actinopteri > Perciformes > Bathydraconidae > Gymnodraco > Gymnodraco acuticeps. The sequence goes on along the minus strand of NW_022991154.1, from coordinate 4,708,783 downwards.
TAGTCTATTGCCTTAATCAATATCTAGTCAACTCTAAAATACCACATATATGCAATGGCATGATAATATTATTGTGACAAGTGGGGTATTCACCTGGTGTTTCCAGAAATTAGACGTAGATGCAGCCAAAATCGACGAAGGCCACTGTCGTTTTTCCATACATCTGCAGGCAGTCTGTAACAACCCACACACTCTAGTTTACGCTGGTAACGACCTAAAGCACACCCCTCAAGTCCAGAGATGTAATCCGAAGACATGCAGCGATTTCTTCGGTCGTTAATTCAGAAAAAAAACCTACTGCGCTCTGCCTGGCTAGTTAGCTAGCTGTTTATATTTGCACTTCCAGGATATTAGCACCTCCAGGAAAATGGCGCATTTATATATATTATATGGCGCGTGTTGCATTGTGGGTAGCTCGTGACGTCACTGTGTGTGAAAGAATGATGGTTAATTTAACAGGAAATGGTGAAGCATGTCTAAGACTTGTCTCCTGGAATGTTAAGGGCATGAATGCCCCGGTTAAAAGAGGCAGAATTTTTCCCACTTAAAACACCTTAAAACGGAAATTGCCTTTCTACAGGAAACTCATCTGACCACTAAGGACCACCATAGGTTAAAGGCATCATGGGTTGGCCAAACCTTTCATTCCAATTTCAGTAGTAGAGAAGAGGCGCAGCTATTGTGATGCATAAAAAATACAGTTCAGCCCGACTGAGGTTATAGCGGATCCTCAAGGTCGCTTTGTGATAGTTTCTCGTTCCCTCAATAATGTCAATGTTGTTCTCGCCAATCTATATGCGCCCATCTGGGTTGATGAAGCATTCATGGGAAAGGTGATATCATTATTACCAGACCTAAGCTCCCACCATTTGATCTTGGGCGGTGATCTCAACTGTACAATGGACCCGCTTTTAGACAAATCTAGCCCAAAACGGGACTCCCCCTCTAAAACGGCTAAAGCCATCTCACTATTTATGAGTCAAACAGGATGTGTGGACCCATGGCGTTCTCTCCACCCCAAAGCAAAACAGTTTTCTTTCTACTCCTTTGTTCACAAAACATTCTCGAGAATCGACTATTTTTTTATCGATAACTATTTTCTTCCCGCTGTAAAAAACATAGAATACTCACTCATAGTGATATCCGACCACGCCCCATTGTTACCTCTCATTCACACTGTTACAAAAGACACGTCCCCCCTGGAGACTGAGCTGCACACTATTCTCTAACAATCTCTAAAGCTATAGATGATTTCCTTATAACCAACATGTCTGATGGGATCTCACCATCTCTTTTGTGGGAGACGTTAAAAGCTGTGATCCGAGGAGAGACTATCTCTAACTCTGCAAGGCAAAACAAAATGAAAAAGCAAAAACAGTAGAACTTTTGGGCAGTATAGCTAAACTAGATAGCCAACTCTCAACATGTCCATCCCCTGAACTAGATAAGGAAAGGCACAATCTTCAGATGGACTACAATTTACTTTCAACGCAAGAGACTGAGAAATTGCTTTTAAGATCGCGTGGATTTCAGTATGAACATGGGGAGAAGGCGGGTTGTCTCCGAGCGCACCAAATTAAGAGCCAGTCGGTTTCCCAACAAATTAAACAAATACGGACCCCTACTCGTGAACTCACAGCAATCCCATCTGTTATCAACGACACCTTTAAAACCTTTTACTCTGGACTCTATGCCTCACAAGCCCCGGTCGATAATGCGGACAGAACTAAATTCTTGGATGATCTGGAATTTCCGTCCATAACACCTGCTCAGGAGGGTGAGTTGGATCAACCTCTGAAGCCTAGTGAAATAGCTGACTCGATCAGGCTGATCCAGAGTGGCAAAGCCCCGGGCCCGGACGGTTTATCCAATTGAGTTTTATAAACAATTTATTGATAAATTGACCCCCCTTCTTTTGAGAATGTTCGAGGACTCTCTGGACCGGGGAACGTTGCCACAAACTCTGACTGAGGCGGAAGTAATTGTATCCACATTGTGTACATCATATCATTAGACCAAACTGGGTTTATGAAAGGCCGACACTCCTTCTCCAACATCCGTCGCCTTCTCAACATCCTCCTCTCTCCTGCATCCAAGGAGACACCAGAGGTGGTGGTCTCATTGGATGCAGAGAAAGCGTTCGACAGGGTGGAGTGGGGCTTTCTATTTGAGGTCCTTAAGAGGTTCAGCCTCGGATCCAAATTTGTGTCGTGGATAGCATTGTTATACTCTTCACCCAAGGCTTCAGTGAGTACTAACGGGATAAGTTCTCAATATTTTACACTAGGTAGAGGTACTCGCCAGGGTTGCCCTCTAAGCCCGTTACTATTCGCCATGGCAATCGAACCCCTATCAATTGCGCTTAAATCGGCCAGCTTTACACAAGGGAATTACCAGATATGGCTCTGAACACATACTCTCTTATACGCTGACGATTTACTATTGTTCATTTCTAACCCTATATCTACCATTCCTCAGATATAGATCTGTTAACCCGATTCGGAACCTTCTCAGGGTACAAGCTAAACTTTTCCAAGAGTGAGTGTTTCCCCGTAATGACCTGGCCCTTCAGATCCCCGATAGACTCTTCACCTTCAAGATGTCTAGGAGTAATTTTAAGTATTTAGGCGTGAATATAAGTGGAAAACTCTCAGACCTTTACAAAGATAACGTCCCACCACTAATTGACAAGCTCAAATATGATTTGGAAAGGTGGAATAATTTACATTTAACTATCGCTGGGAGGGTAAACTGTATCAAAATGAACGTTCTCCCTCGCTTCTGTACCTCTTTCAATGTCTGCCAGTCTTCCTACCAAAATCACTTTTTCGTAAAATAGACGAACTAATCTCCTCTTTTTTATGGCAAGGGAAGACTCCTAGAATTAGGAAAGAGCTTTTACAAAGGCATAGATCTACAGGAGGATTAGCGCTTCCAAATATAAGACACTACTATTGGGCAGCCAATATCCACAAAGTAATTCTATGGACTAAGGAACCAACATGGGAGTTGGTGTGAGCTTGAAGCCAATCCTGTCCTAATACCTCACTCTTGGCTTTTGCTCACATCTACATTACCCAGCCGGCCAACTTAACATTCAAATAACCCGATTGTTGTTTCCACCCTAAGAATTTGGTCCCAATTCAGAAAGGCTCATGGACTCTGTGGATCCTCTATACATAGTCCCATTCGCAACAACCATCTCTTCCTCCCCCCTCACACTGATGGGGCCTTCTCTATGTGGCAGAGATTAGGTCTTATCAGAGGAAGGGACCTTTACATTAACAATGTTTTCGGTAGCTTTACTCTCTGACAAATGTTGACTTCCAGGCACTCATCTATTTCGCTACTTCCAGGTCCGAAACTGGGTTAAACTAAACAACCCTTCCTTCCCCAATATCCCTCCGGATTCAATAATTGACTCAATTCTGGACTCTAACAATCAAAAAAGGATTTACAATTCCGTCTCCCGTCTCACAGAAACATCGCTTGGTAAAATCAAACAAGATTGGGAAGAGGAACTAGTCCAAGCTATAGATGATGAGGTCTGGGATGGCGCATTAGCGAGAGTGAAGAATAGTACGTCCTGTGCCAGGCTTAATCTTATGCAACTAAAAGTTGTCCACCGTATCCATTACACCAACTCTAAACTCTCCAAGATATACCCAAATGTTACGGACACCTGTAACAGATGCCACATGTCACCAGCAAACATGACTCATATGTTTTGGTCTTGTCCTCGCCTACAAGGATACTGGACAAGCATTTTCAAACACCTCGCTGAGGCCTTGGACGTGGTATTGACACCAACATGAAACTGCCATGTTTGGAGTACTACCTGGCCACCGAATGATAAGAGGAAAACTAAAGACAGTATAGCCTTTGCATCTATCTTAGCACGTAGAAGAATACTCCTAGAATGGAAATCTTCTATACCACCTAAAGCATCTCTATGGCTTAAAGATTTAATGTTGTACCTGAACTTGGAGAAGATTAAATATAACCTGAGGGGCTCCTCAAAGCTATTTGAATCTGTCTGGGCTCTGTGAGAGCTTCCATAGCTGAACTTAAGACACTACATTAAGGAGAAAGAGGGGGAACTATGAATATATGTGTGTTTTTTTTCCTTGTGTCTCTTTATTGTTTTTTTTTTTTTTTAATATTAATTTTTTTTATTTATTTTATTTATTTGTTCTGTCTTTGTATACATGTATGTATGTAGGTACGTGTGTATGTGCATGTGTACATGTGGGTATACTGAGTATACATATGAGTATATGGGTACAAGTATTACTGATACTATTCTTTATTCCATTATCTATACATTTTCTTTTAATATTATCTTCTATATTACTTTACTTTTACCTATACAGGTATCTATTTTATTTATTTAGTTAGTTATTTATTTTACTAGCTAGGACCGGGAGGGAGGGAAAGGGGAAAAATAAATAAAAATATTGACTGTATAAATGTAAACTCATTGTGCCTGACTCAATAAAAAAAAAAAAAAAAAAAAAGAACAGTAGAGCCTGTAGGAGCTTGTGTGTGCATGTTTGTGGTGTGTGTGGGTTGTGTGTGTGTGTGTGTGTGTGTGTGTGTGTGTGTGTGTGTGTGTGTGTGTGTGTACCTTCCTGCAAATGTGTGAATATGAGACTTGGCATATCACCGGGATATGACTCACCCCTCTCCTCTCCCTCTCTCTGTCTCCTGTATGTCGCCTTCGCCATACAGACATACTGCGTACTTTAAAAGGTATAATATGTAACATTTCCGCCTTACAATGTCTAAAAACGACAAGATCCACATTATTCCAAATGTTTCAAACTATTTTCAAACCCAGAAAATATGTTATATTAATCAAGGTATCGGTGTGCATTTAATTTGTGTTGTCATATCGCCTTCTTTGCTCCTACAGTGCTTCTCAAAGTGTGGTCCGCGGACCACTGGTGGTCCGTGAGCACCCCCTAGTGGTCCGTGAGTATATTGGTACATTTTCACATTTGAAATAAATACATTTATTTAAGTTTTTCGCACTCTCGCGGGAATATCTCCGCAATGGAACGAGCTTTAAGTTTCACTTTCGATTGCAGATATAGCCCGGATAAACACCTTCATCACACATGTGGCCACTTGTTTGTACCATTTTCAGGCGATTTGTAAAAATGATGTTTTTGGATATTTGTGGAGTTAGGTGGTCCGCGAGTGTTTTTTTATTGGTTAAGTGGTCCTTGGTATGAAAAAGTTTGAGAAACACTGCGTCTAAACAAAGGGAAACACAGGATGATATGAATGGATTAGACTTAAATAGCTACGCATGTCCTAATGATAAGCGCTAATTAAACAATGTCACACAATTATACAGAAGAAAAATTCTCTTTATTTAAAACGATCACTTATTCAAGTTGTTACATCCCCCTCTAGGGGTAGAGGAAAACAACACACACCAGTTGGAATTGGTATAATTATAATGGGTTTATTTTAGATAGCAGGGTAACACAATAATAGGACAGGCAGCCTGGCACAAACAACGGGCAAAAGGGCGCAGAATTAAATAAAGTACCAACAAAAGGAGGACTCTAACAAAGGAGTCTAATTGCATACAGGAGAATAAACACTATTACACTAAATAAGAAACAAAACAAAACCTCACTTTAAAAGTGGTACAACTAACAAAAGAGACTGTACAAAAACACAGCTAAACTAAAAGGCAACAGTCACAAAATCCTAAACTACTCTAAACACTAACTAAGCTACTCTACACTCTAACTAAGCTACTCTAGACACTACTAATCACACGAGTTTAACCACAGTTAACATAATTCTCTAAGAGCAAGTAGCGAGAGGCGTCTGTCCACATGTCAGAGCCTCCAGAGTGATAATTGTCCCCAGGCTTTGTATCCATCTCCAGCAGGTGTGCGCCGGCTGTGCGCTGCGATTGGAGTGCGTCGGGCCCGGCGTGCTCCAATCACAATCTTCAGGGGGCGGACCAGGAGATGGCAGCCAATCACGTCAGGGCAACCGCACAGCTAATTTACATACAACTAGGGATGTCCCGATCACCTTTTTTTGCTCCCGATCCGATTCCGATCATTTGATTTTGACAATCTGCCGATACCGATTTTTCCCGATCCGATCTTTATGCAATGCATTAAGAGAAAAAAAGGTAACAGATAACGGCTGGTCATCCAACGCGATGAATTCAGCTATCTCGGCTGTTATTTTTTTGGCCTTTTCACTGTTCTGGGGCAGTTTCTCTTTCCTTTTAAAAGTCTCTGAAAGTGTCGGTTGTTTCAGTGCCGTTACCCGAGTGGCCGTTGTGTACTCGTCGTGTTGTTGTTGGTGTTTGTTTCTCAGCTGGCGTATTAGATTGGTCGTGTTGAACGTAGCTCTGTTTTTCCACCACGCGGAACCTCCGCCTTGCAAACATTGCATCTGGCTGTTACACTGCCTTCGCTTTCAATTTTATAATACTTCCTGACATTTTCTCTGTCCCCACTCCCGAGTCACCAGCTGAACGTAGCCTCTCGTTAGCTTACTGCTACTATTAGACAGTGCGCCCACTCTGTTGCCAGATTTGAGAGAAATAAGCAACCAGGTCTGAAAACAAGCCCAAAATAAGCAACACATACATGATGTGATGACCAAAACTAAGGCCTCAGGATGACTTTAAGACGTGAACATGGCCATTTTAGTTTTGTAACATTATATAAAATAATAAAATATTTTATAAAAAAAAAAGAAATCCCGATCCCCGATTTTTTTCTTCCGATTCCGATCTTTTGAAAATCACGTGATCGGAGGGACATCTCTACATACAACACAGGTTAACACAGTTAAGACGACCAGGAAGGCGACAGACGTAACAAAGTAGATATATGATATTTCAGTATCGATCCAGCTTACTACTGTGAGTTACTACGACCTGTGGCACATGCCAGCCACCAAGCTAATGCATTCAAAACACGCATTAGCGTTTAACATGCTAATAAAGTTAGTTAAAAAATATATTGTTTTAAGAATGGATTAAACAGCCGGGCAAACATTGCATCATTATCCAGACGTTAAACTATTATTTCTTTCATACAAGCATTCAATGCAGTGGACTATTAAAATATAGTGTATATTACATACTATTTCCTAGTAGGTTTGTAAACACTTTGTGAGAGGGAAAGTGTGTCCAACCAAATGATAAATAAGAATACACTTCCTTGGAGTGGATAACCAGATCAATATACAGAAACTGACCACTAAAACTAAACTGTGCTAAGTGTTTTCCTTTTAACCCCGCTTATATTTACTTATGTACTGTGACATCA